>NC_089978.1:159207461-159513961 GCF_036417845.1 Apteryx mantelli | reverse complement strand
GGAAGTCCTACTTTCTATTTCTGGCCATTACTGCCTTGCTGTGTGGCCTTGAAAATTCATTTAACTTCTGAGCCTTAATGTCCTTCTGCCTGAAAAGTATAACATTTACTTCACTAGGTGTTAGAGTTTAAATGCTGTTTGTAAAGCTTTGTGAACATGTAAAGCAGTATGCACAGGGAGGCATTATTTTAAGCCACTGCATTCTAAGAATGAGCTCAGTTCACTTTTATTTGCCAGTCTTTGTCTGAGACTATAATGTTGTTCCAGGTTTACTTGACTTGGCCTGTGCCAAACTGTGCTGAGGGATGTCCTGGCTCATGGATTAAAGATGGTTATTGTGATAAAGCCTGTAATAACTCAGCTTGTGATTGGGATGGAGGTGATTGCATTGGTAAGATGTCAATGTTAAACTTGAAAAACGGGTCAGTTCATTGTTTCTTTTATAAGAATAGTTCTGTGATTCATTGATTGTCCTGTAACTACAAAATTTGCTGCCTTTAAATAATACAAAAAAGTTATTCATATAGATTTTAAAAAGTATTTCCTCTAAACTGTGAAGCTGTATGACAAGTTGCAGCAAATAGTAATAAACAGGGAAATCTTTCTTTGGGTACCAAGTTTGACTGCAGGAAAGAACAGTTTCTGAAC
Organism: Apteryx mantelli; assembly: GCF_036417845.1. Classification (NCBI taxonomy): domain Eukaryota; kingdom Metazoa; phylum Chordata; class Aves; order Apterygiformes; family Apterygidae; genus Apteryx; species Apteryx mantelli. The sequence goes on along the minus strand of NC_089978.1, from coordinate 159,513,313 downwards.
CTCAGAGTCCACATAATAACATTGCACTTCTAGTACAGTAATGATATTGAACTTCTGTCCTGACTTTATTGAACAAAATTATATGCGTCTCAGATAAATAAACAAGTAGGAAAAGAGATACAGATAGAGCAAATAAGACATGTTACTCAAATAACAGTATCTAAGTTTTGGAATTGCATGTAAAGTTCTGTTCTGTGGATGTAATGGTAGCACTTGGCATAGTATTACAGGTTTGATGCCTCCCTTCACTTGCCCTGCATTAATATTGCTTACTAGGTATTATAAATATGAATTCTAAGCTGAAGTCAGACTTTTGTCGTTAAATATCTGGCCAGAGTAGTTGCTGGGAAAATTCTTTGTGAGATTTTATGGTGTTACTTAATTTTCTGAGTTCTGACCCACTTTCCCTTCACAGAGGAGGCTGTCTGTACTTGCTTTACTCATGGCTTACATGTGGAGTTTTTGAAACCATAGCCAAGCCTACTTGAAGTAGATTTTGGGCCATCTCTTTGAGTGTAGTCTGTGTTCCACTATTTTTCTTTTTGATCTATTTCCTTGTCTTAAAACTCCTTAATGCTGCCTGGGTATGAACACACAGAATAACTTTACTTACCAGTTTCCTTGCTACCTCTCTTCCTATCAGGCATTTAGTTTAATATGGATTTTTTTGTGGTGGTTGTTTATGAAGCTAGAGGATCACCCCTAAAATTAGCTCATCTGACTCCCTAAGGCACAAAAATTCCACCTGGTAAATCAAATTTCTCTTGTAAGTTCTATGAAATCACAGCTTTATAGCTTTAGAAAAAGGCCATGTGTCTATTCAAATACTCTAAGCTATGATAATGCATTACACAAATTGGTCATGAAGTCACTGTGAGAAGCTGCTTCTTGCTTATAGTAGTTTTTAACTTCAGTTGACCACAGCTGAATGCCTGCCTGGTAGATCCGGTAGCTTTTTAGTATGAATGAATGTCTATACCTTCTTACCCCGTACTTCCCATGGAAGGAAACCCCTGTGTTCAGGGCTAAATCTGTTTATCCCTTCTTTTTATACCTTGAAAAAAAGGAAATTGCTTTAAAGGAAATGTGAAGTGGAAACAAATAAGCTCCCACAAACCAGAAAAGGCCTGCAGTTGGGCATGCTTCGGTTCCTGGAAAGGGTGACTTTTTTTTAGATTCTTATCCATAAATGAACAAAGAGGATTAGAAGATAGAGAGTAAAAATGAATGGACTATGTATTTATAGCAATGCCTGATATGTAAGGATTCTTCAGTCTCAACAAAGTGTCAATTTTTTAACATGATTCTGGCCTGAAAAGCATCTATGTAAAAAACCACTGTTAGTGAGAGGATATTTCCTGTATACACTCAGAACAGTGTAGGTATGAGAAAAATTTTTACTGCTGTTCGAACTTGTGCACACTGAGGATCTGTCATTGCTCTGAAGACTATCTGCATTATGTTTTCTCACCTTTCGGAGTATTCAGTTGCCCTGCCTAATCCTTGCCTTGTTATAATTGGTGATGACTTTGCACACCCCCTGGAGTGAGAAGGGACTGAAGCTACAATTTCGAGGAAAACGAAGGGGAATAGATATAAACGAGAGGAAAATTTTACCCATAGCGTCAGGTACTGATGGCAAGCGAGGTGCTAAGAGCCTAGCACGTCTCCTTAGTAGTCACTTCAAACCTGGATTTACAAAGGCAACCAAAGACTGCACTAGTGGTAAAACGGGCAGTTCTTCCCACTCCTGCCAACCTTGGTTACATGCTTCCATCCCTTCACTTGCATTAGTATCTTGCTTTCAAGAAGAGTGGGCGGAAGAAAGAAGGACGGTTAATTTTTAGCTGGATAGGACTTGCTGCATAGATACTAATACTAGCGCACAGTTGTGGTGTGCAGGGAAGCAAATGCACCCTTTGGCACCAGAGCAGTTTTAGATCAGCCTATGCTGATTGTGAAGTTATGCCTCTAGTTCCTAGATCGAATTTTCAGGACGGTAGGTTAGGAAAAGGAAGAGATACTTCTGGATTGAGGAAATGACGCTCCCCTGTAGGGGCTGTACAGTCAAGACTGCAAGCAAGAGCAGAAAGTGAGTTGCCTGCCTGCCCCCCTAAAGTTGAGACAAAACGTGTTGTTAACTTTTGTTGCATTTTTAAGTTCATCCCCAAATTTATACAGTATGCACACTATAGATTTTACACTAGCACACAGAGGGCTCGTTAGCAGTCATTACGTATTAATTTTGTTGTATATAAATAAGATTTAACTGATTCTTTTCAGCCTACCTTAACAATGTGGTTTAAAATGGGACCACAACGTGCCTCTCTTCAGAAATAAGGATTTCAAAGGACTGTTCTTTGCTTTCTTTCTTTTTTTTTTTTTTTTTTTCCTGTCACTCTAGGTAACAGTGGAGGCAGTCGCTACGTTGCTGGAGGTGGTGCAGTTGGAGGTATAGGGAATGGACTACCGTGGCAGTTTGGTGCAGGAATAAGTGGCGTTTCTTACTGTAACCAAGGCTGCGCTAATTCCTGGCTAGCAGACAAATTCTGTGATCAGGCCTGCAATGTTCTCTCCTGCGGGTTTGATGCTGGTGACTGTGGGCAAGGTATGTAAAATACATCACCGATAAACTTTCTGTAAGGATTCTCTTGAACTGCCTTACCTTTTCTGGTTTATTATTATTCTCTGATTGTGCTCAGATGCGCTGCAGAGTTGTAGGAGAAGAGCTGGAGAAAAAAAATCAGCAAGACTTCCTATATTTATCAATCCAAACCTAAATGAATATTTTATGCTGCTTTGTTTGCTGAAGCAGTTATTGACCAAGCATGGACAGGGTGCTTGATAATGTACAGAGTAGCAGGCATTGAATTCCTTGCCCCAAGAGGTTTACATTTTAAGTAAGGGAATTGCATTTCAGATATGCAAACAGTCTTTGCCCAGATAAGAACAACTAATTTGATTGGTGATGCTCATAATAGTTAAGAAATGAGAGCTGGAGATACAAGTTCAAGCCTTGCTCTGGACTGCTGACAGAGGCTGCTTTCAGTCACCTGTGAGTTCTGCCAAGTAGTGTTAGCTGAAAATGTCTTTTCCTTGCGTGCCGCTGGCTACAGAGGCTTTCATCCATTAATTGCACTTACCCAATGGACCAGCTGGGTTCAGGATGGACCTTTGAATCTCAATGCATTTAAAAAGTGAAAATCATTAAACACGTTTCTCTGTGATAGAATGCATTGGGAAGTCTTTTAATACTAAAATACATGCTATTTGGAGATGGGAGGATACAGATTTACATGTATAATAGTAGAGAAAGCATGGAAAGTGAGGAGCAAGATGCAAAGTGCAGTGTGGGAGGGCTGCAGGTAGGACAAAGAAATCACGGAAAAATTAGAGCACAGATGTCAGCAAGAAGGTAAAGTTTGAAATGAAAGGCTAGCAGCAGTGACTGAAGTGATTGAGAGTGGGGTCTGGCATAGACAAAGGAACAGATATGGGAGAATTCAGCTTATTTGGAAGAGTAAAAGCTTCCCTGTGTCTGAGCTGAGGAAGAAGTGTGTTACTGACAGCCGTGTTACTGACAGTGAGGTTTTGTTCACGTGAGAGCTGACAGGTAATCTGTCTTCTGCTGTGGTAAGGAGAAGTTTTTCAACCTTAATAATTCTGAAGGTCTCAAATCAAGATGCGTTACTGTAGTGTAGTCCCACTTTTGTGACATGAATCTACTAAAATGTGGCAAAAATTCATACGAGTGTGTTACTTCTGACCTGTACTTAATTTTAGGTAAGAGAAGCATGATAGTGGGCCACATAGTCTCTGCAGATAGAGACTGAAAGTCTGATCAACTATAGTGGCTTTTAGAATTGTCACTGGAATGGCTGGCAGGTTTATAAATGTGAGTATGTTCTAATAATTCATTATTAAAGATAGGTGAGCAAGAATAACTAGAAGTCACCTTAAGCATTTTATAAAGCTGTCTCATGGTGAATCTTGCTGGGCACATGACAGTTTAAAAAAAAAAAAAAAAACACTGAAAGAAAAGCATCAGACTTCAAACTGACAGAAATTTGTTTGGTATTTTCCAGATCACTTTGAAGAGATGTACAAGGTGACACTTCAGCTCAATCAGACTTACTATGTTATTCCAAAAGGTGAATGCCTACCCTATTTCAGCTTTAGCGAAATAGCCAAGAAAGGAATTGAGGGTTCCTATAGTGATAATCCAGTTATCCGACATGCTTCAGTAGCTAACAAATGGAAGACTATCCACCTCATAATGCATAGTGGCATGAATGCAACTGTGATCTATTTTAATCTTACGTTTCTAAATAAAAATGATGAAGAGTTTAAAATGCAGGTAGCTATTGAAGCTGATACTAGAGAGGAACCAAAACTGAACACAACCTCCACGCAAAAATCCAATGCTGTTGATAGAACTCCAACTTCAATACCAGAAGCTGAAATGATATTTGAGGATATTCCTGAAGAAAAACGCTTTCCAAGAATCAGGAAACGTCTGAACGGCACGATAGAGAGTCTCCACGAAGAGGTGATAATGCCATCAGTGAATGTGTCTCTCCTGCCTGAAGATGTTCAGCTAGCTCTGCAGAACCTGAATTTAAAACTAGTAAATGGAGATATCACTCAGAAAGGATTTAATCTATCCAAGGCTGCTCTCCTGAGACCTTTTCAGTTCTTAACTACAGTAAAGAGGATTGTAGGCCTGGAAAAGAAGGGTGTGGGTTATAGTTCAGAAGATCAGAAGAACCGTACCAGTACGCATAAGCCTTATAAAGATTTAAACAATGGCAAAATAGAAACAACAATAAAAGCAAATGAAATAGTTTCTTCAAGGCTGACGGGAACAAAGGGAATTGTTGTGACAATGAGCACAAACCAACTTGTTTCTAAAATAAGCCCTAAATCCACACTTCCAGCCCAGAGCATGGGAAATAAAAATGAATCTCAAGAAAAAGTATTGAATGCCCTCATATTAAAGGGAACCCAGAAATCAAAAAATATTGAGACTGTAGAGACTGGAGAAAACACAGAGGGAATGGAAGGAGGAAAAGGACATGTGCAGATGGATACAAATATAAGGGAGGGGTTATTGGGAAGAAAATTACAGTATTATGCTGGAAGTGACCAAGGCTTTTTGCCATGGGAGAAAAAGAAGTATTTTCAAGACCTTCTTGATGTGAGTATCTTAACTTCACTGCTTAAATGGAATAGTTGCATATTTTTTGCATCATTTAATGAAATCCTGTTAATATATTTTTTGTTTGTTTTAATTTGAAATGTGTCTTGCCTTTGTGGCAAATACTGAGATTTTTGAAAACTCTTTTTGAGTTTTCTTATAAAATTTAATTTGATGGTCTGGGCATCTCTTAGCTAGGTGGTGAAAGCTGAATAGCCATTTCTTTTCCCTATCTACTAGATTTTTAGTCAGATTGACTCTTTATTCAGTGTCTGTTGGTATAGTGCCAAAATCCTCAAATGGCAAATACACCATGCCAAATCCTCAAATATCATTCAGATGCATAGCACTGCAACAGAAAGCTTAAATTTTGTTTCAATTTCCTTTATACAAAATTGGATCCACTCTATTACAAAAAACACCTTAAAAATATTCATATGTATAATGGGGAGTATTTGGTGCCTAAAAGCTAGATTGAAAGTCCGTCAACAAAACTGAATATCCAGACCATGTCAAGAAAACATGCAAGAAGCTCCCTCTGCTTCCAGCCAAAGCATTTTGGCAGTTTTGAAAGTCTCTAGAAGAAAAGATAGAGACTGATTCTGTTGGTAACAACTGTTCTTCACTCCTTCAAATAGCAAAGGTGCTACATTTTACAAAGATCACCTCTTTCTATTCATCTGGGATTGGATTTTTGCATGAGGAATCTTTCATATTCGTGGGATTTCAGTTCATCTAATATGGATGAATAATCAGCAAAGAAGGTCAATACTACAAATATATATATGATAACTAAAGTGGCTTTAGTGTGTGCGTGTGTGGTTTCTGAGGAAAAACATTAAGAAAGATTTTTATAGATCAGAGCATAACAGTTTTGAGGGGGAAAAGTTACCTTTTTCTCTTTTTAAAGAGAGAACTAAGGAATTTGAAGAAAAATATTAAAGACATTTCTTAAAAATATTCGACTACTGGAAAGAGCTGGCACCTAGCTGAAATGTCAGTTTGCCTATGTGTTTAATCCTTTTGATCTTTTTGATAATGTAACCTTGATGTATACCTGTCCTGCTGCTTAGGAAGAAGAATCATTACTCAAACAGATGTCCTACTTTACTGATGGTAAACACTTTGGAAGGCAGCTGAAAGATACATTTGCTGATTCCCTTCGATACGTAAATAAGCTTTTAAATGGCAAATTTGGATTTACATCTCGGAAAGTCCCTGCTCATATGCCTCACATGATCGACCGCACTGTTATGCAAGAGCTACAGGATATGTGAGTATGCCTTTGTTTGAAATAATGTAAAACTGTAGGTGATGTAATTCCATCTTTCTGTTATTGCTTTGTTATAGCTATTTCCAATGTGTTGATGGCTACTCATTTAAATTATATTTTGAAAAGGGAAATGAAGAATTTCTCACAGCATAATAGTTGTGCTAAAATAAGGAAACTTTTGAGGACCTTCTAAAATTTTATATGAGAATTCATTCTTAGGTAAGGAATGTTTTACTTTAACAAACTGAAATACTAAATTAACTTTTTTTTGGTCTCTATAGGTTTCCTGAGGAATTTGACAAAACATCATTTCACAAAGTGCGACACTCAGAGGATATGCAATTTGCTTTTTCGTATTTCTACTATTTAATGAGTGCAGTCCAGCTGCTGAATATTTCCCAAATCTTTGATGAGGTTGATACAGACCAGTCAGGCATATTGTCTGACAGAGAGATTCGCACATTGGCCACAAGAATCCATGAACTACCCTTAAGTTTGCAGGTATTCTTTCTTTAGCAATGATTTTTAGGGTTACTTCAGTTGTAAAATCCTAAATAGTTATCATAAAAGGAATCAAATCCTTATTCTTCCCTGCTTTGGCATCTGTCTATTCTTAAATTTTAACTTGAGAATATGATATTAATATGTTCTGCTTTTTTTGTTTGTTGTATTGAGTCAACAATTAAGTCAAGAGTTTTAGCATCATCAGAAAAACAGGTCATTGGCTTCTGAGTTCAAGAAAGCTGTTAGTTTGCATTTACTAGAAAAGATCCTTACTTTAACATAAACAGTAGTAAAAGCCTCTGACAAGGGTGCGGATCTTCGTGCATAGTAAAAACAGTGCTTGCCCTGAGGAACCTACGGGCTAGATAAAGAAGTGAGGCAAAGGGTAGAAAGGAAGTAACTGTGCTAGTAAATACTATGACTACATCCAAAGATTCAAATTTATGTTTTTCTGGGAGCTTGATGAGCAAAGAGATGGCTGTTGTAGGACTTAGGCTCTTAAAGAGACAGTTGGTAGAGAAAACTGTGTACTATTTCTACTTTACAGAGAGGAAGCAGGGCACAAACCAGTGAAATAATTTTTTGTTGCACCAAATCATTGGCATAGCTAGAACACAGCTATGCTTTAGTAGTGTGTTCCTGGCCTGTACCTTAATCAGAAAACCATTCTTTCTGTCTTTTCTAATACTCTTTTTTTGTTATAGATTTTAATATTCCATTTCTGGTTTTGGACTTCTTTACTGTCTTGGCATCATCAGTAAAGCTGTGTTCACTTTTAAATAAAAATGGCATTTCCTCTATTTAGATCATGCTTTAGCTGGTCCCAATTCAACTATGCGCTGAGGATTTGCTTCACTTTAAGCATATGGGGAGGCCCGTTGACTTCGGTATTTGTTGAATTGTGGTCTACTGAACTGATAAGTCTGCTTTCATACAGTAATGTGGGAATTCATTTTGTAGATAATGTTTTAAATATATCTGAGCACCCTGAATACAGGAAGAAGTTTATGAAATTTTAGAACTATGTCAGTGAGAAAACAGGATTACTTTTTTTTTCTTTTTACCCTTCTGATAGGATTTGACAGGTCTAGAGCAAATGCTCATAAATTGCTCTAAGACTCTTCCTGCCAACATCACTCGGATTGATGTCATTCCACCAACTCAGGAAGCATATTATGATCCCAATCTGGTAAGAAATGCTGGTCCTAAAAGATGTTTGGTTTCTTTGCTGAGCACGTATTTACTCCACTTGAAAGGGTGTTATGATTTCTAGAAGAAAAGCGTTCACAAAAATTGCTATCTGTGTGCACATGAAATAATAGTGTTTTAAATATAAAACTTATATAAGCTGCTTCCTAATTTTTAAAGCCAATAAAATTTTCTTCAAAACAGGAAAAAGCTGAGCTACCGAATATTGTTATATATGGGATTTAAACAGTCAACCTTTTTAAGAAAACTAATTCACTATTGTGAACCAAAATGACAATGCGCACCATGAGTCTCTTTCCTGATACCTCTCTGACTAGACTTTTCAAAAAGTCTTTACCTGAAATGTATCCCATGTATTTAAAACAAACAACTAGGGGAATGTCTTCAGAGCTATCCTTCCTAATTTGAAGGCTTCTGAGTAACTCCTCCTAACTTCTGAAGATTTAAATCTTAACAGTAGATATTCCAAAAGTATTTAAGGTCTTAATTTGTATTTTGGTGGTTAAATTCTCATTGAAATTAGTGGGCGTTTAGGCACCTAGAATCTTCAGATCTGACACCAATAACTGAAATACCTTTACAATGAGACTTTAATTCCTGAATCAATCTATGCATTTAAAAAAATGTATGCATATACTCTGCTGAATTGAAGACCTGATGTTTTATGGGTTTAAATTAAAGCAAACATAATTCTGCAGAATACAGGTCGTGTACTGTTGGGTGGTAGACAACCATCATTTATTCCCAATGTATACCAACCAAAGTACAGAGATCTACACCATGTGTAGATACAGGTATACAAACAGCTGACTATTGACTTTGTTTTTGTTTTCCATCTTGTCTTCTATACTTACCAGTTTAAGTTACAAGGTTTTAAGAATATTTTTCCTAAAGTCTGAATTCTAGCAAAGTTCTCTATAAAACCATTCTGTCTGCCTGGTTTGAAGAAATGAAAGTGCAGATTTGAGAATTCTGCATATTCTGAGGACATTGCATCCAGTATAGCCTTGCTTTATTTTATGTATCTTGCCTCTTTGGGACTATCTTATTTCAGTCTGCAAAATCCTCAGCGAGTCAGGCCGTATATGCATCTATGAAGTGAAAACTCTGAAGAGTAAAAATAAAGGATGGTTGCCATAAGCATGTTTTACGTCTCTGTGGTTGGAAACAATGTCAAATTACTTCAATCTTTTTGGAGAGGCAGTAGAATATTACTAATCTAAGCAGTAATGCCTAATGTACTAACATTATTCTTTTAAGTCAATTTAAATAGCAACTTAATAGTGTTTTTGTTTAGCACAGAGGCCTAATTTATTTTTGCTTCTGTTGTCTGCAGCAGCTAAATTTCTAGCAATGAGTCTGGTACTGTAGAAATATCCCGTGAGAACAGGGATTTGATTTCCCAGAAGTGTTTTAGCATAGTTCATGATAGACTAATACATATCAGCTGTTCTGTAGAGCTTGCCTGGCCAGGGTTACTGGTTAACATTGAGCAACCTCCATCAGAGGAATGCCAAAGACGGCTGTCAAACCAGCTACAACTTGTGAATTTTGTATGGAGGATGAAATGTGAAGTTGCAATGTTCTTGCCAAAAACATTCAGTATTTTTCTTATAATATGCATAAGATATCTGATGTTATACAGCAGTATTTTTTGTTCTCAACAGGTGATCAAGAAACAATATTGTTTTTCATTCCAGGAGAGCAAAGTGTATGCAGTTCTTTACAGCTACAATATGTTTCCTACAAAGTGCACCTTTACAACAGACTCTATAATCTTTGAGTAAAGTATAATGCAAGAAATATGTTTTCTTCCAGCCTCCAGTGACTAAAAACCTAGTTACTAATTGCAGACCTGTGACTGACAGAATTCGTAAGGCATACAAGGACAAAAACAAATATAGGTAGGTTATGATGCTCCTGTGAAAAGCAATGCTAGCTTTTGTAGAGCAGCAAGAAGACACATGCATGCATACATGACTGATGGTTGTATTGAATGTGTTAAAATAAATCAAGCTAGCATGTATTACTAGAGGAGCTGAAAAGAAAGAAATCAAAGTAAAAATACTGAAAACTGTTTCTGTATGATTTGTTATGCAGAATGATGTTTTGTTTTTATTTTTATAATTTGCTATTTAGTAGACTAAACTGTTGCATGTTGCATTTAGTAGACTAAAGGTTGCATGTACCTTCTTGGGCCAGAGCCTAACTCTGTTGTATAACAGTAAAAGCCAGAGTAGCTTTAGACAGCTTTATAAATTGACTGTGCAAAATAAGGAAGAGCAGTATGAAAAGAGTAGTATAAAAAGGTGGAAGGAGACATTCCTGTATTTAGAAGTTGTGAATCTGTTTCATCCTCCTTTTTTCTACTGAAGCTTAAAAAAGAAAAGAAAGTACTGCAGCCCAAACAGCCTTATAGATTTTCTGCAAGGAGAAGGAGTAACAGGTGGGGAGGGAGGCAGGTAAGGAGGGGGTTTGAATCCCCTTTTGGAAATGGCTGGCCAAACCATGACCTTGAGTTTGCTTGAATAATTGTATTTTGGTGGATCTGTCTGAGGTTAGGGTTCTCTCAGATCTCTGATGTCTGAAACTGGCAACCAGTTGCATCTGACTGAGGCTGCTTGCTGGTGCAGAGCTTGGAACCTTGTCCTCTCTCCATTGCCTCACCAGCAGTGGTGGACAGCAGAAAGAGCTGGGGAGTCTCTGAAGCATTCAGCTGCACCATGAGTGGCTGCACAGGCCAGTAAGGCTGTAGAGTGAAAGAAGGTCACAGATGCTGCTTATGGCAGCATTTGGACGTTATTATATGTTCATTCATGATAGGTCAAGCTGTGCTGTATGCTTTATAAATAACTCCCTTCCCAGGAGAGTTTATGCTAGAACTTAAATGCTGACACAACAAATGAGATTGACAGATATTGGAGGGCAGGGGAGAAGGATTTGGTGTGCTTAGTCATGTATACATTACTGTAAATCAGTTTAAGAGCTATACTGCTCTTTCATTCTGTTCATCTTTAGTATTAAATAATTGTTTAAACTTTGTGAGCTTTATAAAAGCAGTGCATTCTCAGGTGAGGCTTCAAGGAACAGGCTTTGGATTTTCTTTTATCAAGATAAGAAAGGTATCATAGGTGTATGCACAACATGGAAAAATTAAGTGTGGCACCACTTGTAAGGGGGTCCAACTCTTTCAAACTCTTTCAAACTGAAGATATCCTTCAGAGATTGCATGATACTTCTGCATTTCGTATACTTGTTTTGTCTGTAAGTTATTAAGTTGATGCGTGAGGAGGGTTTGTATTTGGAATTTAGATTGTAGTTTTGTGTGTTGTTCTATAACTAATTTTATTTTAAGATATTCTTGCATTGGTGACTGGAAAGTAAGAACACTTTTTTTATATCTGAAGTGTAATTTTAAGTTACAGTTGTAAATTGTAGAAATTGTAAATACTGCAGTAGGGGTATGTCTACTTTGTAGATAAGATTCATTATCACTCTTATGCTGAAACTTAATTTATGTGTGTATTAGAATTCAGTTCTTCAGTTTATGGTAGGCTACTAATAAATGTGGCTCTGTGTGAGAGCATTAGCTGGAAAAAGTAAGTATAGTGATAGAAATCAAATGAGAAATAATAATGAAAGTTGGATAGTCAGATACCTAAGGAAGAAGGTAAATTAAATATTTATTGAATCTGACTTAGGTTGTGATATTAATGTATAAACATTTTAACAATAAGGTTTGAAATCATGGGAGAAGAGGAAATTGCCTTCAAAATGATCCGCACAAATGTTTCTCATGTAGTTGGTCAGCTAGATGACATACGAAAAAATCCCAGGTATGCTATTTCTTGATTTTTATAAAGTTTTGATGTTGCTTTAATTTTCTGCTTGAACTGTTTCAAATATTTGTGTATTGAAGAAAAAAAAATCATTTGTTGCAGTGTATTCATTTGTTTCATGTTATAGTGCAAGACCAATTTTAACCAAAAATGCTATTAATTTTTTTCTATTTAAGTGAAGTTAAGCGACTGCTAACCCTAGGGGTTATTTAATTAATTTGTTACCTTCTTTATAGCTTTCAAACCTTTGAAAGCTTGCAGAGAAATTTCAGCTATTGTTGAGGTTTTCATTTCTTGCATTCCAGAGGGCATACATTTTATATTGGAGTTTATTTTATTTTACAGGAAAGAGCATTTTGATCTACTTTATATATAAAAATTTAAAATAAAATTTGGAGGTGGATTATTTTGTTACAAAATCAGTTTTTTAAATGCATTATGCTTTCATGCTCTGTTACAACATGGCAAAAGGAATTTAAAAAACTTATAGTAATCTTTCGTGAGAGAGAGATCCATAAATGGAAGTTAGGTGCTGTATCCCTCTACACTGCAGTGGCAAAAGGTTCAGATACCCAGATCTCAGAGAATACTTAATAGGCTGAGGCTTTGTCAGGACTTTAAAAGGGGTTGCCTGTTTTGCGGAGTAGTTGTATCGTTAGATGAAGATGCCTTTGAGCATGATGTGTAGACCGTTTTCTCAGGAACCTCAGCAGGCAAGATGAGGAGAGTTAGCTGGTCTCTGTCTTGAATGTAGACTTGCTTCATTTTTGTATTAGGCACCCATGTGCTCTTCTAGACTCAGCCTGAGACTCCATCTACATGTCCCTTTGGTTTTGCTCTTCAGGAACAATTGTACTGTATGTTTTAGCCCCAGATTGCTGGCTGATTCAGGACGTGAGGTTGAGTCAATTGCTTGGGGGGGTGCATTCCTATATAGCATACTGTGCGTACTGGTGTCTCTACATTAGCATGCGACTTGGTATCTGTATTGTGCTTTTGAAATGAGTATCTGGACCACCCCCACTTACTGTGCTTTGATTTGCAATGTGAAATAGCCTTGGAGCCTGTAAATTGCATTTCTTTCAGAGGAGGCTCCCAATCTAAGGGACCAGGGCGGGGCGGCTAGTCCAGGGTAAACTCCCCGAATGCTTATAGTGTAGACATCCATCCAGTCCTCGGAATCAGCTGCTTTGCAGTGCATGGTATTACTTGATAGCGTAGACACAGTCTGCTAGTTTTTGAAGAGGAAAAGGTGTATTTTGTTTTTCTCAGATGTGGCAATTCAAGTGATTATTTGTGCCCTGCACATAATTGTCTAGGGTATGGTGTACCCATTATGCCAGATTCTCTTCAGACTGAAGGCAAAGTGTAATGCCCTGTGTAGGCAGATTTGCTTGCTCTGGAGAGTTCTGCTTATTTCTGTCTTTGTGTAGGAAATCTGAACTTTTCTCTGCTCTTTGAAATGGCACAGCATACAATTCAGAATACAGCAGCTGACCAGAACACGTTTCTTTAAAAAGGTTAGCAATTCCAAGGTATATGTCACCAGCTATGATTTCTCCCTTGGGGGAAAAAGTAAGGCTCTTGTATCTCGCAATATAAATAAAGCACATACCTTCCCTGTATGTAGGAAAGGGCATTTTTGCTGTCAGACACCAGCTCAGAGTGGCCAAGGGTGCATAGCTGTTCAGTACACTAGCTGCTGCTTTAGTTGCAACCATTTTCAATACTTTTCAACACCTATTTGTGTGTTCTCTGAAAAATAACGCTGTGCAAGAGGCTTTATTGGGAGCGTGTTTACGTGGTCACAGTGATTTCCATATAAATTCTATCATTATTATTATTATTATTATGGATGATGATTATACAGGCTCATTTCTGAGTGACTCAAGTTGTGTTCCACCCAGTTTATATAGCATTGACAGTAACTTAGTCTCAGGACCAAGTTTTGCCTCGTACAATCTTCTGTAGCTTTTATTTTGGGCTTCTCTGAAGGTTGCAGCATAAGTATTTAAAACATTACAGAATCGCTGAGGTTGGAAGGGACCTCTGGAGATCATCTAGTCCAACCCCCCTGCTCAAGCAGGGTCACCTAGAGCACATTGCACAGGATTGCATCCAGGCAGGTTTTGAATAGCTCCAGAGAAGGAGACTCCACCACCTCTCTGGGCAACCTCTTCCAGTGCTCTGTCACCCTCACAGTGAAAAAGTTTTTCCTCATGTTCAGATGGAATTGTCTGTGTTTCAGTTTGTGCCCGTTGCCTCGCGTCCTGTCGCTGGGCACCACTGAAAAGAGTCTGGTCCCATCCTCTCGACACCCTCCCTTCAGAAACTTGTACACATTGATAAGATCCTCTCTCAGTCTTCTCTTCTCCAGGCTGAAGAGTCCCAGCTCTCTCAGCCTTTCCTCATATGAGAGATGCTCCAGTCCCCTAATCATCTTCGTAGCCTACGCTGGACTCTCTCCAGTAGTTCCATGTCTCTCTTGTACTGGGGAGCCCAGAACTGGACACGCTACTCCAGATGTGGCCTCACCAGGTCTGAGTAGAGGGGGAGGATCACCTCCCTTGACCTGCTGGCAACACTTCCTAACGCACCCCAGGATCCCATTGGCCTTCTTGGCCACAAGGGCACATTGCTGCCTCATGCTTAACTTGGTGTCCACCAGCACTCCCAGGTCCTTCTCCGCAGAGATGCTTTCCAGCAGGTCAACCCCCAACCTGTACTGGTGCATGGGGTTATTCCTCCCCAGGTGCAGGACCCTGCACTTGCCTTTGTTGAACTTCATGAGGTTCCTCTCCACACAACTCTCCAGCCTGTCGAGGCCCCTCTGAATGGCAGCACAGCCCTCTGGTGTATCCGCCACTCCTCCCAGTTTTGTGTCATCAGCAAACTGGCTGAGGGTGCACTCTGTCCCTTCATCCAGGTCATTGATGAAGAAGTTGAACAAGACTGGACCCAGTACTGACCCCTGAGGCTAACTACAGGCCTCCAACTAGACTCTGCACCACTGATCACTGCTGCACTGCAGTGCATTAATAATTTACTATGTCTCCCTGCTACAGTGGAACTCGTTTTGTTACTTAAGATACCTCACTCATGTTAACTTATTTAAAACTTAAACAAAAAATGCCACTTTACCCAGATCATAATGCTGGCTGCATGCTCTGCAGTCGGTATCCAGTGGTGGGCGCTGGGAGGATGCAGACTGGCAGCCAGTAGATGGCAGCATTAAATACATAAATAGAAGAGACACAAGTGTGGCTTGTCCTTAGATTCCACAGAGGTTTTGACTCAGAATTAAAATCCAACTAATTTAAAAAATAATGCAAATATAAGGAAACCTGTTACCTATGTCAAACATATCAATCTGTTTGAAAGGATACCACTTGTGTACTTTGTTTGCCAATAGCTTTGCCATATTATTAAATATTCTAACAAAGACTTCTTATTTTCTAGAAAATTTGTTTGCCTGAATGACAATATTGATCACAATCATAAGGATGCGCAGACAGTGAAAGCAGTGCTTAGGGATTTTTATGAATCAATGTTTCCCATACCTTCCCAATTTGAACTTCCAAGAGAGTATCGGAATCGTTTCCTTCATATGCACGAGCTCCAGGAATGGTATGTTATGCAAATTCTCTTCAAAAGTCTTCAAGTTATATATAAATACAGACTATATTGGTACAAATCCTATTTCTCCCAGTGTTGTCATAAAGAAGTTAAAGGTGAAGACAACTTAAAAAGATTTGAATGGGCTAAAATTTGAGGTTTGCAAGATCTGTTTTTTTCTGTTGCTCTTAAGGTCATTAAAATTTCATTGATTGGCCCCAACCTATTTCAAAAAAATTCTTTTTAATGAATTCAGTACTTCTTGCCTTATCTTTAAATCAAAAAGAAAATATTTTTGAATGTTTTTTGTACAGAGGCAATATAGATTCTGCTACAGTTCATCACTAAGTGATATTTTTAAGCTCTGAGACAGCAATGTAATCAGCTGGATAATTAGCATGGAAAATGCCTTTTTTCCTTTTACATCTTTAATGTGTGAAATTATTGTGCTTCTACCTTGTGATCACCATATTATAAATAATATTTTAAGTTCAGAAATTGGGGAAGGTGATTTGAGAACACAAGTGAAAGGCTGGCAGGTATAGTGATAAAAATGAGACAAGAAGAGTAGTATGGTAATTTTATTGCTGACCAGCAAATTATGAGAAACAGCTGTTTGTCAAGAAAGGGAAAATATTAGGGGAAGCTTAGAAGGAAATATTGTAGGTGGCAGGAATGGGCATGAACTATAGTGGTACAAGCCATATTGTAGTGGTGGCAGGAGGAATGGGAGATAAATCGACTGGTGTTTAGCAGTTAGCTGTAGAAACTTGTGCTGGAGGGAGGAGGTGTATGCGGGTTGTTGGCTCCCTTTTGAGGACATCTGCCAAGAATTTGTTCTGTTTTAACTTCAGAAGAAAAACTGTATTTTGACTTTCTTGTGGTCAAAGCAGATTTCTACCAGGATAGATTACAGCATGCTGAAATGTTAGTGGAAATTCATTTTTTAGCTTCAGTTGAGTTTTCCAGCTTTATTGTTGCACAGTGTTAAATTGTGGTTTGAGAGCCAATGCAGACATCCTAGCATGGCTCCAGAAGGCTATCAGAGTAGTTTCAAGGTACGTTGAGACTAAAGAAGAGTTTTGAAATGTACGAAACAGTCTATATACTTCAAATAAGCATTTTGCTTTTCATATCAGAAGTTAACTATAGATAAACTATTAAAATCTGTTTTCTTCATTCTATTTCATGGAGACTCTTTAGTTTAAAGTTTATACCTTTGCATGTATAATATATGAAATTGTCTTTCTGTTTCCATCTCTGTTTGTGCAGGAGGGCATATAGAGACAAGCTCAAATTCTGGACCCATTGTGTTCTAGTAACACTTATTGTATTTACAGTCATCTCATTTTTTGCTGAGCAGGTAAAAATTATATCTTCTTACCAAATCTACAACATATAATATTTTGCTGTATCTTTAGGATCGCATAAAATGGAATGTATTTTAATAGGTTTTGAAGAATAGCCATGGGGTTTTTTTCTTCATAAAGGAAGGAAAGATGATATATGACTACTGATTAGGTTGCTTCAATTTCTGAGTTTCCAAGTTGAATTTTGTTGAAAACAGGGTCTCATTCTGGGAAGCAGGGGGATGCGAGTGGTGCTACCTTTTCAGTTGCTTTCTAACTGTCAAGTCTATCTTTAGTGTGCTAAATTGGGTGTTCAAAATCACTAATTGCTGTAGAAAATCTTGGTCTATTAACACACATTGGTAAAAGTGTAAAGTAAGTTAACAGGAAGAAAATTCCAGTAATACTGATAGTCTAGTCTTGCTGAGAAATATCTTAAGAAAGATATTTAGGGACCTGATCTAAATCCCATACAAAGTAACTGCAAGGACTGCTTTTGAATTTGATAGATTCTGAATTGGGCTCAAAGAAAATACCTCCAATTTTGCCAGGATAAAATGGTTTTCTTGAACATGATTATCCTACTAAACTTAGAGGCAGTCAATGGAACAAATCATATGGGTAATTCTTTGCAGGTTGGGGCCTTAAGTAACCCTTTCCGTGGTCTGATGAAGAGGGTGTAATTCTTGAAAGGTTGGCTGTTAAACTTTTTTTTGTTGTTGTTTCACCTATAACTTGTGCATGAATCTTTCCCTTGATTTTCAGCTTCTGTATGTATTGAAAACTCCTTCTGCATTAGTAACTTGGTTTAGGAAGGGGATAGTCAGCAATTCAGTAGGACAGCTAGGTTTGTATATATTGTTTTAAGATGCCAGCTTTGTGTTGCTGTTTTAGTAACTGAATGTAGCCTGGTATTATATTATTTACCCAAGTTCTTAAATAATCAGAATATAGGCATACTGTATTCTTCACTTTCTGCTCTTACTCTGGTTATTGACAAGTCCAGTGGAAATGTATATGCCTAATTGATGAATTTAAGGAATAGCTCTTTCTTCCTGCGCAGTGGGGAAAAAAAAAAAAAGGACAGTATTGACTTTATAAAATCTGTACCATCTATGGTAATTGAGTTTCTAGGAGCAAAGCCAGAACAACTGTGCATCTCTGGCTCAGCAAAGAACTAAATGTAATGTTTTTTTTCTTCTCCTCAGCTAATTGCTCTTAAACGAAAGATTTTTCCAAGGAGAAGGATCCAAAAGGAAGTTGGTCATGAACGAATCAAAGTGTAGAAGAGCTTTATTTTGGAGATCAGTCTACCTCAAGATGTGATAAGCATTTAAAATCTCTCTCTCATAAGTGTCTTTTTTGACATTTAACTAAGTTGATGTGAAGAAAAAAAAATGTATCTGCAGTTATAATATCTGCAGTACTCTTTGACATACAAGCTGCTGGAGCTGTGACAGGAAGTAGAACAAAGAAATTGGAGAAAACCTGTACATTGCTGGTTTTCAATTGATCTTACTTGACAGACATTAGTTTATGGGCATGTTATCCTTTTTTATAAAAAGAGTTACCAAAAGAAATGTAGCTGCATTTATTGCAGTGGGTGTTGCCAACTAGATATAATAATGTTGGAAGGCAAAGTTGTTTGGGATCATCTAACAGGTCCTTGATCTTGCATTCCAAAACATTTTGCAAATTTCTGTTGTTGCTGCTTTTTTTTCAGCCCTATGGGAAAATTAAGAGAGAATTATGTAACTTGTAATTTAGATAAGGCTATGTTTAATGATGTTGACATTCTTCTAAGCACAGTGGCAATTCATCCCCCTATTGGTAGTGTCTAAATGGAATTTGGGAGAAATGTATCCTAATAAAAAAATACATAGTAACAGAACAATTGATGTTTATTTTAAAAATACTTTGTATCTTATCTGGTGTATTATATTCCGAAGAATACAATGGTGTTATCTCTTGACTTGATTACAAAGAGAGGGTTGGAATCAAATGAGTGATCAAGATATAGTATTTTACAAGCATTATAAATTAAAACAAAACAAAAAAACAAAAGTGCCTCTCCATATGAATGGATAACATACTGTTTTAATGTAGCAATGTATGGGAGCAATGTTTCTCTTCAGAAAAAAATATTTATATTCACATATCGAACTTTGGTGTTTTTAAATTTTGTTGAAACATCATAACAGTAAGTTTTTATGTGGGGGAGGATACTGAATGTTTTCAAGGAGAAATGTTTGGTGGTGTATCTTCAGTTCATTGTATTAGCAGTATTCAAAAAAATGCATTAATTTTTATAATCAGAAGATGTACAAAATGTGTGTATGTATTGTAAAATACTTGGTTTGCTTTGAAATTAACTAAAATGTGATAAAAGCTTTTGTCTGTTCTGTTTCCATTTTAAAAAAAAAAAAACACTTGGCCATTAATGTTTGTAAATCCTTATGTAAAAAGTATTTATTTTTCCTTAACTTTCAAAGATAATAATTTGTAATATTTAATGCATGAATGGCTTCAGGCATTGAAGCAATGAACATTCAAGCATTTAAAAATGCAAGCACTTGTAATTTTTTAAGAGTGAGATTGTATTTCATGCTAAGCATTATGTATTATGCTGAAACATGTAGAATATAAAATTACTTCAAATTTTCAGTACTTCAGACTACCAGAAAATGAGACATTTCAACAAATACATGTACAGGTAGAGTCAAGTTTGACTGGGATTTTTTTTAAAGTTATATTTTGCATTCTAGTTAAAATAATTGAAAAAATGGGTTAAAATGTTAGTTCTTTTGCTTAAATTTTATGTGCAAATGAATGCATATGTAGCTCAGATTCATTGCAATTCCTTTTTATGTTTAAGCAAAGAGTTTGAAGGTAGATTCATAGCATTTAGTTCAGCTACAGCAGTAATAGCCAAAAGATGTAGCATAAATTTACTGACAGGCTTCACTTGCAAATCAGTGCTAAAATGTGGGATCACGATACCCCCCCAAAAAAGCAAGCAAACAAAGCATGATAATATACTAACAGTATGAACTTGGCAAGTAAAATTTTTCAAATTGTTGAGGTTAATGAGAAGACTGAAAATTAAAATATTGTTAGGAAGATTTTTTTTTATATTTTGTATTTGGACTTCGTATATAATGAGTAAAATAAATCATTAGTGAGAAAATTCTGAGAACAGTAGAAAATCCTGAAACATAAAGCATGTAGTTTGCATCTCAAACAATTGCATTGTTTTTACAACAGCCCTCAAAACCTTGTGTATCTGGGATTTTTCTGTACAGTGTGTTATAAAAACAGTGTCGGTAAAAACAGTAAAAATGTGCCTAACCTTACTTAAGCAGCATACTACCGGCATTCTATTTTATTGGGTAATTGCTAGAACATGGCAGTTACCACTTTTACAGCAAAACCAAAACAATGTAAACTGACTATCCTACTTAAAAGCTGTTAGTTTCAAAGAGGGGATAGACTATTGAAACTTTTAAGACGAAGCAAAACTCCAAATAAAGGATCACTTGTTAATTTGGAGTGCAGCTAATGGAGGCAGCGAACAGATGCAGCAGTTTGCGCAGCAGTTTGCACAGCAGTTAGCGCAGAAGGGCGCAAGAAGGCACCTTCGTTTCCAATCCCAGCAGTGTACGCTTCCTCAGGTATGGTCATGACATGCCACGGAGCATATTCCCCAGTGGCTGTTGGAGGTGCTGCATTGGCTGTGTCAGAGGCTTGGACCCAGACAGACCCTCTGTCAGCTGATGCAGCTCTGCAGGTCTCAGGCTGCAGGGAGTGCTTGGGGCCTCTCCATGAGGCCTGGGCTGACAGTCAGCTCTCCTGCAGGAGGTGTGCTGCTGTTGACGAGTTGTGTCACCAGGTAAAGGAGTTACGAGAGGAAGTCAGAAGGCTGCGTAGCATCCGAGAGGATGAGCAGGAGATAGACAGGGTATTCTCAGAGACCATACAGCTCCAGGAGTCACAACCCCCCACAGCAGTGGAGTTGCTGGAGGGCTCTGTGCTGTGTGAAATGGTACATAACACTGTAAAAGAAGGCTGGAAACTGGTCACTTCTTGTAGGAGGAGAAAGGCTCCTACTCCTTCTGAAGACTTGCAATTAAGGAACAGGTTTAGTGCCCTTCAGGATGAGGAGGACCTGGGCATGGCTTCAAGGGAAGCAACTGGGACAACAGACCCTGTGCCTTGCAGGAACACCCAGAAGTGGTGAGTGATTGTTGCGGGTGACTCCCCACTGCAGGGGATGGAGGCACATATCTGCTGCCCTTATCTCTCATCTAGAGAGGTTTATTGCCTGCCAGGGGCTCAAATACCAAATGTCATGGAAAGACTGCCAAGGCTTGTCCATGTGTCAGACTATTACCCTCTGCTGCTCTTCCCTGTGGGCACTAATGATATGAAGGGCAAATTGGAAACCATCAAACAGGATTTCAGAACTCAGGATAGTGGTCAGGGGTCTGGGATCCCAGGTCATTTTCTCCTCAATCCTGCCAGTGAGGGGAATGGATGGGAGGAGGAGACGGATTTTCCAAGTTAACTGGCTGTACTGCTGGTGTTGGCAACAGGGTTTTGGTTTCTATGACCACAGGACCCTTTTGAAGATCGACAACTGATGGGGAGAGATGGGATCCACCTCACTAAGCGGGGCACACAGGTCTTTGCCAACAGGTTGGCCAACCTGGTAAGGAGGGCTTTTAACTAGGAAAGATGGGGGAAGGGGTGAGTTATAGAGACAGGGTAGTCGGCAAAATGCAGCTCAAGTCAGGATGCCTCCAACAGGTGAATGCAGCCAGGGAGCTGCGCACAGGACATGGCTATGGAGGATCCATTTTGCACCCCTCCTGGGAAACCTGCATGCTCGATCACCTCCCTAAAATGCCTGTACACCAATGCACGCAGCATGAGGAATAAACAGGAAGAACTAGAGATCCCTGTGCGGTCGCAGGGCCATGAGCTCATTGCCATTACAGAGACATGGTGGGATAGCTCGCATGACTGGAGTGCTGTCATGGATGGCTACGTGCTTTTTAGGAAAGACAGGCCAGGAAAGTGAGGTAGTGGGGTTGCTCTTTCTGTGAGAGAGCAACTGGAATGTACTGCGCTGTGCCTAGGGGTGGATGAAGAGCGAGTCGAGAGCTTATGGGTAAGGATTAAAGGGCAGGCTAGCATGGGTGGCACTGTTGTGGGTGTTTACTACAGGCCACCTGATCAGGATGAGGAAGTCGATGAGGCCTTCTACAGACAGCTGGAAGTAGCCTCACGATCCCAGGCCCTGGTTCTCATGGGGGACTTCAACCACCCTGATATCTGCTGGAAAGACAACACAGCTAGGCACAAACAGTCCCGGAGGTTCCTGCAGAGCATTGGTGACAACTTTTTGATGCAGGTGGTGGAGGAGCCAACAAGGAGAGGTGTGCTGCTGGACCTTGTACTAACAAACAAAGAAGGACTGGTGGAAGATGTGAAGGTCAGGGGCAGCCTTGGCTGCAGTGACCACGAGATGGTGGAGTTCAGGATCCTGCGAGGAGGCAGCAGGGCACCAAGTAGGATCGCAGCCCTAGACTTCAGGAGAGCAAACTTTGGCCTCTTCAGGGACCTACTTGGAGGAATCCCATGGATTAGGGCCCTGGAAGGAAGGGGGGTCCAAGAGAGCTGGTTAATATTCAAGCATCACTTCCTCCAAGCTCAAGAGCGGTGCATCCCTATGAGTAGGAAGTCAAGCAAAGGAGGCAGGAGACCTGCATGGATGAGCAAGGAGCTCTTGGCAAAACTCAACCAGAAGAAGGAAGTAGACAGAAAGTGGAAAAGGGGGACAGGCCACTTGGGAGGAATATAGGGACATTGTCAGAGTATGCAGGGATGCAACGAAGAAGGCTAAGGCCCATTTGGAATTAAATCTGGCTAGAGATGTCAAGGACAACAAGAAGGGCTTCTTCAAATACATCAGTAGCAAGAGGAAGACTAGGGAAAATGTGGGGCCTTTGCTGAATGGGGTGGGTGCCCTGGTGACAAAGGATGCAGAGAAGGCAGAGTTACTGAATGCCGCCTTTGCTTCAGTCTTGACTGCTCAGCCCAGCCCTCAGGAATCCCAGACCCTGGAGGCAAGAGAGAAAGTCTGGAGAAAGGAAGGCTTTCCCTTGGTTGAGGAGGATCGGGTAAGAGATCATTTAGGCAAACCTGACACCCGCAAATCCATGGGCCCCAATGGTATGCACCCACGAGTGCTGAGGGAGCTGGCGGATGTTATTGCTAGGCCACTCTCCATCATCTTTGAAAGGTCATGGAGGACAGGAGAGGTACCTGAAGACTGGAAGAAAGCCAATGTCACCCCAGTCTTCAAAAAGGGCAAGAAGGAGGACCCAGGGAACTACAGGCCAGTCAGCCTCACCTGCATCCCTGGAAAGGTGATGGAGCAGCTCATCCTGGAGGCCATCTCCAAGCATGTGGAGGAAAAGAAGGTGATCAGGAGTAGTCAGCATGGCTTCACCAAGGGGAAATCATGCCTAACCAATCTGATAGCCTTCTATGCTGGAATGACTGGCTGGGTAGATGAGGGGAGAGCAGTGGATGTTGTCTACCTTGAGTTCAGCAAGGTTTTTGACACTGTCTCCCATAACATAGGCAAGCTCAGGAAGTGTGGGCTAGATGAGTGGACAGTGAGGTGGATTGAGAACTGGCTGAAAGGCAGAGCTCAGAAGGTTGTGATCAGTGGTGCAGGGTCTAGTTGGAGGCCTGTAGCTAGCGGTGTCCGCCAGGGGTCAGTCCTGGGTCCAGTCTTGTTCAACTTCTTCATCAATGACCTGGATGAAGGAACAGAGTGCACCCTCAGCCAGTTTGCTGATGACACAAAACTGGGAGGAGTGGCGGATACACCAGAGGGCTGTGCTGCCATTCAGAGGGACCTGGACAGGCTGGAGAGTTGTGTGGAGAGGAACCTCATGAAGTTCAACAAAGGCAAGTGCAGGGTCCTGCACCTGGGGAGGAATAACCCCATGCACCAGTACAGGTTGGGGGTTGACCTGCTGGAAAGCATCTCTGCGGAGAAGGACCTGGGAGTGCTGGTGGACACCAAGTTAACCATGAGGCAGCAATATGCCCTTGTGGCTAAGAAGGCCAGTGGCATCCTGGGGTGCGTTAGGAAGTGTTGCCAGCAGGTCAAGGGAGGTGATCCTCCCCCTCTACTCAGACCTGGTGAGGCCACATCTGGAGTAGCGTGTCCAGTTCTGGGCTCCCCAGTACAAGAGAGACATGGAACTACTGGAGAGAGTCCAGCGTAGGCTACGAAGATGATTAGGGGACTGGAGCATCTCTCATATGAGGAAAGGCTGAGAGAGCTGGGACTCTTCAGCCTGGAGAAGAGAAGACTGAGAGAGGATCTTATCAATGTGTACAAGTTTCTGAAGGGAGGGTGTCGAGAGGATGGGACCAGACTCTTTTCAGTGGTGCCCAGCGACAGGACGCGAGGCAACGGGCACAAACTGAAACACAGACAATTCCATCTGAACATGAGGAAAAACTTTTTCACTGTGAGGGTGACAGAGCACTGGAAGAGGTTGCCCAGAGAGGTTGTGGAGTCTCCTTCTCTGGAGATATTCAAAGCCCACCTGGATGCAATCCTGTGCAATGTGCTCTAGGTGACCCTGCTTGAGCAGGGGTGTTGGACTAGATGATCTCCAGAGGTCCCTTCCAACCTCAACCATTCTGTGATTCTGTGACTGCTGAGAGAAATATTGCCTGTTGCATTTGTTGATGGAAAAATCATCTTTCGGCATCTTATCCCGTGAAAACAGAGCTAAAGATCATAGGCACTATGCACCATAGCAATCTATTTCGCAGGCTTTTTGTTGTCTGAGCAACACCTTGAAGCAGTTTCTAAGAAAAACAGGTAAATCTTCAGATGTGTGAGGTTTAAACCAGTTTAATCGTGAATCAGAAAAAAAAACAACCAAAACAACCAAACAACAAAAAACTTCCTTGGAGATGGACCTCTGCTCTCCATGTTTCTCCTGGCTGCCTTTCCCTTGGCAGACAGCTAAGCCTGGATGCCTGTTAGGCAGAGGTGAGTCTCTTCAACGTTATACTACCAAGTCAGTTATGCCCGGTTAAGTGCTTGGGACTCTTAACGTTGCGGTTTCTTTCGTTTGGCTTTTGGGCGGGTGTTTCTGCGTCCTAAATCTACAAGTGCTACACCGCGACCCCTCCCCAGCCTCCGAGCCGCTGCAGTGCCTCGGCCGCCGTGGTCCCGCGCACCTGCACGGAAGGGGGAAATGCCGGCCCGGGAGTTTCCTCTGGAAAACTGCTTCGGGGGGGACGCGTCCCGGGGAGGGCGGCTGAGGCGGGAGGGAGGCGCCGCTATGAGGGTTCCCGCCGTGCCGCCGCCCGCCCGGCACTTTCCCGCCCTTTCCTGCTCCTCTCCCCTCCCCCCGCCCCGGCTCAGCCGCTGCCAGAGCTCGGGGGGCGCCGTCGGGGTGAGGGCGCGGGCATCCTGCGGGAGGTCGCTGCGAGGCGCCCTGCCTCCCTCTCTGCCGTTGTAGGCGCTTTGCGGTGGGAGGCGGTGAGAGAGGAGGGGCTGAGGGGGGCAGGGGGAAACGGACACGCTTGGGGGGGGGGGGCAGGCGGCGCCCCTCGGAGTTTGAAACGTTGTGGCGGCGTGCCGGCCGCCGCCTGCCGCGCCGCTCTGAGGTAAAAATGGGGGGGGGGGGGCAGGTAAAAAGCCCCACAAGTGAGATTCGCCTCAATATTGGCTTATCTTCCCAGACAGGGAGAAACGGGGCGGATGGGTTTCTCTGAAGAAAAAAAAAAAGTCATTAAATAAACGACGGCAGGTGGAGGATATTTGAATCAGCCGAAGCAGGTAGTTAGGCAGGATGGGGCTGCCTAAAGCCTTGGTGTCTGGAGGGGCTGGGGAGCTACTGCTTGGTATACTGAGCTCCAGCACGCAGCAACGTGGGTGTCTGCCCCTGAGATAAATTTACAAATAAATACCTTTCTTCTCATGCTTGCAGTTTAGAAGGTCGAGAGTTTTTTTGGCAGCGCAACCGGACACAGTCAGGTGCCTTACCAGTCCTTTCTGCCTTTAGTCATGCTCTCAACAACTGCAGTAGTTGAAAATCAAAGTATGAGTCTTGAGAAATTTAGAGCTGTCCTAAATTTTCTCCTATTTGAGGATATTTTCAGTGCAAGGGGTTTTGATCCTTCAGTCAATAATTTGAAGAGAAGTTTCGGTCCTTTTTCAAAGAAACTTTTACGTAAGTTTGTAAAATCTTTGCTTCAAACTATACAGAGAAGCATCAAAGAAAAAAATGGTATATTTAAAAAAGCAGCGTTCCTTAGCAGCATAGTGTGATCGTGTTGTACACATCCCTGTAGTCTGTGGCTAAAAAGGCAAAGGTTGATATTTTCATAGGTATAGGCTGCTAATTCACGAAACGGGAATAGGACATTCCAGCATGTGAGATACAGCTGTTAATGTTGGGGGGGACTTCAACGTCCTGGAAATTCATAAGATTTTCACTGAAGTTCTCATTCTCTGTATAAGAATTTAATTTTCAGAGCTATCTTTGCCCAGGCTTTTGGAAAATACATTGATATTTCCAGCTGTGTTGAATTGTGTCTAGAACAAGATGTTTATCCACTGCTGAATCAAGTTTGGAAGACAGGGTACTTAAAGCTGTTGGGTTTTTTTTTTTCTTTTTTTCCTTACTCTTTCCCTCTTCCAAGTAGTCTTGTTATTTTTGGAAGGATTTTTAAAAGTATGTGCCGTGTAACACTTAGCAAGAGATACCAAGTATTTCAAGTTATCAGATTATGTACTTCCATAAGAGAAGAAATATTTTAACAGGAGCTCTGTATCTTGATGTTTTCTGTTATATTTATGTATTATTTCTGTTGTTGATAAAGCACTGAGAAGAAGTGTTTTTATTTTGTCATTCACACATTTAATGATTACAACTAATATTCTTTTCTTCCTAAACAGGTATTTTATTTCCTAAACATTTGTAAAAATACACAGTATATACTAAAATGAGAATTTCTAAAGTATATAAATGTATTTTTTAAGGATAGTGTTTAATTAGTAAAAAAATTACAAATATGGAAACTACATTAAAAACACAGTGCAGAGGCATAATAGCTAAAAGTTAAGATAATTCAGAAAATGAATGTAAAGTTTGACCAGGATTTTTTAAAATTGCTTGTGTGTGTGTATCTGTCTACCTAGCATGGAATGGAATGTAGAATCAGATTGTTCTTTATGGTTTATCATTTCTGTGTTCTATAAAATAGAATGTAAGCCTATTTTTATGGGAAAGTGGTACTGAATAGGACAAAATATTTAATAAATGTTATGGAAGCTGAGCTGGCAGGCACCTTAAAAAGTTATATAATTTACTTACCTGATTTTGCAGAAAAGCAAGGATGTTCCCAATAGTCCTGGTATTTTTAAGCTGTTCTCAAAAACACCACTGATGGTTAATCCTGTGGATTACCTCACAACTTAACTAGTTCCACTGCTTCAGTACCCTTACAGATGGAAACTGTTACAGGGATGTACAAGTCACTGTAAGCATCAAAGCATATTTATCTTTAAAGTATTGTAGGAGAAGTTATGTAACAAATACAGCATATTGTTTTAGTAGGAAGAAAATCTCATGGCACCATCAGGAAGAAAGCATCAAGGAAAAGCTGGTAAACCAGCACAGGAAGATCAAGCCATACCTGCCTATGACTTTCAAGAGGAAAGAAAAGAGCTGAGTGGATCTGAGGAAGATATTAGAGAAGGTGTTTATATCAATTAGATTTTCATTTTTTGAAAATGTGAAGTTTATGATATTTCTGACTATGAATAGAAATGAGGCTATTTCTGTGTTAGCAAGGGCCTGATCAAGCATGTTTCATAATATTTCTAGCAGTCTTCTAGTATGGTTTTGATTGGTAAGAGAAGAAAGCTCTTAAACCTACAGGTGGTGTCTTAAAATAAGATTGTTACGTGTTTTTGTTACCTTTTTTCAATGCCATATCTTTCTATCACCTGGCTGCATTTAATATTGTGAGAAAAGGACAGAAGAAAAAAAGCTCTGCTAGCTTGTATGGAGTGCTGCGTGGTCACTGCAATGCAAGATGAGCTCTACAGGGATGAGGAAGGGTAATTGGAGTCTTATACTGGCAGGGAGAGAAGGAGGCAATGCTAGAGTTAGTGGTGAAAATTTAAAGGAAAAAAGGTTAAGAATACTTTAGGAAGAATCTGAACGGAAGAAAAGAATGAGGAAGAAGCAGAGACATGAGGAAATAGAAGTCAAACAGCAGATTCCTTTTTAGTTTTGGGAGAAGTGTGAACCTTGCTTAAAAATGCAGTTCTCATTCACCAAAGGATAGTATTTTCATAAAGTCTGATGCAACTCTGCTTCTTTTGAGTTTTGTCTTTCAGCAGGCATCTCTGGGCTTTGTTTATCTATATTTTTCCCCTTCTTGTTATGCTCAAACTAAATCTTTTCCTTACAGAGAGTAAATTCTATGGGCAAATAACAAAACCAGCATCCTGAGTATTCCTTCTGAGGCTCGCTTGGCTGCATTTTGAGAAACATCTGATGGGTCTAATCAGCACGTTCTGGCCTTAAGTAGAGATGACTGTATCTGATTTATTTTAGATACTATATGGATCAAAGTGTACATTCCTATAACTTCTTGAACAAAGGGGTTGCAGAATTTGGAATTGGGAAAAATGTGTTCAGTGTGGGTTTTGTTTTATTTTTATTTTTTGCCTGCCAAATGAATTTCTTGTAAGGATAGCTGAGCTGCCTCACGCTACATAATTGTCTGCTGTTCTCAGGATAGCTTCTGTGGCTGTGCACACTAACATACAGTTTCAAACAAAATGTATATTTATATTTGTATTATGTTTCATATTTCGGGTAACATGTTTCTGGTTCGAATTGGATGTAATCTTTTTTTTTTTTTTTCCCCCCTTTGGTAATGGAAATCTGACCTCTGAGGAAATTGTTTATTTTTTAGAAAAAACATAAATATATACCTTTAGTTTTGCTCTTTTAAAGGTCAGAGCACACAATTTCAGTACTTTACAGTAAAAGGAAATTCTTACAAATTGGGCTTTCTCAGTTTTTTAGATTATTTTTACCTTTCAGAGTATTGGTATGTTGTGAGTTGGCGTATTTGTGTAGTAGTGGATTGAGAAACTAAAACTGGTTGAGACCAGTCTAGGGGAGCTCTGGGCATTGTCAACTGAAATCTAGTCTTGCAGAAGAATTCATGGCCGTCTGTCAACATCAGATTCAAAGTTTTAGGAGCTGCATGTGTTTTAGCATGCCTAATGGATGAGAGCTGACCCATGAGACATGTTCAAAGAAGTGGGGTTACAGAAAAATAACTATACTTTTAATAATTCAAATGACCCTCTGTGAAATATAAGAGACTTTTGTAAATTGTTTTAAAATTTATATTAAGGTGAAACACCAGTGGTGGACAAGCATGGAAAGAAAAGACCTTTGGTGACTCCTCATGTGGTTTCAGATGATGTGGGGTAAGGTTTAGAATATCTTTTTTTTCCAAGAAGAGCAAGCAAGTCTTAAATAGATACTGATTTCAGTTATTCAGTATGTTTGTTTTCCTTTTTTAAAAAACATTTAATTCAATTCAGGAAAAAATTCAGGTGACATAATATGTTAGCTGTATGTGGGAAAGAAAAACATTTAAAAATCAATTCTACAGCTTCTTTATAGATACTTTTCAACATCAGTGAAGAAATAAGTATTTGTGTGAGTTCTACAAATTCTGTTTCTTTCAAAAGATGATTT
This sequence comes from Apteryx mantelli, assembly GCF_036417845.1. Lineage (NCBI taxonomy): Eukaryota > Metazoa > Chordata > Aves > Apterygiformes > Apterygidae > Apteryx > Apteryx mantelli. The sequence continues at coordinate 159,483,491 of NC_089978.1, read as the reverse complement.
AAGTTTTATCCTAAATTGTTTGTTGTTTCACTAAATTTTTCCCTCCGATCTTAGTTGTTTGATGTTATTAACAGTACTTTAAATGATCCAACTATTACATGAAAAATAAACAGTGTAAAAGTAATGAAAAAATACAAGGGTTTTTTTTTTTTTTTTTAGCAAGATTAAGAACTGTTAAGTTGAAGATGCAGCTTTTTCTAGTTGATGAAAATGAAAGTGACATCCTGTGGAAAAGATAAGATGCATAAACAAGATAAACATTTTTCTTTATCTACTGTGTCTCTTTTTGTATTTGTCAGTTACTGTACCACTGCCTTACACAGTGGTGTACACATCTTAAAACTACTATAGAAACAACCCTGGTATTCTTTGATTTTTCTTACTGTGTCAGTCATGCTAAGCTTGATAGACTTCTTTTCATTTGATGTTCCAATTATATTTTGTGTTTTCTTTTCTGTGTGTGGAATAAGCTTTCTTATTTGTCATCCTTCCTCATTCAGGACTGTCCAAAGGCTTAATAGTATCTTTCTCTTGGAGAGTAAGTTAATAGACTCCTGTACATTAAAAAAAAAAAAAAATCACTCAAATTAGTCTAAAAACAGAACTCTTGCAGGAAGGGGAGAGGAGTAAAAGTGACATTTTTTATCTTGTAGAACAGCAGCAGCACTGTCATTGCTTGCAGGTAATAGGCATGTAAAAAAATTAGACAAAGTTTTAAGCGTATACATCAGGTCTTGTTCTGAAGTAGCTTGTGCAGAAAACAGGCAAATAAATTTTTAAACAATATTTTGTAGGGGTGAAGTACAGAATATGTTGGAACGATTTGGAGGTAAGTATATGTACGTTCTAATAAATTAAAACATAATTCATGTTTAAGTTGCAAAGTTGAAATAATTCTTTTTCACAAAAGTAATTTTCAAGATTTAGATAAAATGACCAATCATTATATTATTGGCTACAGCCACTTTCCAGGAAAAAAAGTAATAATTAATATATCTAAATTAGAGCAGAGGGAAAAGGAAGGAAGGGAATAACTGCATGTAAAAGGAGATGTAAGTATCAGTGTAGATGAATTATAAAGGGAGAAAAGGAAAGATACATGAGTGCTTTTGATTATCAATCTTATTTGTAATTAGAAAACAAAGATTCTTAAGACAAGGTTTAAGAGGCAGTGATTATATTTCAGAGAGATGGGACAATGTGAGTTAGAAAGTTCTCTCAATTTTTGTTACAATGAGGTGGAAGAGACTGGGGGTTGCAGGACTGGAGTGAGAAAGATACGTGTAAATATGAAAAGAAGTGGCTAAGTAGAACAAATACTTCAAAATCTAGACAAAGAATGGCTGTAGGTTGTAGAAGATGGTTATGATACAGAATGAGCTAGTAATCTGTACTTTACACCTTCAGAATTCTAGAGAATAGGTATTCAGTACAAAAGGGAATTTCAGCAGTCAGGAAGAATAATGCAAGTTTCTAGCAGAGCCAAAGAATGAGGCTAAGTGATGGTGATGGCCTGGTGATGACGGTAGAGAGATTTATGTATATCACCATATATTTATGTACATCACTTTACATTAGTCATTCACAGAAAATGTAACAAATCAGCAAATGCAGTGGAAGGAAGGGATAACATCTTAATACCAGTGTTACCTCCTTAATAGCTTGTTGATAATTTTGTTGTATGTGTGAGTAAATGCCATATGCAGTCACTGTTTGCCTATAGATCTTAAGGTGAAAGAGGAGTTCCTCTTTCCTTGCAAGGAATTCCTTAATCTGTGAATTGAGGCTTTGCTGTTAAGGCAAATATTAGAATGCTGTTGTAGATCTAGCAGTCTAGATAGGAGGAGGATTTCAATGTTGAATAGTAAGAAGCTAGGATTGCTTTTTACTGAAGACTCAAAGATAGAATAAAAAGAAGAAAAATGAATGAATCAGAGAGAGGATGCTGTCTGCTCAGAAATAATAGAGTTGGCATTAGCAGCAGCAGATGCCTCAACAAATTAGAGAGACAAACTCAGCAGATGTTTCCTGATATCTACAGCAAAAAGGAAAAGCAATTGCCTTATGTATTAAACCTGAGCTAACTATGACTTGTTTATTAAATCTCCAAATGTAAATTGAGACAGCCATATTAACTGATATTAACTTGAATACTTTTAGAAAACTACTCAGAGACTCTTGGAGGTATGAGAAATAGTTTGTCATTTGTTCATTTAATATGTTGACAGTGATAGTGATCACATACTTCCTTTAATTTATTTCTGAAATCTAATTTGAATGCATATTTCCCCAAAACACTTGGGTTAATGCTTTATTTAAGGAAAAAAAGACATTTTGAAAGTATTAGCGTAACTAAATTCTGTGAAGGCCTAGAAATTATGAGCTGGTAGTGCAGCCATGCAGCTAAATTAATGAGGATTTTGATGGTGTAACTGAAATGTTATTTGGACACTAGAGAAAAGAGCAGATGCCTTTACTCAGGTTTGCACAAGACATCTCTAGCTTTGAATAAAAGAGAACTTGCAGACTGGGAAATCACCAAATACCACGTTTAAGGTGCATAGTGTGAGCAGATTGGATAATGCTGCTAATGTTTTAAGCACGTATGTGTGCTTACTGTATAGATGAAGTTCATCATGGTTCATAATCAGTAGGAGAGCACAAGATTCAGTGCATAAGGAACTAATTTAAATGTATATAATGGAAGAACTGCAGCTATCCTAGATTCAAACTACTGGACAGTTGTGCTTTGCTGTGTGCATCTGCTCAGAGCAAACATGACACTGTATCCCCGGCCGTACTGCCTGAAGTCGAAGAAGCGAATGCAGAGTCAAGTCATGGTGGGGCCTGCTGGGTCTGGCCTCTGGGAGAAGTGGGATCCAAAGCAGGTGCTAGTGTGGTCAGTGGGGCTGGGCAAGGAGCTGTTGCGATGCCAGGAGTCGGGTAGGGTCTCTGGAGACTTAGGGAAGCAACACTGGAACCAGTGCCAAGAGCAGGCGGAGAGAAACTCTTAAAGGAGCACTCAGGAGCCCAGAACACATTAACTCTTTTCCATTAGAATGCACCTTTTCCAAAGAAAAGGGCACCAACATCTTTAGTAAAATGCATGTGTCTTGGTATACATAAATTCTAAATATTCTTTGTCTCAATCCAGCTGACATTAACAAGGCTCTGCTAGCTAAAAGAAAAAGATTAGAAATGTACACTAAAGCCTCACTCAAAACCAGTAACCAGAAAATTGAACATGTTTGGAAAACACAGCAGGAGCAAAGGTAACATTTGCACATGCTTTTTAAACATGTGAAGTCAAATTCCCTTTTGTGTCACAGCATGAGATAGTTTTTACATGATCTTAGATACAAGTTATATCCTACTTATATGTCTAGTCAAGTGCTCTGTTTCTTTTGACTCCAGTTATCTGCTTTGTTAAATTGTCAGTAACAGTTTAGCATAGCACTCTTTTGAATGAAGAAATTTGAGAGCAAGGTAACCTATATGGCTGGGTTACTATTTTATTTTTATGAAAAATGACCTTTAAAATTATTTTTGTCTTTTAAAAAATGTTTTTATTTCTTTAACTTCAGTTGGAATTTTCTATTTTATTCTACTTGAAAACTGAAAAATGCTCAGGAGAATTTTTTTGGTTAAAAAAAGAAAATTATTTTCAAACATTGTAAACAATTTTCACCCTTATAATAATGGCACTCTTGCCTCTTACGGCATGTTTAATTACTACTACATCTGATACTACAGGTAGAACAAATTGAAAAATGATACAGATAGATAGATAAAAACTGAAACTCAGCAATGTTTGTAACTGTCTTGCTGTTATATATATTTTATATATAAATATTTGAAACTTACACTGACAAGATGCAAGTTTACATAGATGAGCTAGAGCATAATGAACTAATGAATGAGCTAATTTATCTTGATGATTCACAAGTTTTTCATTACAAACCCCTTGTGCTAAAGCCATGATCGGTAGTTGGATTAGAAAAATGTAGTAAATCTGAGACAAGCTGACATTCTCTGTTAGAAAAAGTAGTTGTTTGATGTCATTTGTTTTTTTAACCTGATCATTGTATATGAGTGCTGTCTCCTTATATGTATATAATTCATATTCAGTCAGAAAAGAAGTGTGTGTTTGTGTATGAGCATTCAGTTAGGGCCAGATATCAAAATATCATTTGCCTTATCTATACCAGCTCCTTTATTATGATAGGAAAAATGTATATAATATAGATATTCTACTTCATGCATATAGACTTTTAGCTTCCCTTCTAATTCTTCATAGCATTTGTAATACTTAACGGCTAATGTCTGTTTATAGGCAGAAGCTCAATCATGAGTACTCCCAGCAGTTCCTGACTTTATTTCAGCAATGGGATGTAGATGTGCAGAAAGCAGAGGAACAGGAAGAAAAACTAGCGGTGAGTTTGCAGCATGGTGTGTATTTTACAGTGTATGCACAAGCAGAAAATAGTGCTGTTCAGACACTGAGAGTGCAGAAGTGTAAAAATACTTTATGTAGTTCAAACAAAATATAAGATTGTTTGCATCTTAAAAATTTCATTCAGGTTTGGTGACTTCCAAACCAGAAATGTTTAAGTTTTGTAATACACGGCAAAGAGAAGAGGTGAACAATGAGACTGTAGTACTTTATTGTAAGTTTATAAAGGTGAATAAATGGTGCCTTAGGCCACCATATGGCTTGGTGAAAGGCAAGACCGTTACGCAGGAGAGAGAAGCGCTGCTTCTGTGCATCCATAGACTGTGGGTTAGGGGAAGAGAGGATAAATGTAGAAGAATTGTAAAGGCAAGTAGTTGTCTTTTAGCCTGCATTGTTTAAAAATGTCTGTGTATGACAAATGTATGAGAATTTGATGATTAAAAGGGGATGGGAACTGTACTGTGGAATGTAATCACACGACATTGCTGTACTTGTACCCCCAGCATGTTTGCAAGTTTTGCTCTTCCACGGGCAGCACGTTTCCCTGGGCAACTCTGGAGAACAGAGTTGGATAGCAATCCCCACAGGATCATGGGATAATTCAGATCGGACGGGACCTCAGAGGTCACTCAGGTCTCTATCTAGTCTTCAGTCTTTCATTGATAAGAAAAAGGATAACTGCAAGCATATTTAGCCCAGGCATACAAAAACACTCTTGGAGCTAGCACAGAAGCAGCAAAAGCCAGTACAAGAACAGAGCAGATAAATCTCAGCTGGGTTCATGTAACCCTGCTTCATCTACCATTCCCCTCCCTCTCACCTCTGCAGACGTCTCAGCAGAGAGCTAGATTATAGGACCCAGACTTCCAGTGAAGGCAGAATTTCTGATTCTGACAAATGACATCAGTTTTGCTGTCCAGTTGCTTTTGGTCAGCTAAAATGATTTTTTGCTTCTGCTTCAGAATATGTTTCGTCAGCAACAAAAAGTTTTTCAACAGGCAAGAATAGTGCAAAGTCAGAGACTGAAGACCATTAAGCAGCTGTATGAGCAGTTCTTAAAGGTATAGTACATTCTTCTTAAGAGGCAGCTTATCTTTATCACATCAATTATTAAAGCTGTATTAATTCAGCCTTTAGAAAATACAGAGATGTAAGGGCCATTTAAGGAAAATAACAGCCTTGCATGAATCTTCATGTTATGTTGTTAGTATCATTCCCTGTTTTGTTCAGAACATGGCTTCTTCTCTCTAGACCTGCATATACTTTGCCCCTACTTAAAAAAAATAAGGTTGAATGTGTTCTGACAGGGATCTGATTGGCTTACCTGTTTCAAATATTTAACCTTAGCCCTCAGCGCATAATTTCTGAATAGAACTCAGTTTTGTGCCAGTTTGAAGGTTATGCATTAGTCAAATCAACAGGATTTTATCTTGCCTCTTAGATTTTTGGTAAGAAAACTGTGAAATTTCACTTCTTTCAACATCAATCTATTAAAAAAGTAAATTTTAAGGTGTAATTTTTTGCTTCTTATATGACTGCTAGCAGTAGCATCCCCCATAATGAGAATTAGATACGAAAGCAAAGTCATCTGTCATTAATCTTTCTAGCTATTGCTGCTTCTTGCAAGGGAAGTGCTGCTTAAAAATATCACTTATAAAGCCTGTAAAATTGCCCAGTTATAGTTCCCTTCTTTTTTTTTCTAAGCAACACTGATCAGAAAGGGTTTTCCTTTGTATAACCTAATACTAAAGATAAACATTCACTAAGATACCAACAGGAAGTAAGAAATAACAATTTATGGTGAAAATAGGATGACTGTCCAGCTGCATGGCTATATAATTGGTCCTGTTTAACTTTCCTGTTGCTTCAAGTGTAATTCATGTTTTTGCTGGCACTCCCTACAAATACTGTTTTTTTGGATGGTGCACATGGAACAGGTTATATTTTAAACATATGATTCACAGTGAAGTATTATTGGCCCACTAAATATGAGGTAGTTGGTAACTTTAAAATATATACTTTTTTTTTTTACTTTCTAATCTGCCATTTTAGTATATGAAGATCTTCAAATATGGGTGAAGTAAGGCTGTTGATAATGGCTTTCCTTGTTCAAATCTGAAAACTTTGTTTCCTCTTAATTATATATTAATGTAGATTTAAAAAGTAAAAGCCTAAGCCTGCACTGCTTGTTTTTTGAATTTTCTGTGGCAAGCAACATCTCTGGTATGTTGAATATAAATTAATATATTTTATTTTTTCCTATTATTATCAAACTTGACTGCTTTTTTAACAAAGCAGTTAACATACTAGACAGCAAAGAAAGTGACCAGTCAATAATTTGACTTCTTTTATCTAAAAACATAAGTTTTTTCTGCTGTCATTTTAAACTAAGAAGAAAACACTTGATTCCTAGAATTCCCTTCCCCCACTATTTCTAATTGAGTTATTAGAAATCTAAACTGAGAGAAAAATAATAGTACTTTAGACATTTGGTTTTGTAGTGAGTGCAGAGGCAGAGTAGGTTCAAGTCTTAGTTTCTGAAAATCTTTGATTTCTGTTCAAGTCATTTCTCCACTAGCTCTTTTTTTTTTTTTTTTTTTTTAATGAAATTTCAGTTAGGTATGAGGTCTGGTTTTTTTCAAGTCAGGCAGCTTTGAAAAGTAATCCAAAATAGAGCAATTCTTAGTTTTAGATAGTTGAAATTTACAGAGGATGTTACAGAAATGTGAAAATAAGTAATAACTGTTTTGCGTCTTCATCAAAGATGCAAAATCGAACAGAAGTTCAAGTATTGCTATGATTTTTTTTCCTCTGAGAAGATCAAAATGTAGAAATCAAGCCTCAAATAAGGTTAACTTTAAATTCGAGTCAAGAAAAACATGACTACGCACATGCATAAAGTTAGGTATAACTTTATGTATGAAAGGAAAGATAGCCTGTGAGCTTTACCTTAGCTCGTTTGAGGAGTAGTATGCAAAAGGGAGGAGATTTAACATTTTTTTTATATTCTTTACTTGTAGCCTCCAAGTTTGTCATTAGTTTAAACTGTACCTCTATCATTTCTGACAGATGTCTGTCTAATCTTTTTTTGAAGAACTTTATCTTTATTGATGTGCAGGATACTAGCTGAGGCCTCACAGATGCTGAGTGAAGGAGATTGTTTCCTTCACAGCATCTATATTATTTAAACATGAATGTAGATTGAAGTATAGAGTCCTGTACAGTTTCTTTCAAGTGCTTGACAAAATTTATTTATAATTATGAGTGACTAATACTGCTATAAAAATTGAATTGTAGTCTGAATAAAGTTTTTTTTTTTTAATTGTCAAAGTGTTAATTAAGCTTATCCATAACTTCAGAGCATGGAGGAGCTGGAGAAGAACAATGAAAGTCTTCTAGCTGGTGCGCAAAGTGAACTTCGCAAAGAAATGGCTATGTTGCAGAAGAAGATTATGATGGACACTGTAAGTATTGGATTTATAAAAAGTCAGTTAAATGCAAAAATAGAACATTCTATAAAAGTCATTTGATATTCATTTAATTAGCTCAGGGAATCAGATCTGGTATGGCATTAGTTCAGTATTATCTCCTTTTCTTGTAACAGCAACAGCAAGAGATGGCAACTGTTCGCAAGTCTCTTCAGTCCATGTTATTCTGATGGCTCAATGGAGAAACAACTTTTACCTAAGTGACATGATACAAGTATAGGCATTAGCCATAGAGAAGTATGTTAAGATTTCAATGTTGTAAAGTTCCTATTAAATGGTTTCATGGATTGTTCTAATCTCATGTTTGATAATGTTGTAAGAAGGCATATTGGTAAGTTCACTTTTTTTTTTTTTTTGGGGGGGGGGGGCAGAGAACAGGACCCAAACTCTAAAGCATTTACTATCTGCCCAATTCATTTTTAACTAATTGATACTCACTTTCATTAGCATTGGACTGCTTGAATTGCTTCACTTCTTATAATGCCAAATTGTGAACCACAGGCAAAATTAATGAAAAATGCATTACACAGATTTTGCACAGTAATTTTAGGCTTTTAGATACATTGTGCAAATAGAAGTATTTTTCCAAAGCTACAGAATCTTAAGATTTTCATAGTTTCAACATTTAGCCTGACCTATCAGCAGTTATAAAAGCCCATAAAGTATGACACATCTTGTGTAAGACTGTTAAATAATGTAATGTATATTACAGTAAATTAAGGTAAACTTTTAGTCTTTTACTGTGCTATGCCTTGCAATATTTTATTATCAGTAGGAGACTAGGAACTGCTGTAATTTGTCCAGAAGGCAAGATTTCTTTAATTCAATTAAGAGTTGAATATCACAGCTTTATATGACATCTGCTTAAATAAGCATAATTAAACACTACTACATGCATTTGGGGGTATATAGTTCTTGCAGCCCCCTGCTGAAGTAATCTAGCTCATACATTTGGTACAAGCTATTACAACCCTTAAGATGGAATATTCACTTTTGCGGTTTCAGATGACTAGCAATTTAGGGAGGCCTAGATTTTAAGGAGGAAATGCTTTATTTTAAGCTGATAACATTTAAACTGATAAGCTGATAACATTTAAACAACCAGCTTAGTGTGCACGCAGTTTGTTTCTACAGAAAGCCTTTAGGTAGGCTGAAATATTAGATAGTACCTGAAATATTTAATGCTTGGATTCCAATACACTACAATACCAGAGCCCCCTACGCACCTCTCCCCCCTGCCCAAATGTGATGTTTTCTTAACAATGTATTTCAAAACCAGTCCATACAGATTCTCTCCCCTACAACTTACTAGCATTTATATTTCAGAATCAAATTATCTGCTGACAGTTCCCCAGTTTAGAAAGACAGATTAATGATGGCTAACTTAGAGAGAATCAGCTATTAGGTTGCAACAGAAGTTGAGCGAGTAACCAGGCTGGAGCTGTTAAGACTCAGGGAAGGAGCAAAAACTGAAAATGTTTATTTCTAGAATACTGTCTGAGAAAGTATGAGCATGTGGTGGGTAATCAGGTAACCACACTAATTTGTAATTGTGGTACTCAGTCTCTGCCTTTTAAGGATATTAGATAATGCTATGAAATACAGTTAACAATTCTGGCTTGATATTTTTACTATGAGGGTATTTTAGTATTTCCTATTTCTAGTTTTCTGACTGACTCTGCATTAGTTTCCTATCATTCAGATACCTCAACTATATCTTTTAAACTACTTATACCTACCACTCTGGGACACCCATTTCTCCAGCATCCTGGGAAACCAAATTGCCTCACTTTAAAAGGTTGCCTACATCTTCTCCTACTCTTTACTATTTTCCCATCTGTTTGTCAGGGTGTAGGCTAAGTCCACTTGTAGATGCTTTGTCTTTCCCAGCTTTGAACAGGAGTAGTTGGACTCATTTGGAAAGGGGACTAAACTCGTAGTCTGTATTACTCATTGAAATGCTATTCCTTTGGCAGTAACTGGTATGATTAGCTCTCATGTATGAATATAGCCTTCTTATGCAGGAATGTGGTCAGTGGATAGTTACTATGGATGGTATTCCCCTCACTCTGCCCCCAAATTTAGCAAAAAACAGACCACAGTGGAAGTTCCTTGAACATCTCAGGCAGGTTTTTTTTTTTTTTTTAATTAATGTGCAGCAGCTATACAGCTGTAATGGTAATGTCTTTAAAAACAAATTATAGCATTCTTTATTGTACAGTTCAAGAAGGATTTTATGAATTCACATCTCAGCTACAAACCAGTAACTGGAAGTGATAATGAAAACTTACATTCAACAGCTTTTTACAGAAACCGTATTAAATATCTTTTTTTAAAGGATCTTAAGTTTTTAGGGCATGTTTGTTTGCAATTTACAATTTGCTGGTACTGATAAGCTACTTTTATTAATAAGTTACTTTTATTCAGCTTTTCTCTAATGGCAACAGCAGAAAGTAGCACAGAGCCTTAAAAACAGCCCTTAAGCTAGGCTCATTATGTTATCTGATGGCTCTGTTCTTAAAGAAAGAGAGGGGCTGATACTGGGCCTGACTTTTACTCTTTAAGACAGTTTCTATACATTAGGTCTTAGATCCTTGCAGTTTTGTTTGGATAAAGTACAGCTGTAGTTAAATTACAAGGCTAAACTAACAGTGATAGCAAACAGACTTCAGAGAGAATTAAATATGGGTGGGTTGTATTGTCACAGTCAAACAGTCACAGTCATGTAAGTTTATCAAACAACTTAGTCATTCACAGACACAAGTTAGGTGTAACAAGTTAGGTGTAACTAACATTAGCTAGGTAAAGCTAATGTCCTCAAAGTACCCACTAACTACAGTGTAGCAAATGATGCTGTACAATGAGGCAAACAAATTATTATGACTGCAAAACCAGAAACTGGCCTTAAAAAAAATGCAAGCTACAATTGTATTTAGTAACAGTAGGATATATTCTTAGATACTAGAGAATGAATACTAAAGGCATTCATAACAGTATTTGGAAATAGAGGAGTTTTCCTGATCTGTTTCCTCCATCCTAATATTTCTAAAGAAAAAGGTACTGAATTATCAGGACAGGCATTAACTTCTAGTTTTACCTCACGGATGCCTCATTCTACCAGTCTTAATAATGCAGTACTGGATTCATCAATACCTCTGACTATCACTTCACAGCAGTTCTAAGAAGACTTTAGAAGTTAATGCTAGGAAGACATTAGTTACTTAGTCTATGAAAAAGTGAAACTCCTCCTAGAATTCTGAGTGGCAGCACTTTGGGTTGCAGTCTACAGGCACCAGAACAAAAGTACAGAATTAAAGTTATCTAACAGGAGATGGCAAGTTTGAACATGGTATTCTTGATATTAAGTAACAGCTGCAGTGTCTAGAACACAGGGGAAATACATCCTGGTTCAGAAGTACTAATCATGATAAGATCTGCAGGACTTTGTATTTAGTAATAATCTAGGACAGTGAGCTCTCTCATAGATTATTTTCTTGAAAAGCTTAATCTGTCTTCCCAAAAAGAGAGGCTGCTTCATTCAACATTCCCCTAACTGCTTCACCTCTTCTCCTTGATCTATTTAATCAGTCATTATGGTTTTGAACCTGTTCAGGAGCTTGATGAGATGAAATTCTGAAGACATGTATATGAAGATGAGCAGCAATCTGTAGGCACACACCAATGGCATATCTCAGCATGTCAAACAAGGATATGACCTTAAAAAGAACAAAACAGAACAAGTTAAAAACAGAAATATCTTTCAAGATTGTCCCTACTATAAATTCAGCTTTACTTTACTCAGAATCTATCCAAGGTGGCAAGTTTTATAGGCATTTTAAGAGTTTTATATAGACTGATCTAGTTTGCCTGGGAAAAACAAATAAAGAAAAAAAAAACCCAAATCCCTCACAAACCAGTACTAAACACTTATGCAAGACTGAGATCCAATAAGCAAAGCTTAATCTACATTTAGCAGAATAACTTTGAACAAACCACCTGAATTAAAGCATAATTACAAGAAAGATCTGTAATGTTACTTTCACATCTCTGTTCCAAGGAAAGAAAGCCAGTCCATCCCAAAAACATAAGTTTACACAGTATCCTGGCACTCCATTGCCAGTGACAGCTGAAAGTGGAGGAAGTCTAAACAGCAGAACAGAATAATAGGGACAATTCTCAATCCATTCCTTTAAATATATGTTACACATGAAAAGACAAATGTAAAACAAAATACTTACCAATGCTATCCATAGAACAATATATTCATCAACAAAACTGTTGAAGTACTGGTCCAAAAACAGAAGCCCTGGCCCAATAAATGCAGTGTCTTGAAGAGAGATTTCACTTTTTGTCATGTGAGCCACCTATTAAAAAACAAAACCAAACCACTACTTTATTAATTATCAGTGTAACTACCAGAAAACCACCACCTTATTAAAAAAAAAGGGGGGGGGGAGGAAGGGGGAAACGTTGTCCTTCCCCTCAATAGCCTGTTGCCCAGGGCCCTAGGGGAGCAGTCAGCAGGCAGGCGAAGGGTTTGACAAATGCTTCAGCGCCTACTGTTCCCTGCCAGATTCTTGCTGAAGGGCTAAGTAACTTCTCTTTCTGTGTCATTCAAAATACAATACTTTAATCAGCTGATACCAGCTATTTGAGTTACCAAACAGTGGAAGTCTCTTAAAGGAATCTCAGCTTCTCACAAGGACTTCATGTTTAAAAGCTGCTATATTTACTGCTGCTATTGCATTCCAGAAGCTTCAAATGAAGAGCACCTCAACAAGTCTGCCAAAACATCTCTTCTCCCTTCCCAGTTCACATCCATTCATTAGTGGATCAGTTTCAGCTGTGCTGCTGTTGGTATTTTTAGACTTTATTATAGAATGTTTAATTGTGTGTATGTTCTTGAATGTTCTTGTGTAATATGTAAAGTCACATCTATCCCATTGTCTTTTAGCTACTTGGAAGGGTTTCCCCACCCTTATTTTTTCCATGCTATATTTGAAGGTTAAGACTATGCCAGTGTATTACTAGAAGTGAACACTATTCACTTAGTGTTTTTAAATTGAATTTGAAGAAGATGGTTGTATTTAGCAAAAAAATGAACTTAGAAACTAAGCTTTTGCTCAGGTGACAGCACTTGTTTTCACTGTTTAGTAGAGATACTGACCTGTGTGCACAGAAACACTTTACAGAATGACCAAGAAAAGAAGAAAGATTACTGGGAAGTGGGAGAGAATCTATTTTATTTTCACCTTGAGCCTTCCATATCTAGGATTCTTTGAGACAACTTAAGTTCACCATTAATTGAGAGGGAGCAGAAGAAAAGCTTTTATAAGAAATTGGAGATTGAATAAAGGACATATGAGGAGAAGTCCATACCAGGAAGCTCAATAACAACAGAAGAAAAATGGTCTAGCAGGCATGTCTGCCATAAGAAATCACCCTATCATTCCTTGCTTCCTTGCATTGCATAACCTTAACCCTACTTCCCAAGTGTATCCGTGCACTTGGTTCCCGAGAACAAAGTTGTCTCTTGGCATAATATACAGCTCAATTATATGCCAAATAGCAAAATTCACAGGAAAGCCTGTGCCCTAAAGATAGGACAACCCCCAAATGTTTATACCCAGAAGGCGGCTGGTAAAAGGCTTCCACTCTAAGCCAACTAAGGATGCATCTCCACTGCTAAAGGCATCTGCTGCAGGGAGGGATTCCTGGCTCATAGTCCAAGTGGGGCACAATTGTTACACGGGGTCAGCCTTCCTGGAGTAGCTCTGACACATCCAAACTGTACAGTGCTTAACCCACCACTCCTCTGGGCCTCACACACAGTACCATCCTAAGAATTTTTGATTGCAGTTCCCTCACTCCAGCATGTCTAAAGGACAAGGCCTCCTGAAGTAGCATCAGCAAACTGTGGGAGCTAAACTTGGCATAGTCCTGTCCCCCCGCCTGTATACATCAGCCTCTAAAGCAGACGATCCTGAAAGCTACAACATGAACAATTAGGGCAAACTATGATTTGCTCAAAAAAGTCCGTGAGTGAATTAATATACACACAGTGATGACAGCTGACTAAGAGGACCTATGAGCGAGCCAAGGTATTTTACAGTGTAGATGAAGAGCCTCAAGTTCAATCTTAAGGCTCAATCTTCTTAACAGAGCCCTCCCTCATGAACTAAGTTAGTAGTAGAGGTCACTAAGTGAACTCCTGTTTAGCTAGGAGGTCTGCACAATACCTGTTTTCAAATGCATGAAAAACTTCAGGCTGTTGCGGTGGGGGGGGAAGCATCAACTGACTGGATTACTGTTAGCAAATATGTAGTAGGGCAGATTTTTGTAAAGTGATGACAAAGTTTTTAAATCCAAAGGAGATAAGAGAAAATTTTATCTCATTTTAATGATAAAATAATGTTTCAGATAATTAAGCTGGAAGTCACAGCACTGTTAGTAAGGCCCTAGCTTGAGGGGCCACAGTTTTGACAGTAAAGACATAATATTGTATATAAATTATTATTTGTTATTCCTAGTAGTGAGCTAAGCAAATCTTTGAAAGTTCTAACAAGTACATTCAACAATAAAATATGTTTGCATCAGTGTCAAATATAATCTCTCTATGGAAGCCCAAGTAGTCTAGTTCAGTGTTTTGGTCATTATGAAATTGGTAACCCAACAGCAGAGCAGCACCCACTAACCTAAGCAAGCAAATCTTAAACATAGCATAGTTCTTGGCTAAGAAGTTTAGAACTGAAACAAGATTCCTCACCACTAACTTCTGTGAGATTTTAGCATTCACAAATCCAAATGTCAAGACATACAGGCAAGGATGTTTTTCAAACAGCTGCGTTGTCGATTTTTTATAGATCATAATGGCCAGTGTAATAAGTAGTCCAATATTTAGACCTGGTGAAAGAACACTTGTTCCCTGAAATACAAAGGGACAAAAGATTATTCTTAAGCTTGAATCACACCATATTGTCTAGAATTTACACTTATCGCAACTCCCACTCAATAAAAACAATTAGAATTGCTCAAAACTCAGGGAAAGTTCTTAAGCACTATGCTGATGCCATTCATATCCTTCACAGTGACATCTAATCAATTTTATAAAAAAATTCCTTGCTTGTTCCTGTTACAGAAGATATCCAATAATAGGTGTAGAGAAGACATGAAATCTCTGCTTTGGCCACTCAAAACTCAAAATATAATGAATAAATAGCACTGAAGTGTGAAATTTGTATGCTAGCATGCTTAAATGCTCAAACCTTTACAGTAATCACAAATCCCACCTTTTTTGCTAGTAACATAAATTATTCAAACCCCATTCAGATTTTTAAAGCAACTTACTGCTATTGTAGATCCATTCTTTCCAACTCCACCACCAAAAATGACATGGAAGTAATTGAAAAAAGAAAGTGCTGTTCCACACAGTATTCCAAAAACTGGCAAGAACTTCAGTTCTAAGCCTATCAAAGGGACCTCAGCAGGAAAAGCAAGAGAAAGATGTTACAAGTTAAGGATAACAGCATTTTTAAGAAGTGAATAAAAAAAGCTACTGATCCGTACTAAACAATTGTTTTATCTGACCTATTGCTTTCCTGAGAACAAGCTCAGGAGGACAGTACAGGAATTTGTTTCTTTACTAAGGAGACAATGGATTTCTTCTGGAATGTTTAAACTCCACTTTTGAGTATTTAAGTTCTGGTCTTGAAACTCAGCTAGATTTTAATGTATTTGTCCTTACAATATTTTTCGAAAAAAATTTTTTTTTTTTACTACATAATCAAAAGCTTGACACAGACTCCTGCATAACCAAGGCATAGGAGGGAGAGAAGGATAGTTCCTCATACTTCACTGGGTTACACAATCAGAATCACAGGAAACGCAAACACCATCTGCCTGCTTTGTGTTTTGGTACATATCGTTTGTATGCTGTATCTTCACATTTAGAATAGTATCCAGACAGAAACTTTAATTAAACAGTTACCTTTCAGAATCAATTGCAGTTTCAAGGAAACTTCCAAAGGCAGCAGAGGATTAAAGAAAAAAAGAAAAGTAGCAATTGAAACCATTGACTATAAGTTTTTGAATATAGATAGTTTTGAGATACAGCATAACTACCATAGATTTTAATGCTGACAAACACAAAAACAAAACCCCAATCATAATTCATTAGGGTTTAAAGTCTAATGCAGCTAACTTTGTTTTCCAAAATGAAAATAAGCTGTTGGAAAACAGAGCAGAAGTGGTTTTCGAGATGGGGGAAGAAAAACAAAGTTTAGATAAACATGTCATAATTGTCAAATAAACTAATGAATTAATCTGAATTATTGGTGGTTTATATTTAAATTAATTTGCATTGGTTATCAATACCATAGAATGGTCTCAGCTGGTTCGTGTCCTGTAACCAAACAGAACTATACATTTCTGAGTAAATAGACTAGAAAGGATCATGAAGTTAGTCTAATATACTTTTGAACCCTTCCACTTGTGTGTCTTTAAAAATCAGAATCAAAGCTAGAGATAGGGAAATGCTTCTGGACAGAAAATACTTTGTAAATATAGATATTTACATAGTTAGAAATATGTTTAGAAGCCAGAAGGCTAGAATTAGCTCTGTCATAAATGTTAAAAGTCTAGTACATCTCAGTTGACATATAAATATGGTTTATTTAACCCCCTCCCTCCCAAAATGAAGCCCTAACTTCATCCCATGGTTTCTTTTAGATTAAAGCATTTAATCCTTAAGTTTTAAAATAAAGCATCCTGTAAGAAGTCATTTAACTGAGCAGAAATGTATGTCTTACAATAAAATATACAAAGGGAAAAAACCCACAAACTCTTTGTTAAGGCTTAAGCATGATCAGAGTATTAGTTGCAGATCATAAGTTTATATATGGCAGATGGGGTCTTTTTTCCTCTACATAGCTCTGAATTCATGCATAGGAAGTCACAGCATTTTATCAAAGGTAACTACAATGTAAATATGACCTACAGTCCATATTTGCACAATAAGCTATAACAGAAGATTAGATGACTAATAAGTGTTGATAATACTTGCACAGGATATCTTCAAATACCATAAGAAATCTGAATACTTAACAGGAGCTGAATTCTCAATGCACTTACCTTATAGTCCCATACTGCTGTTCCACCACAGGCAGATATTAAAAGGAGCATTGTTATGGCTAGCTGAACCTCAGTTACATCAACTCTAGGAAGGGAAAAAAAAAGAGGGAGGGGAAGGAGATCTAGTTCAAGTAAAAGTATAGTATAAGTGTGAGGGGGATCAAAAAGTAACAGTTACTTTAAGTTACGTCCTCATGCTATGAAATGCATATAGAATATGATTTTCCTTGACTGAGGAAGATAGTCTATAGGGAAGCACACATCCTTAGTTAACATTTAAGATTACACCCATGCTCTTTATATACAGACAGCTACATATAAATTTAATATAGGAGAAAAAGCTTTAATTGTTAACTATTTGATAATTTTAAACAAATTTACAAACTTGTTGCTGTGTAATTATCAAAACAAAGTTAGAAAGTTAAGCTAAGTTCATAGTAAGTGCAATCAAATCTTTCCATTAATAGTATATCATATAACAATATGATCCATGAACAGCAGGTTGGGACAGAAGGGATTTTTAAGCCATATTAACATCTGATGTTACTGTCCACATTAAACTTTTCTTTCATCTGAAAAATAGTGGTAAAATATGCTAAGTTTTATCACATGCTTCAAACTTAGTCTTAGAAAAGCCAATATTTAAGCAGCAACTAGACAATATGCCATGTTGCTCTTTATTGCTCAAAGCCATTGGAATGGGTAGTCCTCTCTCCTTCCTCTGCTTTTCTCTTCACTCACTTGCCCTAGTATTGGTGATACTCATAGGATGGTAAGGTGAGCCAATTCAACTTGCTAGCCTAGCTTACATTTTTATTTTCTGTCTGTTTAATGAGTTGACTCAAAGTCAAATGACAGAGTCCATGCAGGCAGAAAATGGGACTATGCTGCTGGGACTGGGCTTTCCCTCTCTACCAGGGATAAAATTTTACAGTAGCTCAGCTGCTGCTGTAGTTGCACAATAAACATGTCGTGCAAACATGTACCAAAATTTAGTATTTCAACTTTCCACAGAGGCTCAGACAGTTGGTGGCACCACAGTCCATCTTCTGTACCCTTTACTAATCCAGCACAAGTCAACAGGGTTCAAAGATTTTTCTCGGTATTTTGCAGTATTCTGCATAACCTGACAGTGGCACAGTACCCAACTGCTCCAGTCCTTGCTGTGATCAGTGCTAGGACCCTCATCCATCACTTTACTTCTAGAAGTCAGAGCTGCTAGCTGAGGAACAGCATCAGTGAAAGCTTCCATCCATGTTATATATTATAGTTAGAGCAGTAAACTATTGACTTAAGCACAGAGATGAGAGTCTAGATTAAGAGAAATAAGAAGGAATAACTTAGAAGATATTTCTAAAGTTAACAAAAAAAAAAAAAAGCTTAAAACTGCAAGTCTCAAAAAAACCCCAAAAAACTGTTTTCACTAAACAGAAATAAGGTCTTAGAAAAGTTGTGTCTATTTAACTTCAAAAAGCAAACATGGAACACATGCTTAAACTTCGACACCTTTTAAACCGTTTGTGCTGTGCAGTATCACTGTATTCACAAAAAATCCATTAAGTTTTTATGAAGAAGTTTTTATGTGGTATGGGAGCTTCAGTGCCTTCCTGATATGGGGAAATCATTTTCATATTTTATGCATGAACAAAAGGCACAGAAAAGCAATCATTTGTTCAAAATCCCAAAGCTCACAGCACAGTCCATTTCCTTTCATGTAGTCTACTGTCTTAGGCACAGAAATTATTCTCTTTGATCCATCACTCTAAAACATCTATTCTTGTCTACCAGACAAGATGTCCTTAATAATAATTAAAAAAAAAAAAATAGAGGATGGGTAAGCAGGTAGAACAGTTACAGTTTGTGTGGTGAAATGCATTATCAGCAAGTAAAAAGAGCTCTTAGCATCACAACAGAGACAGCTTTCTTTTGAGACAGTATGCATGGATAGCTGATTGCTAGCCTGTATGCCCAGTGATACTCAGATTTGCTAAAGGGCTTGTTACAGGTCAGAGCTAGATAGTAAACAGGTGATTTAAACTTGACTAGAATTATCTGAGGAATAGCTTTCATATATCACATTTCCTTTTTTTTTTTTTTTTTTTTGCCAAGAAAGTCACTGACCTTCCCCAGTCATCTGGCTGAGAAATTTACAGTTGTAAACTGGAGTCATAAGCAAGACCCTATTCTTTCTATTTTCAGAAATCATTACTAAAGTGCAGCTCATTGTTTAAACACAGTAAAAGACCATGGCTAGGCACCACCACAGCTGTGGGAGGGTTCAGCATTCCCCATCCTATTAAGGGTTAAATTGAAACAGTTATCTTCCATACAAATGTCAATGACTCCTTCCACTACAATTTGGGGAGAACAGACTACATTTCTACCAAGTCATGAATGGCATCACAGGAATCAATACAACTGTCATCTAACACAAAACCTAAAGGACATCAAAGGCAACATGAGCTAGATTAAAAACAAAGCCCCCAAATAAACCTGGGGTAATTCAACATGCACTAGGCACAGCTTGTGCAATTCCTTGCCAAAGGATGTGATAGATATGAAGAGTTTGTTCAAAGGAAGATTGAGCATGGTCATGGAAGAGAAATCCATTATCAGGGGAATTTCTCTAAAAAGGCATGTGGTTCAGATTCCCCTGAGCTGAAACTGGTGGCTGGGAGACTACGTAGGGAGGTATAGTAGATGCTTGCTCTGTTCTTACTCCTACACAGAGCACTTGTTTACAGTCCCTGTGGGCAAGACAGAGCTTCAGTCTGAGCCTGCATGGTGCTTGTATAGGTTCTGTGAATAATTCTGCAGACAAAAAAGCCAAAATACATGGAAATGAAGCTTATGTAGCTAAAATCAGTTGCTAAAAGAACAAGTCCTGTACTCAGTATAATGCAGAGTTTTAAAGTCCTTACCAGGTAGGACACAAGTCTGCTGGAGTTAGGGGGAAGGAGGAGAGAGGAGGAGGAAGGGGAAGAAGGGGAGGAGGAGAAGAAAGCAGGAAAAAACAAGAAGAAAGGGAAATCAAGCAGCTAGTAGTCTCCAAGATTAAGTCACATGTAGTTCTAAAGATACCTACTTACTTTCCAAACTTTAACATGCCTGATACATATGTCTGCCAGTGAGCAGAATAGAACATGAACAGTCCCACAAAACAACAGAAAAACAACCAGTCAGGATTTGTTCCTAGTCGGATTGCTATGCAGGATCCCAGGACAACAAAAACTGAAAAGTAAAAATGAACATGTTAGTCAAATACCCTCTTTGCTTGCAGTTAAGAGAAATAAAATTACAAGGCATTCTCCATCACTGTAACAAAGTAATTACATTACTGCTATTTTACTCAGTAGCTAACACCAGAGACAGTTCTGGCAGGAGAGACCAAAACACTGGACTCCTTTTCTTCCAAGTGAGGGCCCCAGTTTCAAGCCCACAGTGGTCATTCCCTCTTCTCCTGGCCCTGGGACTTTATGTTCTTTGCTACCCAGGGGCCCAGCTCAGCTCATCTAGACACTGGTAGTTAGCACTTCTCCAGGAACTGTGGATGCAAAGAACATACTGACTCCCAGGGCAAATGCTTCAGCCATTAAGCTATTATAGAAGCATAAGTATTGCCATCGACAGCAGTTGAGTTTTGGAAAGGAAAACTGAGTGAGGCTTACTTTTCAGGGGCTCTAAATCAAAATTTTTTTTAAATCATTCTTCTAAGGAACATAAATCATCCTCCTCCTCCTAACTGCGTGGTGGGCTGCCCTATTATCAAGCTGATGTTTTTGTCACCTGGATCCTAAAGTGGAACCCTTAACTTCACATGTGGAAATATCAGTCTTTTAGGTACCTGAATCCTTTAGTAGGTATCACCTGTACCCTGCTGCAGAACACATGCTACAGAGAGTAAAAGCCTGCCTAGAGATTCTTTACTGGTCTTTTTGTTCACAGTTCTGCTCATTTAAAGAACTTCATATTTCTTCATCTAGAAGTAAGAGCAGAGCGCATGTTACCCAACATCTGCCAAAGCAGCTGTTTAAACATCCTCCCTGATACTGGTCACGGATACGAAGGTCAGGGCAGGCCAGGTTGCAGTGACCAGGAGATAGTGGAGTTACCCTAAAGAAAAGGGAACAAGGCAACCTGCTCTAGCCGACCCTGCTCTGAGTAGGGGGTTGGACTAGATGGTCTCCAGAGGTCCCTTCCAACCTCAACTATGCTGCGATTCAGCAGCTCCTCTTGACAACAGGCAACTTCTCTTAAAACTAGGATGGATAACAGTAGGTTAAGGCTACCTGTGGAAATAGAGTCGCAACCATGATCAAAGAGCTCTCCTAGAGGAGAGCTACTGTTTGTTCTTCTGGCTTGCTTCCCATCAATGGCATCCAGAGACTGGTAGATAAAAAGTCCTAATGCACCCAGGATGTATGTCCAAAAAGGTGCCTGAAAGAGATTCATATAAAGTGTCACTAGGCAGTTCCCAATTTCTTATCCAATAATCTATTTCATTAAAGGTAAAATATCTTTTATCACAGAATTAAACTACATTGTGCTATGTGGCATGTAGTTAAAGGACAAACCAAATTCTGTATGCTATTCTCTAAATAAATTGTAGTAGCTTATATAATGAATTACTCCAGATACACCAGTGAAAGAGGTCCTTCTTTAATTTTATTTATTAAACTTAGCCTCACTTCTGCATCAAGACTGAGTTATTCTTCCATCTTAACACTGAAGTATTTCTATAGTTATTTGTATTCCTCATACTGAAAAATGTTATAAGAACAAAATTAATCTTTAAAAAAGAAAATGATAGTAAAGCACTTAAGATTCTTAGCAGTTTGTGATAGATGCTTAGGCAATTTTCTCAGATTTTTAATGTACAGATATAAAAAAAATTACATTTTACTAAATAAAGACTTCAGCTCTGAGGGAAGGAGATTTTTCCAACATACAAAAATTGA
Organism: Apteryx mantelli; assembly: GCF_036417845.1. Lineage (NCBI taxonomy): Eukaryota > Metazoa > Chordata > Aves > Apterygiformes > Apterygidae > Apteryx > Apteryx mantelli. The sequence continues at coordinate 159,461,463 of NC_089978.1, read as the reverse complement.
CTACATATGTACTTTGGAAAAGAGTCTGAAGAATTTAAGCTATTCACTAAATATGAAGGAGCAACTGTCTAGTTAATGTAGACTAGTTATTAGAGTTGCAAAACAAGCTGTGAGTTATAGTAATGCTGGTCTTCAGGTCCAAAGGAACTGTCCCACAGTAGTATCTTTTAAAAACATTCATTTCATACACAAAGCCAGAATGTCTTTGCCCAGGAAGTAGTTTTTACTAAAAAATTACTTAAACTTCTTGCACAAAGTACAGGTCACATTTTTGTCTCAAGTGGATTACAGCTGTATTATTAATATTAGTCTTTAGAACTGCTGTTCATGAAGAGAGCAAAGTTAGGTATAAATGCTGGAAGCAGCTTGCAAGTAAATATGTGAACAGACATAGGCAGTCACAAAGCTTAAGTCTGTTCCACTCCCAGGTAATGGCCTGCAGCTGTGGCTTTAGACCTTTGCAATCCCTCTCTTGCAGTGCAAATAGGCCATATGATGATGTTTATTTCCTAAGTCTAGTAAAAGCTATTAAGTATATTTAGACAACAGATCAAATCTCAGTGAGTCTATAAGTGAGAACACACTTAGAAATCCATGCAACTTGTCCACACGCACATAAACCCAGTGTCACTATTGGGAAAAAGGAAAAATGACAGCTGCAAATCAGTTGTGATACTTCATATGAAGGGACAGGAGATCTTTCAAGGCAGCAGTGAGAATATAAGTGAGGTGAGCTGCTTCCCCAGCCCTTTTGTCTTCTCATTGTTATACTCACTGACTTGATTTAGAAAAAAAGTTACACCTCAAATTAGATCAAAAACCAGATTCTTCCCAAGAACCACCACGCCTAAGGAAAGTTCAAGTCTGAGCCTAAAAAATAGTAATAGCTTTTCTGTTGTTATTTAAGACTTTTTCATGTATTGAAGGGTGGCTGATAGACTATGTTATCCCCTAATTTTGTGCTTTTAATATGGAAACAATATTGTCATCAATTCTATGATATTCCAATTATCCATTATTTGGATGATTTTATTAATAAAACATTCTGTCATTTAAAGTCAAATTGTATGCTGCTTTGCCTAGCTTTGAAGCAACAGACATTCAAAGTAGTAGGGACTCCGGCTATAAGTCTAGATTTGCAAGTACATAGAGACCTAGAAAACTTATCAAGATTCTTCAGAACTGGCAAGGCCATCTCTTCCCTTAACCCAAGGAAGCGAAGAAAAGCTGCAAGCCTACAGATAATGACTATGAGTAAATACTTTCATTCCAGCTGACATTCAAGATATTGATGTCACAAAAAAAAAAAAAAAAGGCAAAGAAATCACACAGTGGAAATCCACCCCAAGTGATTACACCAATACGTGTTTGTTGTTTACCAATGGAATTAGTCAAGTTATTTAGGTTTCTTCTCCCTTGATAGTTGAGTTAAACTGGAAGGAATTTTATTTTGAGAGGAAGGGGTTAAACCAAGAAAAAGGGAATAAGTTCTTAACCTTCATTTAGAAAAATTTTATCTCCCCCTAATGAAGGGGGAAAAGGCAGAACCTATCAACAACAGGAGGAGTCTATTGCCACACTTAATTTGTGAACCACAGAGAGCTATGTGCAGGAAGAAAGAGCTCAAGGGCCTTAATGGGCACAGGCTCTCTTTGGCATGTTCTGCATGGAGGCAGAGGCTACCTGCACCATTCTTGCTCTAGATGTTTCCAGAATATACGACTATCAGCCATAAGCCAGACATTTCAGGACATAAAATAACAGTTAGGACCCTGTTGAAGCCAAGATCAATCATTTTACTTGTGACATAATCCACATATTGAAGCTACCACAGTAGCTCTAGTGACTTTTTCAGAATAACTTTGTTATGCTGTGAATATTTGTTATTCTCAGCCAAACCTGCTCCTCAGACTTATGAATTAAGCCTTATGAGCAGAAAACTAAGAGAAAGCAACAGTTTCACTGTAGTACTATAATAATTTTAGAGGTACTTCCTATTTTATCACTGATATCACTTCGAAATGCCACAAAGTTAATTCGCAATATTTTATGAGGTAGAGTTACTGTGACATACTTCTACAAATTATGAAAAGCTAGCTTTAGAGATCTATTCAACTTGTCTTGCCAGTCCCTCAATTTTAGAAAATATTCAGGCCACATCTGGCAATTATGTCCAGGCCACCACTGGTATTTCATTTGCATTAAATCCCCTCTTTTTGCTATCATCTACCTATAACTGAATAGATTTTAGCATGCTTTCTAAAGTCATCTGGTTCTGCGTATCATTGACAAAAGTAATATGCTCGCAGCCTTCCTTAACCTCTCTGTATTCCTCCACACAGTGTCACACAGATCACCAATTAAGTAAAACGCCAGTGTGTGGGCAGGTTCTTATTTCTGACTGGATCATCTCCATAATTGAAACACTCGTCAGTAACAGAAGCCTGTTATGTCACTTTTTTCATCATTAGCTCTAATGCTTCTAATTCCTCCTCACTCTTGTGGCTGTATATTTGGTATTATCATGATCTTTTGAAATGAAATTTCCATGAAATACAGCTCAATTCTAATCAATACCAAAGGTTTCCACGTTGGTTACTGCAGTCAGTTTATCGAAGTTTCTGTAACACCATAGTACATGATATAAGTATTCTTCTTCAAGGTAATGTTATTTAAGTTTATTTTATCTCAAAACAAGTGTGACACGTTAAATGTAAAAACAAGCCAGCTTTAAATATCAGACCTCCATTAGATCTTAAAAGCATTTTTGACAAAACAATGGCTTTTGTCTGGTTGCGAGTTATAGTATGAGTTTTATCATTAAGTCTACTGACTCGGTTCTGTTTGTGTTAGTTCCTGCTGGGACAAATCAAAGCAATGGTGTCCCCTTGGACTCCAAAACGAGAACGCTCTGCTCCTTGACAACCTGAAAAGAAGGGGAGAGTCTTCATCCTCCTTCCATGGAAAGAGAGGGAGAGTTTTCATCCTTCTCCCAGTGCCTATTATCTGTATGTGCTAACACTCTAATGGATATATCTGTATTCCCACACCTGCGAAGAGGGGAAGAAGATTCATTAAGAACATAAGAACAGGTGTCTGAACTGCTTGAGGGATTAGAAACAGAATCTGGAGCATTTCGCCCCTACGCTATCAGTTCAAATCTAACTAGTAATAGCCAAAAGTAATTTGTTATCAACTACACTTTTAACAGCTTGAATGATCTAGTTTTTATTGGTAAAACACAGTTTTCCAAATCTCAAAAAGTGCACAAGGGTTTCCCAAGCTCCTAATACTTTCTACTATCCACCCTCTCAGAACAGATACAGCTGCCTTCTCCTCCTCCTTCTTCTCACATGCCTGCCTCTCCATCCAGGGATGTCCCTCCCAGCTTCCCACGCTGGGCCCAAGCAGTTTGTAAATTAGAGAGGTGGGAGCATTTGAGAATGCTGACATGGCTGACAGACTCAGCAGAAGGTCATTTGGAGGTTCCCAATAATCATCAGCTCTTCACTGATGAGGTGTTTATTACCTCTGCCCAAAGTTACATCCTGTCTAAGCGAATATATTATCTGGCCAGAGCTAGATGCTATTCTAATGGAACTAGAGGGGAACACAAATCCTGTAAAAGACTGCTTCTCGGCTTCAATTAAAAAGGACGTATGAAAGACTATAGAGCCCTAGAATCCTGTCAAATGCAAGTTTTGTACAGGTTAGGTCATCTACCACTTTAGAGGGTGTCACATCTACGTTTAGAGATGCCAAGACAACTTGCATATAGTGTTTGACAGATGTGTGGCATGCCTCTCCTTCAGGAGAAAGTGTAGGTTGAACAGGGGTCCTTATTCTTCTGTTCTTGTGAGTCCGTAACACAGAAAACCACAGACAGCTGCAAGAGATGAGATACCCTCCTAAGATCACTTACCATTTATTTCAAGAAAAGTTCAAGCCCAGAGAGTTCAACAGCCCAAGCTTATGCTATGTTTAAAGATTTGGGCCTCTCCATTACTCACCATATTTATCATGATCTAATTCTCTCAGTCTGACCACACAGCCACTGATTTTTTTCCAGGGTCTCCTGAACCTCCACTGTCTTCCCTTATGCCAAGTGCCTTTTTTTCCCATTCAGTACTGGAGTGCTCCATTCTTCATTTCATGGGTACCGTGTGGATTCCCTCCCACCCCAGTGTTTTACACCTTTCCCTCTACCAGGTCAGGGGCTTAATGCTTTTTCCTTCACACTCCCACACCCTAATTGATACCAACTGCTCCACCCCACCCTCTTCTCTGCTTCCTTATTCTCTCCCATACAACACTCAGCTGTGTACTTGGCATATACGGAATGGCATGTAAACATCCTGTCAGTCTCTTCCCTTCATTTCTATTTGTGGGAAAAAATCTCAGACAGTCCCTCTTTCAGTTTAGTTCTCACCTAAGGTTTGTTTTTTGAGGGGGAAAAAAAAAAGGCAAAGCAGAGCTACTTTCGCTTCAAGCAGTTAATAATAGGGCTAGCAAGAGTCATCTGCAACTTCCCTTTTTGGTCTCCTCAGATGTATGATTTTCTTGATAGCATGTTTCAGCAAGGTATGGTGTCCCTCTATAAATGCACCCTACCGTTACTTTAATGCAACTCTAGAAAGGTAACCATCCCAGCCCTCCTTTCCCTCCCTGGCTGTGCTTTCTCCGCACAAGCACCCTACAGCTTCTACCCCCTTTTGCCATCACTCACCAAATTGCAAATCCATAATCTACACTTTTCTCTTCCTGCCTTCCTCTATTCCCGGTGACCTGTATCGACTTAACATGAAATTACAGATAGCAGAAACAAAGGCCATAAACCCTCCAAACAAATAAGACAGGAGTGAATCTTACTTAGACCATTTTAGAGTCCATGTTGCTTAGATCCTATTATAACTGCTATAAGCTTTTATATATATATATATATATGTATGTATGTATACACACATACACACACACTAAATACACATTCTATATATTTTTTAGTACATACATATATATATATTTTTTTTTCAATACAGAGTCATAGTTACTGTTAGCATAAGTGTCTATCCTAAAATTCTAGCCTCTCATGCTACTTTTATATAGAGACCTGCGGCTAGGCTCTAAGGATTACTGAAGTTAGGCCTCTCCATAAGCAACTATGAAAGCAGCATGATCAGAGCTTCATTTCCCTCTTCTGAAAAGATAAAGAATTATATTTAGCCAGTTTTCTTCCTGGTGTTGATGCAAGGAAAAAAATTAACATGTGAGTTTTGCCCAGAACAGGAAGGGGTCCAAGAGACGTGTGTCAAACCCTAAGGAAGTAACTGTAGCTACTTCAGAGAAGTCAGTTTGCGGTGGAACGTTTTTCTTAGCAAAACAAACTGCTCACTATCAAATGGTGGGGACAGAATGAAAATCCTAATCTAATGCATCAAATATGCACTCTTCATACTTTCAGTCAGCAAAACTTTAAATTCCTAAAGATTTATAATTGGTGCATTAAAAAAAAGAAAGAAAGAAAAAAAATCACAGTGAAGTAGACATTGTAGACATTGCTACCTGCACGTTTCATGTTCTGTAGAGAATTATGTCCTTCCTGTCACCATACTTGGCATACCAGTCCCCATATGTTATTTCTATAGATTTAAGAGTTACACAACCAGAGAGCAAACTGGAACAAACATGCTATAAAAATCTGCACGCACAGATTGCAATGACAGCAGTGCTTGAGGGGTGCGGTCAGCCAGGACTTAGGCCAAGATAAGAAGGCCTATGTTGACATGTGCATTTATAGAAGACAGGAACATAACCCATAGTCCTTCTAGACAGGAAAACATTACTAAAGCAGACAATATTTTATTGGAGTCGAAACATGCTGTGCTAGTCAGTAACAAACCGGCTTTTAGTGGATATTGATTGTGAAGAAAAAAAAGCAAGAATAGCTCATAAGGAAATAATTGCTACATAGTAAGAGAACAAGGGAACATTGTACAGTGGTAGGAATTAATTGTATTGCATGGGGGAAAAAGTATCATTAAATTGTGAAATTTGCTGCAATAGGACATAATGGACACAAAGTGTCAAACTAAAGTCAATAGGCAAAATCATGATAGGGAGTGTGTGTATGAGGGGCAACAGTTTCCCTAGTTTTTGCTATAACAAATAACCTGAATAAAACCCCTGACCAAGGAAACCACTGTCTTTTGTCATCTGGAAGGATACACAAGGGAAAGATCTCTTTTCTAATGCTCTTTCCTAAGCATCTGCTACTAGCTGCTCTCAAGAGGGAGTTTGAGCTGGGTGGCTCTCAGGTCTGACCTGGCATGACTTATATTCATAAGACTTATGTTTCATCACTTACCAACTACCAGTCTTTTGTTTGGGATGGCTTGTACAGATATCAAGACTTAAGTGTTTTCAATACACTACTGTTAAAGGCCAATTTAAGGCTGGTTAGAAACACACACACAAAACAACTCTAAAAAATGCCTCCTTGTTACCTTAGCCAATGTTCCCACACTTCCAACAAGAGTGTAAGTCTTTGTTAGTCCACAGCATCTGATAATCAGGACTTGTTCATAAATGGACTAGAAAGGTGTGGTGTGGACTAAAGAGGCTTAGGGGGCTGGAGAGGCACGATGCTGAAATACACTGCCACTGTTGGTTTGGTCCATGATTTCATCAACTTCAACATAATTTTCAGTTCCACCTCTCTCCTACCCCTTCCAGCCTAGGTATTCCAAGTCAAAAAAAACAAGTTGATATTACAATAGCACACACAGCACCTACCAGTGTTGCAACAGTTTTAGCTTTTTAAGAAGACCACCTAGACACATGACATCTTAAGTGGAAGGCAAGATGTCACTGAACAAGCAGAAGAGAGATAATGATGGCCTAACTGATGCAGCAAGAAAGAGTCAAAGCTATGCTCACAGGAGAGAGGCAATGAAAATTAAACCTACACTCAAAGAACAAAACAATAGGATAAGAAGTCAGGCATCCTACTATATATTTATAGCGGCCATCCTGATGTCTGAACAAGGAAATTTGGCCCAGACTGTAGTTCTTACAAAATTCAGCTTCTGCAATTAAAAAGCAGTAAAGTTTCTAGATCTCAGTATAAACCTCCCTGAAAGGAGTAATTCCCTGGATGTCTGCAACACAAACATTTTGTGTAAGGTCCACAAATGAAAAATAACTATAAACTGACCTGCCTTTTTTTTTTTTTTTTGGAAGAAAGAAATCAATCTAAAATGCACATCCAGACACAAAGCCAGCTATTTCTACACCATAAAGGTAAACTGAACAAATGTAGCAGCTCTGCAAGCATTTTAGGCGTGAAAGGGCAAGCAAGGGATAGCATCCTTGGCCTCCCCAAACCCTCATTCCTACCGCGAGCCTCCCCTCTCCTGCCGCCAGGCGCGCTGGAGGCCCAAGCAAAGCTAAGCTTGACCTGGCTCAGTTCCTCCATGTGGTTACCACCACAAACACCTCTGCTAACACGATGCGTAAAGCAACTGGAGACAACGAAGGGTGCTTCTTTCAACAGGAATGCTTGCCAAAGCGTATGGAAGTTACTTAATTAAAAAAACAAACACTATCTCTGGAGACGGGGTTGGCAGCTGGGTCGCGACCGCACACCGTGGCGCCCAGCGTGGTGCGGGGGGCTCTGTCCCCACGGCGATCCCCGGCAGATGAAGGACCCGCAGGCTGGGAAGGAGAGACCTGGCAGGGCCTCGGGGGCACCCCGAGCTCCGCCGACCGCCTCGGAAGGGTTTTTCTGACCCGCCAGCCCGCACGCGGGCAGCCCAACGCCCACGCGCGTGCCCGGCTGCCGCCCCACTGCCCCAAAGCGCCCTCCAGCCGCCGCCGCCGCTGCCCCGGGCAAAACCTTGGCCCTCCCTTGGCGGGAGGAGCCGCGCGGAGGCGCCGCTGAGGCAGCGCCTGGCTGCGGCTGCAGCAACGGCCCCAGCAACGGTCCCCGCGCCCTGCCAAGGGCGAGCGCGAACCGCCGTTTGCCCGCAGCCGCCGCGGCGCCGGCGCCCGCCAGGCCGGGCCGGGCCGGCAGGGGGGCGGGGGCCGGGCCGGTACCTGCTCGGTGGCGCTGGGGCAGCAGGCGATGAGCGGCAGCGCGGTGAGGCAGTTCAGCAGGAGGCCGCCCAGGGTGATGGCGTTGGGGGCCAGCCACAGCGGGACCTGCTCCACCAGCCAGGCCCAATAAGGCTGCAGCGAGGGCTCCAGCAGCGAGCGCCCCGCCGCGCTGTAGCGGTGCTGCTCCAGCCGCTTCAGCTGCGCCGGGCTGAGCGGCGCCGGCAGAGCCCAGGGCCCCACCATGCCGCCCGCGCCGCGCCGCACGGGACGGGATCAGGCCGCCGCCGCCGCCCGGGGCGGGGCCGCGGGCTGCGCCGCAGCGGCGGGAGGCGGAAGCGGCCGCCCCGCCTGAGGGGAGCGGCCGCCGCGGCCGGCAGCGCTGTCGGGGTTCAGGGCCCCGGGTAGCAACATCCCCGCCCGCCCCGCGGCGTCGCCGGAGCCACCTTCCCGCCTGCCGCCCGCCGCCGCCATTTCCTGCGGCGGCGCGTCGTCGCCGGGGCGACGCCTTCCTGCCGCCATTTCGTGCGGTGCGGGGCGTTGAGGGGCCTCGTCCCCCACTGAGATTTCTTTCTTTTTCCCCCCCCCTCTCATACATCTTGTTTTCTTCCCGCGTGGCGGCGTGTTTCGGGAACCGGTTGCTGCCGCAGCAAGGCGTGAAGGCAGGGCTTGTGCAGGCAGGCTGTGAGCGAGGGGCCTGCAGGACAGCGCAGCCGAGCCTGTTGAGAGGCCATGGAGAAATAATCCGGATTATACCTCCCAGGGAGGTGCCCACCCTGAGAGCAGGCCCTGATCCCGGAGGGCTGGCACTGCCTCCGCCGGGACAGGGGCATCCGAGCATGGCACTAAGCAGGACTTCTCTCAGAGAAGGCATTTCGAAATACGCACGTCTTTTCAGAAACAGTGATGATTTAAACAGTTTTTTTTTAAAATTCATCTTGTGAACAATTTTAGATTCCAATGTCCATGAATCTCTGGGATGATACTTTTTTTGAATGTGGCCAAGGAAAAGTGTATATGCAAATCTGTATGAAAGACAAAGTGTAAAATACAATCTCTGACCAGTCTATACCCTAATGATATCTACTTAGAAGTAGTCATTTTTTTAAGTTACTCCTTTTGGGCCAGAGGTCGCAGCTTTCTGGCCAAACAAACGTGTTTGTTCCTGGACAGAGCAGTTTCCTGTTATTCAAAATAAGCAGATTCCCTTGTCTAATGAAGTTGATATGTTTTTGAATAGGTTTTTCTGCCAAAAGGGTCAGGAACGTTTGACATATGGAAAAGGGTGGTTTCAAAATCACTTGACATAGTATGTGCATCCCAAAATGCTATGTCATTATTCTGCCAATTTCTTTTACAGTTCAGTAAATACAGTACCGTACTGTGACTGGGCTTAAGGGCCAAAACAAAGAGAGGAACAGCCAAGAAATAGGAGCGGGGAGGGGTAACACAAAATATAATGAAGGAAAATTGAATGACAGCCAGTTAAGAGGAAGGCCAAAGGGAAATGAGACAGTTATGTAGGTTCAAAAACAGCCAGACCCCCAAACCACTGGAATCACTGGGTTTGGAAGAAGGTAGAAAACGTCGTTTCTTTAATTCAGTCTGCATCAGTGTTGTCAGTGAACATAATGGTACTGATATTTATGGAGAGGCAGCTCAAGCTTTTCATGATGCCAGGAGAAAAAAGGTGTATTTTTTGTCTTTGTAAGCGTTATAACCAAAACACCACTACCTCTGTGTTCTTAATTAGAAACTTAAGCAATCAAGGCAGAAAGAAAAAGGAAAAAAAAAGGGAAAGTACGAGGAAAATAAAAAAAGAAAGTGATATAGAAAGTGAGTGCCAATTGAATAGAGGAAGAAATGTCTTTACTGTTGAATTTATCACTGAGTTTACAGATAGATTTGTTTTATATTTTGAAAAGTATTCAGCAACAAAGCATAGCGTAGCAGAACCTAAAACTAGAAGTCCAGCGTGCTTTACATTTTCAGCACTTCCTCAGTATTCAGGATTCACTTTTGCTTCCAAATGCTTTTTGCTTCCGCAAAGCAGCAGCTTCACTTGTCAATCAAAGCAGGCTGTGAAAATCAAGTGACATTAAGTACACTGTGCTTAAAATAGAATGCCTTTTGCTCCAGAATCTCAAAATGCAACAGAAAACATTCATAAAGTCTCCCTTCACAGTGCTCTGAAAAAGGTGGCACTATTCTTCTTTTTTTTAACAAGGAAAGTACAGGAAGATTAAAGAAACAAATCTTAATGGAATATTTTTTAGCATTTCTGATTTTCAGTAAAGATCTCCTTATAAACAGCATATCCTGATTTAAACATCCTTTAAAAGATTTGCATGTGTGTTTCTCCTCCCCTTTCTACATTTGTGTGGTTATTTTCAGTGAGGTAAAAATGGGCTGACACTGGCTATGTTTTTTTTCAATAGGAATGCGTGGCTGCAGTGCCCTTATCAAGCCCCACATACACTGGTCCGAGACCGGATGCTTATACAACAGTAACATTTGTACACCAAATGCCCTTCCATGTGCAAAGAGAACAAGCCAAAAGAAAACAAAATATTTTTGTCTGACTTAAAAAAAACCCCACACTCTTATTTATTTATTTATTTTTTTTCTGATGTGTGTTTGTTAGAGTCTGCTTTCTTGTTCCAGGTAATAACTTTTGAAGACCTTGACCTGTTTCAGTCAAACTGAGCACCAAGGCAGAGGTTTCAAAAATACTAAGTTCCTACCAGGTTTGTGAAAGCAAAAGCAGACAAGAGCAGACAAGAGGGTCCTTACTAATAGTGCTATTGAAGGACAGCTGAACTGTAGCCTAAACCCCTTTTAGCTGTCGGAGATTGTACATAGGGGTCAGATAATATGAACAATGCAACTAGCTGAAAACCAAACCAGTTTCACATCTTACTGAACGTCAGGGAACACAACCATAAACCATATAAGCACTGCTAGTTTCACTTTTGGAGCTTTTATGTTTTGCTTTTACATTGTATCACAGGACTGGTTTTGTTTGCAGTCCTGGTTCATTCCTAGGTCTCTTTGGACTTTACTAATTTATTTGAAATTCCACTTGAACCTATTTTAGAGAAATTTTGTCTTGGGAGCATTGGACCATATATTTTACAGCACGGTGTTCTGCGGCTGCTTCTATTCTCCCTGGGTTGTTTTGCATAAAGTTTTTGTTACCTGTAGTGTGTCTCTATCCTCCCAAGATAGTATTAACCTCAGATTTCATTAGCGTTCTCTTAACTCTGAGTTTTAGGTCACTTCATTTCATCTGTTGAACACCGTCCCTGGAGAATCCCACTAGGCAGCAGATCATAAATCAAAACTTTATCTTTCATTATTCTATATTTAAGGTTCTTCAGCTGGTTTGAGATCTTGAAATTCCTTTCCTATCCCATCCAATCCTGTCCTATACCTGTCCTATATCCTAGTGGAGTGTATCCTATCATTCCTCTCAAAGTAATTTTCAATTAATTTTGAGCCCAGAGGCTTGGCTGGTCTGGGTAGTTATTGTGAGTATGGTTTTATAGCACACTAATGCCCCCTCACCTGGATTCCACCTATGACCCAGTACCTAGTACTTCCTGTTGGCAATGTGCATTTAGAACCCGAGGGACAGCCAGTTGCAAAGCAACTGAGGTGGGATTAAGGGCATCTGAATATGAAGTTTACCGTTCAGGCAGTGAAAAGTAGCTTAGTTCAGCTTGTCTTTTAACGCTGTTGGCATCTGGTAGAAATTAGAGTAGCTAATTCTTTCTGCAGAAAGCCTATAGAAGCAGAGATTTATGCTGGCCACCAGGTTATTATATATGATATCTTAAGGCTGAGGCAGCAGGTATATAAGCTTACAGCTGTAAACATAGTTGCACACAAAGCATAGATGGCTATGCACATTCTTTTTGGCTTAATGAAAAGCACAAACTCATGCTAATTAAAGCTTATGTTGCTAACCATAATATGTCTCAACCAAGTGATATTATTTAAATGAGGGCCATGTGCTTAAAGCTGCAAGGCATGTATTCAAACTGACCCTCTCCCCCAGCCTTGCAGGCTTAATGACAGATAAAGAAAGACTTGATTCACTGGTAAGATACAGAATAAAGAAAAAAATTCAAACATTGATTCCATTTTCTTTTTCTTAGATATGTTGTGTGCTTTCATGTGTAGGTGTGTGTGGAAAAGAGAAAGAACTGGTTTTGGTAGGAGCAGGGTGAAATGCAGGTTAGGGGGTTCCAGGATCACTGGGAATGGAGAATTCCTTCCTTGCACAGAAGGCAGCATGGAAGAAACCACAAAGATAAGGAGAGAAGAAAGAAAAAGGATCTCAGAACAAGTGAGTTTGACAGAGCAAAGCAAGAAAAGGCAATCAAATTCCCAAAGTGAAAGAGGAATTGGTAATCCAAATGTAAAAACACCAGATCAGCAATGGTTGTTCATAGTAACAAATCCATTTATTTTTCCATGATTGCTAAATGCTAGATGTTTGAAAATGCACTGACTTGAAAAATAACCATCTTGCAATGACTTTGCTACTGGTCTTAGTAGACCATTATCTGTATACACCATAACTGAAGACAATAACTAGTCAGTTAGCTCATAACCTGGCCTACCTATATATTTGTACTGAGAACTGGTAAATGACAGGAAAGTAAAGAACTGACAACCTAGTCAAATAATATGTGATCTTGTATCTCGCATGCTTGAGACTTTGATGGGGACTTAAATGCAATACCACCACTGCTGAAATATTACTAATAGCCAGTTCTCTTAGAGGTTAATGACCCCAGAGCTGGAAGATTAATGCAGCCATTTTAACTTATCTAAGACTTTTTCGCCTTACACAACAACAGTAAACTCACTAGGGGTAGACTCTGAGTCACTTATCTGCTGTGATACCTGCCAGAACTCAGTGAATTGCTGAGGAAAGCGGCTGATCCAAAATGATGAAAGCTGTCACTGTTGGTATTTATAATGTTTTATATTGGAAACATATGGATATTAAATTGACTGGATCAGATATAGTTTTTTTTCTCCATTCACATTCTGCATCATGTAAAAGTGTAAGCCCATTGGATCATGTGACTGCTGATACTGTGTCCCACTCAGTATAGTGGGCTCAAGTTCCTGCATCACAGTATGTGGAAAGCAAACAAGAAATGTGGTAAAATGAGACAGAACAACAACTAAAAAAAAGTAAACAATAACTTGATAGATCTTAAACACTTCATATTTATTGTACATTAAATAAAACAATTTCAGTTCAGTTGGGAGATTTATGGGAGGGATTTAAGAAATCAAAACTTCTAAAGGAAGATATGTTCTGCTTAAATGATCTTTAAGTACATATGTATTAATTACGTATAGTAAAACCATATTCTGTAAAACAATTCTCAGGTGAATAAGATATGCTATCAAAGAGGTATGTAGTCCAAAGGTCTTATTGCACAGCTACTGGTTAATCCATATGCTTTCAGCCTGAGAAAGATATGCTTTGTCCCACTGAGTACCAACTCTGACTGCCTCCTCATGTTTATCACACAGCTTCTCCTCTTTCCTTGTTAAAAAACAAAATACAACATCAAACAGAAAATAAAGCTGAACGTTACAAAATGTGTGTTGTCTTCAGTTCATTTCATTTCAACCCCAAAGCAATCCATGCGTATTCTTTCTTTTCAGTAAGCGCAGGTAGGGAAAACAAAACAACAAATAAGAAACAAAAAAAAAATCCCCAACCACACGTTTGTTCTGCCATTGCAAGAAATAAAATGCTGTAATTCTGGCTACCAGTTTCCAACGCAGTGGCAGGAAGCACTGTGGACGGGCTCTCACTTCCCCTCAGTTTTGTCTGGCTGTACTTCACGCATATATGAATCAATGACATGCGGAGGCACTCCATCCATTAATAGTCTGAATAGCGAAAGACCACCTACAAAAAAGGAACAAGACAATTTTCAGGTTGAAGGTCCCTGGAGCAAGAGGCTGGTACCATTATTTTCCTGGCTTAAGTGACAGCTTTAGTCGATCCCTATCCTATACTTCATTTTGAGATGTGGTAAAATTCATGCCTGTTCAAAAGGCCAGCACAAGAATTAACCATCACTGAATCTTTTTTCTGTGGAGGACTTGTACCGGTCTCTTGCCCAGGGCAAGTTTCATTTCTGGCAAGTCATTTTCTGTCATTTGTCTCACCCCATGCAATAGGCTAGAAGCTTCACTGCAAGTAAGCCTCCTGATTTCCATTAGGAGTGTAGTTGAAGATGGAATTCAGCCCAGAAAGAACAAGGTAGAAAACACCTGACACCAAGGGATAAAGATGAGTGGCGGAGAGCATGCAGAGACATTCAGATGATTTTAATGTTGGGTTTTATAATAGTTCATAAGTATTTAGCAAAATATTTATCCCATTGCTTGAAATTTACAGCTGGGATGACATATGTAAAAGAATAATACAGAAAAGTCAGGATTTTAGATGTAGGTGCCTAAATTTAGACTCCAGAGAGAACGGATGAAAGTCAAAGCTTTCTTCTTCTGGGGAAGACTTGAAACGAAGAACAACTTTCAATTCATTTTGGAATAAAAAACAGATGACATGAATCACCTTGGATCCAGGTGCTTACTCTGTGAAAGCTCTGCCTGTCGCTGGGGCTGTGGGGCTGCCACATGAACCCACAGGAGGGATTTACCCCACACTTGGTTCCAGCCGCTGGCATCTTTGTTAGCTGCAGCAAATGAATGTCCATGCTCACAAGCCCCCCTGAAAATTTCCTCTAGCCCTGACAAAACTTTGCTTCCTGCCGCTGTGAAAACGAAGTTTCTTCACTTTGCAGTTTTATGGTTGGTGTCAATATTCACAGAGCAGGTATCAGAAGTAACATTCAGGGCCTTTTAGGTCTACATGCTTTAGGGCTTTGGCTTGGTCACAGTGAGTAAAAATTGAAGCAAACGTATTTTAAATCCCCTTGCCAT
Organism: Apteryx mantelli; assembly: GCF_036417845.1. Taxonomy (NCBI): domain Eukaryota; kingdom Metazoa; phylum Chordata; class Aves; order Apterygiformes; family Apterygidae; genus Apteryx; species Apteryx mantelli. The sequence goes on along the minus strand of NC_089978.1, from coordinate 159,446,391 downwards.
AGTATCAACCTAGGCTTAGAAGAAAGCCAATGGAAGTCCTCGATGTTTTATCTGTTGTTCTTGAAAAAGGGGCAAGGCACATCTTTAAAGTAGATTTTTAATAATTTTGGCAATCCAAGGCAAAATTTCTGTCACTGCCCCCCAAAATATGTGTGTCTGGTGTCTAATGCACCAGTGGGGGCCCCCTGGATCCCACTGACATACAATTAGTCATTTAATACAAATAATCCAAATTAGAGCTGAAATTTCATGCCATTGAAAAAAATGCCATGGAAATCTGTAGAAGAAAATACATGAATATTTCTATTAATTTCACTGAAATCAGCCGGCATTTGGAAGGAACAGTGGGAAAAAGATAAATATTTTGCTAAAAACATTAGCAGTTGTCCTTTTTCAAGGGGAAAGGTGGCATATGTGGTAAGAAAACTGCATACCATTGCTATTTCTCTTACACGTCTGTGTGATTATTCCATCCCGCAAGTTGCAAACCATCCACTAATAACCGCACTTACCTTCTCAGCCTTTTCGGGAGCGCACCAAAAGTTTTAAAGCAAAAGTACATTTTGAAGAGGAAGATATTACTGTCTTTGAGTGCTTCAGCTAAATGCAATTGAGCTGATCTTTACATACAGCAACTGTTCTGATTACAGATTTAAGGAATTTATAACCTTTATTAACACAAGGATCATCCAGTTAAAGTGCTATTAGTCACTGGGGATTATGAGTAACTGTGCTATCTCATTTAACACTGTTGTTGTTTCAGAGCTGTTTGTTCCCAACTTTAGGTGGATGCACAATACAGACAAAAAAAATGCATGCTTTTTAGCATTCTTTTCAACTCATGAAGTGCAAATTGTGATAAAAATCATTCCTTTTTTAAAGGAAAGTAAGTGTTGAATAAATATTTCATTTATGTAGAGGTATAATCCTATATGCAAATAACTGTCTGTAAATGCAGAATGCTCTTTCATTACTTGCATTTTATTCATAATAATGAGTTATCCTAGCTCATGCTGTGTTAAATTCCACTGAAGCATGTGCACTATTAGAAAGTAACGGGATGTACTACTGACAGGGATACTATAACAAGCAATTATTATAAAGATCTGGCTTTAATATGCATTAAAACTATCATGCTACTCATTCCAAAAACATTTTCATTAAGTAACATAATGAAAATCATGCCATACTAGGCAAACTTTGTATGACATGAAAACAGACATAAGCTTCATATGCAAGAACCATATGAAAGCTTACCTTAGATGACAATATACATTCAAAAATCCTTACTGTGTAACTAAGGGAGAGAGAGAAAGAGAAGTAACCATTGAATCACAAACACAAAAGTGGAGAGAAATTGTTGAGTAAAATTATGTTTACAATTATGACAAGATGATGTTTTAATCCTTAGTCATGTAAAATAGGTAGGAATAAAAGCACATGAGGAGTAAAGGTAGGGATTCAGTTCCACTTCAAAATTATCAGTAATATGTAAAAACTATATTAATATGTTCAAGTAACTATAACTCCTGTAATTAGTCTAGAGTATTGATTGGAACCAAATTATGCACCTGACAAAGTTTCCAAACGTAGCTTCAAAAGAAGCTAACACATATATATATATAGTGTTTTCCGCCATGGGAAAAAAGCACACACATAACACTGAAACATATATATATATGTCAAAACTCTATAAGGCAAAATAATCAAGTACAGATGAATTACATAGCTATGCACTAAAATATGTACTTTGTCACACATCAGCATTTACATTACTTAAAGCATGCCATTTACTCTATAGGAGCCCTTTAATTAAGCAATTTGACTCTACAGAACATACATACATATATATATATATATATATATATATACATATAAAAGCACTTAATTTTGTAACTATTGTAGCCATTTAGGAAAAGTACCTTAATACTTCAAATACTACAGGAACATTATCTAGCCTAACGTGTTTTAGGTTGGAAATAGTAGATTTTGATGCATAAAATAGTGGAGACAAGTTTCTGGGCATCTCTATCATTTTAAAACTGCTCTGTCAATATTCTGGATTTGGGCAATGTTAAAAGCAAAGACATTTCTATAGAAAAGGCCAAATTCTCTGCCATTAAAATTCACTGATACTGAATTTAAAATCTTCTGTAGAAGCATATGGAGTAGAAGCATATGCTTGTAAGTATAAAGTTTCCACTGATTTCAACTGAATCAAGATTTTGTCCTTAGATTTTGTAGTGTAAGTGCAGGCATGGATTAACATTTTGAGCACTAATTAGTAACCAAAGACTAATCTATAATAAGGAATGTTTTTTAAGAACAACAAAAGACTTTATGATACTTCTGTTCTTTCAGTAGTTCTAAAAACTAACTTAGAGTTAGCTTTTGAGATGCAAATTTCTATCTCCTGAAAGGCGTCAGTATTCTGGTTAAAGGTAGTTACAGTTATTAAATAAATTCTTTATATGTACAGGTTGTTCTATGCAAACATAGCAGAAATATGTCTAAATAATTTGTAACTCTGAAGTTAAATTCCTTTATTCTTGATTACTTTGGCCTTCTTTGCTCATGTGACATAGACATTGTATGCCATGAGCCACTAGCTAGTTTAATCTAAAAAAAGCAAGTAAATACACACCTTGCATGCAGAAAACACATTTTTATGTGAAAAGAGAGGAAGGGAATGAAATGGAATGTCCAATGGAGTATGCTTATTATAAACCTGATTATTCCCCGCCAAGAAGAATGGTTCTCCTGGGTTAATTACTCCGTGATATATCACTGCAGAATTAGAATATTCATAGTGGTATTTATTCTCATTTGAAATTCTTCTCAATTGATTTTAACACCTTATTTTTCAACATTTCTCATATAGCATCTTTGCTATCATCAACCTATCAGAGTGATCACCAACCTTGATTTCACTCTTCAGGTGAACATTCTCCAAAACCACTTGTTTCATGATACTTGAAGCGTGATGCTTTATGGGTATCTTTTCATTTACCTCAGTGAAGTTAATAAGGAGTCATTTCTTTATTGTTTGTAGAGAGAGATTTACAGCCATATCTAGGGACCTACCTCAACAAACTTTAAAATATAAAAATACATACTTTTTATATTCCTTAGTAAGCTGAGTATGAAGAATATGAGATTCTGTGTATGTGTCATTGTTCAAGTTATATATGAGGTAGAGCTATTCTTTTCTCTAAAATGTATTAGAAATAGAAACATGATATTTTTCAGCACACGTATTTTTTAAAAAGCCATTGTATATACAATTGTACTGAGCAGGATGTAACTGCCATTTTAAAGTTCACTCAGCAAAACTGAAAATAGAAGAATGAAGTACTGTCTATCTGAAGTAAAATTAGCAAAAGCAAAAAAATTTTTTGAGGATAAAATAAGGATTTAAAAATGAACCATTTGTTTTTGTGCTCATAATTGCCATTAAAACATTTCCAGAAATTAAATTTAGTAACAGCTAGGGGTTTTAAACTGACACCTAAAATACTGTAAGCAAATGGCTTGGCAAGTAGAAAAGTGTAGCACAGTGAGAGTATTCATGGCCTGAGTATTCATAGCTCCTCAGTTGTTCAAACACAATGTCAAATCCGAAATCCTAGACTGTTCTCTCAATAATTCTTCTGTGGCATTCTTAGGACTGTGCATATATATATACATGTGATAAACTTGCAATCTTCAACAGTTCAGAAATAGGTGGATAAAAGAAATTCTAACCAACTTAAGGAAATTTCACTTACTGCAATATATACTTTTGTGTAGCATAGCGCTGTTTAGCATAACTTACTATCGAAAGATCTGTAATAATAGCACTGCAGCTAGTATGTTCACCAGGTATGCAGCATGGCCTTGATCTTGTTGGCCTTATTCAGGCAACATTCAACTGGATGCCAGTATTACAAATTTAGACCCTGATTGTTCCTTGCTGGAGTAAAGGTGAACCAGTTTAACCTATACGTATAAACACATCCACACACTTACACACACACTTACACACACACACACACACACACACACACTGCAATCCATTTCCAGTGAGTCAGAAACCCATAACTCTTTGCCCTGTGCAGTCAGTTGAACATCCCTCCTAAATGAATAAACAGGCTGGGAAATTTAAGAGAATGATAGTTCAACAAATAAGTAGACAGAAGCATGAAATAAGGTGTAATTATGTTTTTATGCTCTGGTGGCCTAATACTTGTTTGCATTTGTCTATACCACACAGCAAGCCTTGAGCCTACCCTGGTTTGCCCAGCTACAGCTGCTGTATTCCCTGAATTCATCAAACTGCCAGTCATTTTAAGGCTGTCAGCACTGAACCCTTACCACAGCTGTATGGTGCCTACGCCCTACAGGTTGCTAATCTGAGTGTTCTTCAAAAAAGGAGACTAACGTGACAGCTAAATCTGCCAGGATGCAGAAAGGAGTCCCAAGGGGGGTGATGACTCCCAGCCCGAAACCCTGGGGAGGGAAACAGGACTCACAAACCATATAGGCTTGGTGGGAGGGAGCAGGGCTGCACCATGTGATGGTTAATTTGGGACTGGATTTGGAAACTAACTGTTAACTAAGAGAGGTGGGACTTCAGTTAATGAAGCAGCCTGTCACATAGCTAAGGAGAGAGGAGTGACACACAGCCCAGCTGGGATACTGGCTAACAGTGTTTTTTGAGGACTTCTTCCAGATGTGATGCAAAACCAGGATATTGTAGAATCAAATGCTCTAAGATGTCTGTGACACAGTATTTAGAGTCTATTCCAATTTTTCAGTCGATCTTCTAAAGTTTAGATATTATCTTCTTCAAGAAAAAAAAAAGGTATTTATGAGGCTAGAAATGTCTATGCTACCAACAGCTTGCAGTCAGTGAGTGTGGGAGGTTTTGCTTAAAAGTGGGAAAGGGTGGACCCAATCTTGAGAGGTCTTTTAATGCATTCTTTAACCCTAACAATAAACTGTAATGCTGTCATTTGTCTAACCTGCCCTTAAAAGCACTTGGTAGCAGAGGCTCTACAACCTCTGCAGGGAATCTGTTCTAGTGCTTCACTGTCCTTACTGCTATCTACCCTAAATGTTTGTTGCCATGTTGCTAGATATACTTTTTTTTTAAATCAGACAGCCATTGTGGAAAGAATGAGCTGTTTATGGGAAAGGCTTGGCAGCCTGTGGAGACATTGGATTGTGCTCTCTGTTTCAGACCCCTACTCAGAAAACTGGACATATAAAAGTTAAATAAATATGTCAGCAAAAATTCTCAAGTAGGTCATCTCAAATGTACCTAATAACTGCTTTAATGGACAGAACTATAAAGTTTTTTTCTAATAAATTACTTATAATTATTATATATATATATAAATATATAATTTCTAATAAATTACTTATAATGCTGGAAAAGGATCTAAGCATTTGCAACATGTTTCAGATACCAGGACATAAATGTCCAATAGCAAGAAATTGAATTCTAAACTCATCTCTCAAAAACTATAGCATAGAACAGCCTTCTTGGAAAGGGAATCTGAATGAAGACATGGCACTTGTATCATGCTTCAAAACCAGCAAACTATAATTTATCATATCTCCAGTGATAAAAAGATCCAAGATCAGCATAAGCATCCGTATTTCACAACAACTGAGAAGGGAATTACTGAAGAACAATATGTAATCTTGGGCAACATTTGGACTTTGGGGTTCCTAAACTGGACTGGCGTTACTTCAGTTATCTCATATTTAAAAAATGTTTCATAGTACTCTGTACATTATATAACAGAAATTCTTCTTAAAACTAAGGATAGAAAAAAAGGCTTCATGTATTCAAAATGTAGTATTTGATGGTGCTACAGGCAAAGTGATGAAGACTAAAAAGTGAGAACTGAATGTAAATATGGGTGAGGACTTTAGTGCTTGGGGATTTAGGAAGTTTAATGAAATAGCAAACTAACTTCGTCTTTTGGCATAAAGAATAAACGAAACAACTTTCTCAGGTGATGACATCTTCTGTTACACTGTGAAATAGAAAGTTTGCTTGGGATTAAGGAAAAGATTCATAGTTTTGAGACAAGGACATCACTTTTTAAACACAAGATCTTAAAAATAAATCATGCCAGTTAAGAAATATGATATTATGCATATTTCATTAGTTATATATACAACTTTATAGACCAAACATTTATTGCAATATTTCCTTGCTAGCAGATTTGAGCTGTGGGACAAGATACATCAGTAACTGCAGAAAATGCAAGTTGTAATCCAAAACAAACACAACACAATTCATAAGGATATTAAACATATTGGTTTTCATTATAGATGAACATGATGGTTGTAATATAATTAGGGCCACATGCAGATAGCCTGAATTCCATATAAATTCCTGAGTTAGACACTTCCTATTGGTTGGCTATAGGCAGTTTGCCTTACTTAGAACCTCAAAATCATTTTTTTATAAACACTCAGTTTTTTCTATAATCAAGGCAAACAGCTTTTGGTGGAAGTTAGTGCAGCTAAATATGACCCTGCTTTTTACTAGGAAGCAATTTTCTGAAAAATATTCTCTTTAGATTATTCATTAGTATTCCAATCCAAATCCTATTGCCATTCATGATATCCTAGTCAATGCTAAACTACTTGGAATTCATGAAATGTATCTATTAATGAAAAAAAAGATAAGTTTTCAGCAGTAAAAGTCTAACTTCTTCTTCCTCTTCTCCTGTATTTGCAAAATCCATGATTTTGAATACTCTGTTGCTAAAGCAAAAACAGCAATTCCATTAACCAGCTTTTGTCCTTGGGAACAGTACTAATTTTTGCCACATGTTTTTGCTAACAAACTACACTAAGAGGATTTCCTTGGAGGCAAATGTTTGTTTTGTTTAATACACCATTTTAAGGCAGACAAAATCTGCCTTGAACTAATGTTTCTTTCTGTTCTTTTCTTCTCCCCTCCTTCCCTTTACATTTCCTTGAGATCTGTCTCCTATCCAAGATGACTTTTTTAATGTTGTCCCAAAGACATGTTCCCTGTGACTGAGTCTTACTAGAGTTTGTGGTATAGCTATATATATAGCTAGAGTTAAGTGGTGTAGCTTTGCAAGTTATAGCCTATCATTGTTTCACTTGTGAAAAAGCCCTTGCAATCAATGAATGCTTGAACTGGGAGGTGGGAAGAGGGTTTAGAGCAAGCACAACATGCTTGCCCTCTAGGACATAACAAAGCTACCAGTATAGTTTATTTTATCCTAACCAAGCTATTATTTTCTCCTGGGAAATTTTTAAAAGAGTTTTTTGAACCTTCCTTTGCATTTGCCTTTCATACTTTTGACTCCTACTTTGGTGGTATTCAGAAAAACAGTGTATTTGCAATGACTTAAAACTCTTACCTTTCACTTCCAGTTTGCAGTCAACTTCTGCCTCTCCAAGTTCGTTGATTGCTCGGCAGGTATAAGTACCTCCATCATATGGACTGGGTTTGCGGATCTCCAAGGTACAGACACCTTGGTTACTGAACATTCGATATCTTGGGTCATTCATTATAATCACTTTGTTTTTCATCCAGGTTATTTTGGGCTGTGGTAAAAATAAAATCAAAACCACATGCACAGACCTATGAACTGAAATATTTTTTATCTTTTTGTGATATTCTGCTGAAGTTGAATAATCCTCCAAGTTAATCAGTAAAGCGTGTTTTTAAAATAATTTGCACACAGAACAGTCAGAAACTGTGAAGGTGCACAGTAAACAGTGAACATGTTCTTAAGAGAAACACTCTTGAGTTCTCATTTTACTGGGTCAGTTCAGTTTTTCACAACGGAAAATGGATCACAGAGACACAACTCACAAGAAACTGGTTGCACAATGGTCTAAGAACCTATGTGGTCCCCAAGTGTTTTTGCAATGCACTATCTTAAACAAAAAAAAATTAGATTTTTATAGACTAATTATGGTTTTATTTTAGTAACAACCTTTACTGATACATTAGCCATACAGCTGGACCCAGTATAGCCCAGTCATTTGCTGAGGTCCTGTCCTTTCACTGGGTTATCTGTGGATTTAATAACTATTACAATACATATAGCAGAGCTAGGTAAAGTAGGGGCAGAAGGAGATCTGTCTCGCAGTACAGCAAATCAATGGCAGAACTAGGAAGAATACTTAAGGAACTTGTTCCACTCCTTTTCTGTATTCTTTAGAGCCCATACCACACTTTCTCCTTCAGCCTGGCTTGTGAATGAGACAAATGGTAAAAATGGTATTAAAATTTTTATTGTCAGATTAAATTCTCTTGTGGTTTAATTGATTCTGTTAAGAGATATGCTGTACCTTGGGGTTGCCTCGAACACTGCAGTTCAAAGTAGCATTGTAACCAGCTATGGCAAACGTGTTAACTAAAGGCTGAGTAAACAGTGGTCGTTCGCTGAAATCAAAATCTTCGTAAACTGGATATTTGTAGACTTTACCTATGAAATGAAAATCCAACATTTTAAAGAAGTGTTATAGTGTAGCTAAATATTTCAGCATCTTAGAAAGATACAAAGAGTCTGAGTCTGTTCTGATCTGCACTGCTTTGTGTACCAACATAACTGGTAATTGCATTTGGGCAGTTCCTGTGCACAGGTATCATTAAAGGTTTTTGCTTCACTGAACCCTGATCCAAGCTCTCATATTGAGTCCAGTGCAACGTAGGCCTAGGGTGAAATAAGAGTGATAAAAAGAAATTCCTATAGCCCGTCTTTTGTTCACAATCCCTTTTCTAATAGAAAAGCAGTTTTCTTTTTAATAGTGGAAGTAGGTTCTAGTACCAGCACCTTAAGTTCTTCAGCCTTTAATGTGGATGCTCATTTCCTGATGATCACAAGAGGAGTTTTCTGTGGCCAATATATACTGTGGGAATTGTCCTCTATGTCCCTGAATTTAGGCTGATTGTCTTCACACTACACAACCTTTGCATGTAGAGCTAGGCAGGAGATTTTGTCTGAAACAACTTGCTGGTGCAAAGTGCTAATTTATCAAAATCTCCTGGTTTCAAAGCATGTTTGATGAAACAGGGATCATGTCCAATTGCCTGCCAGCTTATCTAATGGGTTGTGTGGGAATGTGGGCTTTTTCTAAAGCTATGGGTCAGGGACACTCTTGCAATGTTAAATGTTTCCAGATTGGAGACCCTAGGGCTACCTTGTTGCCCACTGTGGAGACAGGAACCAGAAAGTCCCTGAAACTCCAGCATTAACTAGGAAGTGGCTCCATGTCCAAGTTCCACTGCTGGAAGCCCCAAAACCTTGAGAATTTCATTTCAGGGTTGCCTGGTTCCCCATCATATGTCAGGGAGCCTGGAATACTTTTCTTTTTTTCCCGGGGCTTCTAGATTTTCTGCTCTGAAGAAGGAGATCCCTGTCTGTGTGGGTTGTAGATGTCTGTCCTCCGCATCATGGCAATCTATATTCCTTTCTTTCAGACAAACTGAGGTAAACTGGTTTGATTTTCTTCCTTTAAACCACTTGTTTGTAGAATTTCCCTTCCATAAAATGGCAATTAACAATTTTTTTTTTTTGTTTCAAGTGCCATTCTGCACTCAAACTTTCTGAAATGTCAGGACTTCTGACACAGCAGAGATTCTGAATTTGTCCTGCTCCACCTGTGAATAATGCTCAGTGGGGGTTAAGCTTACCTCTTGGATCCTGCCCTAAAATGGACTAGAAGCACTTGCACACTTGATACCGGGTCTCCATGGGAAGGCAGTAACCTACCGCTTCTAACAGAACAGCTTCTTAACTCCTCTTTCAGCTCTTGTCAACTTAGAGCTGTCAGTGGTGACAGGAGTATGAGATCCAAGATCATAGAAAGTGATGGAACATGAGAAAAAAGTCCCTCTCTCGAAAATAAAATATGGACCAGGTGGACAAGCCAAAAATGTAGTGTCCTAATATGAAATGTCCTAATATGGAAGAAACAATGACTTGTTAGCTGTTAGTTGCACCTGATCTTGGGGTTAGGAATGTATATGAATGTTTGTAGACACGGCCTTTAGTTCTCATCACCTTCCATACTCTGGAAACACCCCTTCCCTCTCGATAAGGAATTGATAATTAGCTAACCATCTTTTGCAATCAAAGCACTCTCTTTGGTCATTGTTGCATCCTCACTGAGGCCGCACATGTTTTCAGCAAAGATCCGGAAGTAGTACTCATTTCCTATGACAAGTTCATTAATGGTGGCGCTGGTGCGGTGGTAGTGCTCAACTACTGTGAACCATTCCTGAAACACACAAACACAGAGCCTAAGCCTCCCGGCAGTGCACAGCATATCTCATCCATTAACTGCTTGGAAGGATCATCAAGCCTGTGGGAGTAAGAGATTTTTTTAAGGGTACATTGATGATTACTGACGTAGCGAAGCTAACAATAATTAATCACCCATCTGAACTGGTGATAGTATCACACATAGTTCACCACTGAGCACTGCAGGCTGAATGGAAAGTGAACCCTGCTGATTTGTTGCACTCTGTTAGCTGGGAGGGATCTTTCTAGGACATCTGATATTATAAAGATTGCATCGTGCAAGGCAAGGCAGGCTCCCTCTTTCAGATTCCACTCTGCTGGCAGAGAGTATCGCTGCAGATAAGAAAACTGCAGACTAGGGGAAAAAACAAATCCCTTTACAGTAATGTGTACTACCAGAGGCTGATGCACTAATCTGCCTCCTCTTCCACAAGTTGAGTGTTTATGAGAAGTGTAATTTTATCCAGGTGATTCCTCCAGACTGAAAGCCAAATCTAAAGGCTGAGATGGGGAGGTGGGTTTTAAAGCCTCAGCCTGCAGCAAGAACAGACAGCTCAAGTGGAGAACAGTATAAAAGTCAGTCAGAAATTTTTGCCTGGAAGGAGACAATAGAGAGGAGTAATATCAATTCTTATGTGATTACAATTTGAGAAATAGTTTGCAAATAGAAGGCACTATGAGCTTGCAATAAGCAGCTCCGGAAATTCAGGGCAGTGCATAGCAATTTGTGATCAAGGCAACTAGAAGACAGGAACAGGCAATCGCTTGTCCTCCTCCTGAACAAATTATTGTTGACGTGACCTCATCATTTCAGAATTCCTCTGATTTCGGCACTGCGCACATCTCTTGGAAAGGTCTGAGAGTTTAAGTGCATCCTGTTTCAGGCACCTATCTGTGTAACGCTTGCAAGAATCATAGCTAGATGAAAGGCATCACTTTAAGCAGGGCATGTGGATTCTATCCTAGTACACAATACCTTAATAGTAAACAGAGATAAAAGAGATTAATGCTAAAAATACATAATATGAGCACAACAATGTTTTTGCTTTTCTTTACTCTGCCCTACCTAGTTTTCTTGCTTTTCTAAAGATGTGCTATTCTAAAGGTGTACTTTTTAAAGATGTACTTGTGTTGAGTTTCCTGTGCCACAGTTTGCACTGATATTTTTTCATTTTAAGAGCCATGTTATTTTAGATTTCCCAGAAATATAGATAATCATATTCAGAAATGGACTGCCACTCCATAGAACTTGGAGTGTTTTGTTTTTTTCTCTGGGGAACTATTTTTAAGGAGCTGCGTTTTGGGACACCGACCTTCTGTAGAAGACCGGCTGTGCCAGAACCACAAAATTCCACACTAGAGACAATGCAGGAAAACTATGTCATGAATGACCCATGACGCTTTGGACCCTAGACAATGCTGTTGTTGCTTTCTCCTTAAAACAGTAACTTAGAGACAGGGGACATCATGGTTATGACACCATGGTTATGGTCACTGTACAGAGACCATTGCATGTTATGATCTAAAGAGAAAGGAAAAATGAAGAATGGGAAGGGAAATAGAGGCACAAGAGGAATGAATTGATCAGACCTTGGTGCAAATCAACATATTAAAGTTCTTTTGGGGCAAAAACGTTCTCTTAAGATTCCCCAAATAATATCCTAGATTTCCAGTGTTCAGATTTGTAGTATTAAATGTAAGAATCCAACTACTGTCTTTTAAAGAAGTATAAAATTGATGTTTGTTTAATGAAAATAATAAACATTTTTATGTCATATTTTTCACCTGTAAATCTCAAAGCATTTTATAAATTATGTATGTATCATATCCCCATGTGTAGCAAGGAGTGGCAATGACTTACACTGCAACATTACAGGGATAAATGCAATAGTGCTGCATTTTGATTCTAGTAGCAACCTGCTGCCTTAAAAATTAATACTTTTGTTTTTTATTCTCTGTATTGAGAGAAAGGAAAAAAAGCAGAATTACTTCCCTCAAGCCCACCTGTCCTTTCCATGCTAGTCCTCCTTTTTTGCTTCATCTGAAAACATTTCCATTTCTAGATTTTAGATACAATAAATAGGGGATATTTAAATGTGCTTTGCAGATTTTCCAAACATTGACCAGTCAGTGCTTTGTCCACCTACACTACTTTAAGCAAATAAAGCAAACTTCTTAAGGAAGAAGTTCATGAGTACATCAGCCTTTTACAAATCTACTTATCACTTACCATACTCTTCTTGTCTGCTTTTTGAATAGTGTACCCAGTAATGGCAGCATTGCCATCATCTTTTGGTGGCTTCCAGGATAAATTTACATTTTCTCCCCAGACATCCTCAATCATTACCACCTCTGGTGGTCCGGGGCGATCTGCAATGAAAACATGGTAGCTGACATCTTCCACTGTTTGCTTTCTCTCCCTCTTTCTTACACACACATGGCAAACCCAATGTCAAAAGAATGCCAAGATTGCAAAACAAAAGTTTTAAAAGTTAGGGCATGCCAGAGCTATGAAAAACTTAACTTGACCACTTTGGGGGTATGAACTATAATATGTTCCTTAATTGCATAAGGATGTGATATTTTGGGAAAGCTGTAAGCAGTTGAAAATGTGTTCTTAAAACAGGAAGTGTCAGTCACTTTAAAGTCAGTGTATCAGTTTTGCACATTGTGTAAAGAAATAGATTGATAGAAAAGTAAATGTGTTTTCTTTTCTTTCTTTTCTTCTTTCGTGTTCTTTCAACATTTAGGGTTTTTCCACATTATGCTGGTGAGAAATTTTCTACCATTTCTGGCTATTGCTACCATTCAACTGGAAAAAGCTTCCATACTGGATAAACAAGAACATGAAAAACAAAACAATAAAGTATTGAAAGGGACTGGCATTTTCTGATGAGCACATGCCATTGTCCAGGGAGGTTTATTTAGAAACCACAAATCTTTAGCCAAGTAATCTGATGTGGAGAGTTATCACTGTAGAGAAAGATGCTCTCTTTGGGATACCTCTGTTTTCCCATAGCCTTGAAATGGCTGGAGTAGGCTTCTCTGGCATGTATTTATTTTAGTTTTTCAAAACATACCAACGATTTGAATATCTATTGTAGCTTTGTCCTCCAAGTTCTCTACTTTCACTTTCATGTCATATTTTCCAGAATGGCTCCTTTCTGCCTTTCGAATAAAGATGATAGTGTCATTTTCAGTGTTGCGGATGTTGATTTGGTTCTTGTCTACTGGAGCACCATTTTTCTTCCATGATACTTTTGCCCTTGGTTTTCCCTGTAAGAAGTCAGAAAAAAATTGATATATGATTTTGGGAGAGAGAGATCGGTGTTAGTCTTAAAGGGGAAATCAAAACCATCCTAAAAGAAACAGTGAGAATTCTTTTAAAAACACGCAGCATTTGAGAGGCAATCCCATTAACTCGCCTGAAATGCAGCGTTTTTTAAGAAGCAGACTGAAAATATTTGCAAATTCAGGCTAAAATTGCACAAACAATTTCCAGTTTTCTAAAAGAAAAGGAAAAAAAACCAGAAAACCTACAACAAAATGTTTCACCCTCTAGAAGTGCCTGTATTCTCTACACTGCCAGTAAAAGAGGAAGGCATCTGAGTAAATAGTGGGCTGGATCTCTAGGGATCCCTACTGCTCTTCTTTTGTTGGGAAAGCACTTGGAATGGTTATTAGGTAGACCAGATTGACATGTTCTGTCATGGGGTGACATGCCTACATTTTTGGTAGGGCAGTGCCCAGTTCAGGTACTTGAATAAGACGAGAGTGAATTCCACTTGCATCCCTGTGGGATTTGTGCCCCTCTGGGGACAAGCAATATACACTTGCTATCCAAAGAGGGTAACCTCACCCCTTTTTTGAGTGCCTTAGCTTAGAGAATAACCACAGAATATTGTTTTATCTTCTTGGGAGCAGTGTATCTTGTTGTGTATTGATGAACAAGCTTTTATTAACCTTGTAGAAGTCATATTATGCCCAGTGTTTTTATGCATGCAGAGAAGACTTAGAAATGAATTCAGTTGTAATTCTTGTCTTCAGAAGAATAAGGACCCTGCCAGTAAAGAGGAACTCACTCTTGTAAAAGGTAAAGGAATGAAGGGTTAACACTCTGCTGTGGGAAACCTGTGCTATGTCCTTGGAAGTAGTGATACTGTAGCTGTGATCCCAAGGATTTAAAAATTGCTGTGTTTCTGTGGGAGACAATGAAACTCTGCCCAATCTGCACCTCCTTTTTCCTTGCTCAAGACAAGGCAATGATTAAATGTTACAATCCCACCCTTGACACCATATTTATTACTGCCAGCGTAACTGCTTTGTGTCATGCTAGTGATTATCTCATATGTGATGTCTGCTGGGAGGATTTATAAGTGTCCTGTGGATGACCAGATAATGAATCAGTCTGTGTGTGCTAGTTACCCAATTAATTAATTTCTTTAACATTATGTCTTTCAGAAGTCAAAGAAAAAAGCTTTCAGACACCTATGTATATCTGTGTGCTTCTACGCCTGCTTAAATTAACTTACTGTACCACCAAAGTTACAGGAAAGGAAGCTTAAAAAGTGGCAATATAAGAAGAATGAGTATTTTCCTATCTGCATTTTCAGTTCTCACCTGGAAAGGAATAACAAGATTCACAGTTTCTCCAACTCTTCGAGTATAGGTTTGTTTTAAGTGTCTTGGTAGACGAATCTTCGGAGGTTCTAAAAAAAAAGAAAGCTTGCGTTTGACATTTATCTTCTTTTATAAGTGGGGCAATACTGGTGCTGATCATTATTAGTATGAGAATGTGTGGTCTGCAGTTCCTAGAAGTGACTAGTGAGTGAAGTATCTTAAATATTCCTGGGTACCACAATGTTACACTGTATTGACAGTACACTGCCAGTGTTTGTAACCCCAAATACTATGGTGATAAGAAGGGGTGAAAATCTTAGCTCTATTTAAAAAAAAAGGAAAATCAGGTTCTAGTTCTGCAGAAAAAAAGCCTTTCAAAACCTGAGCAGTGGTGAAAGAACTCAGACTTCAGAACTTGAGAGATGAAGTCTCAGAAATGAAAGAAATAAAAAGAATCCCCAATATTTTTAAGGACAGTTTCATGATTTCTAGGCACTGCAAAATGACTATATGGCCATATCATGTGATTAGCTAGTAGGTATTAGCCTTAAAAATAACTAAGTATGGAAGCAGAATATATTTGTGTGTGAGTGTAAGCAAGAGGCTCTTACCTATCACTTCCTTGACTAAAATAGGCTGTGGGTGGTACCTAGGCTCACTTGCACCAGCAGCATTCACAGCTTTTACTCTCACAAGGATTTTTGAGCCAGTTGGCAGGCCATTGATAGTAAACTTCATTTTGTCTGTCAGTTCTGGGTTAGCCACGATCCATTCATCCGCTAGTTTAGGGAAAAGAAGATGGGAGGGAGAAGCAAAGGAACAGGGAATTATAAATATAACCACTGCACCAATGAGGAAAATCACAGAATGGTAACTGATTGAAAACACACTGAAGAATTCCTCTATTTTGTTTTTTAATTAAGGTATAACATGATATTGATTCACTTTAACCATACATAGGAAATATGCTTCTAACAGTAATGGATTTCTGCCAATTATATGTTTATATTTAGATAAATAATGTTTTTAGAATGTGGCTACTTTTTAATTTTACATGAGAGAAATCTGATTAGTCTTTAAAGTCAGCTGATAAAAAACAAGGTGGATGGGGAAATAGAGTAGATTTCCGAAAGCACTCAGCATTGCTTTAACAGCTTCCTTGGAAAGAAATGAGTTTTAGAATTCATTTCAATAAGATCACAATTAATTAGACCAGTGCTGAGTCCCCTTGAAAATACCATTCAAAGTGCAGAGATGAGAGAAGCACAGGGTATTTACAAAGTGCACTGACATGTCATCTCTCCTGGTGCCTTTAAAAAAGGAAAGCTGTATCATAAATATTCACATAATTACAGCCTTCTCAGTTTTTTTTTTTTATTCTACCATTAGGCAGTTGCATATAATCCATAGAGTCATTGTAACAGTACATTCAGAAAAGCTCCAATTACAAATGATACTTCCTTTCCCATCCTGTCCACCAAGCATAGATCACTTTAATGCTGCTGACACCTTGACATTTAGAGTCAGATTTATGTAGCAGCAAGTCAGTAAGTATCAATACCTTCCACATCTTATGAAAATAGCGTTCTAATATTGGCATAAAAGACAAGAGCACCATTATAAGCTGGAGCACCCTGGAGATTTAGTGCACAGTACTGTGGTACATTTTCATAAGTGTGTGTCTTACTTTTACGAATTAAGTTCTCTTTAAAGCTGCTTCTTTCACTTTCTAACACAAGCGGATTGCAGTCAATGACTTAATTTCCAGAATCCCTCCCCACTGCCCTTCCATGTAATGCAGCAAATTCTGTAGATCGGTGCCCATAGAATTCAATCATACTCTCAGAAAGCTAGCTTTATTTTTATTAAGAGAATTTTTCTTTCATTAAGGAAGTTTATATACCTTTTGCTGAATACCATACCTTCCAGGTTATAAGGTGGCTCCACCATTTCATCACACAGATCTGTCGATACACCTTGTGAGAATCCATCATTAAGATTAATCAGAGACACCCACTTTCACACAGATGGAGCATTTTGTCAGGGGTTAGCATTTCCTGTTAGTAAGTCTGCAAAGATCTATGCTGGGATTTAAAGATTTAGAGGACCTGTATTTACGGAGTTTGCAGAGAGGAAAGAGGCAGGAAGGGGGCATCTAGATCAAAGAGATGTTATGCATGATGCTGACAGGAAAGCGAAAAGAGAAAGCAAGAGGAGATGGGTTTTTTTGGTTTTGCCTGATCAATCACAGTCCTGGAAAGATGAAATGAAAGAGACTAAAGGAGCATTTGGAAGACAGAGAAATGAAGCAAAAATGATGATGAGAGAAAGTGTAAGAGGAGAAGAAAACATATCATAAAGGGAAGAAGAAACTCAGAGAAGAATTTTGAGCAAGAGAGAGAGAAAAAGAGGAAGCTTGAAAAAAAATTGAAGAGACAGAGGAATAGAATATATTTAGCTAAAGGCATCAGAGAAAGAAAATTAAATGAGACAGAAACCATGAATAAGAGTAGACACGATGTAATCACAAAGGCTTTATTTCTTGGTCAAAGTCATCACTGCCCTGGATTCCCTGGAATCCTGGATTTGGCAATTTTCAGGATAGTAAAAATAGTATCCTGGAATCTATGCGTGTTCCTGGATGGATACACTGGCAAAGATCTCAGCCAAAAAAAACCTCTCTGAAATGCCCCTTTACTAGCTATGAAAACAGATCCTCTGCAGGTACAACGGCCTTTTGAAGGCAGATAAATATAATCTCTGAGGAAAAACTAGGGCTCATCAGATTACCCTTGAAATGTCACACAAGAACCAGTCAGCAGCGTACATTACTAAGAATTACTAAATTACTACTACTTCTCCAGTGTAAACAAGGTTTGCTCTACTCTGAGTCACCACCACAGCAAGAGGTTCAAGCTGGATGTTCTAAACTGGCCACGGGAAAGGGAGTCCTATATTCGTATGTATCGTGTTAGTCATCCCTATGTACTGCCGGTTTCAGATACTCATGATGAAACTCCAGTTCTGCAGTATACCCACAGAGCTGTCAGAGATTTTATTGTAGCTAAGGAAGTCCAAGAGTCCTGCATGTAGATCAAGTTATGAGATTCAGAATAAAAGGAAATACAAATTTGGGGGAAGCCAAACCAATGTTCATCATAAATGACTCTTCCAAATTATATTTGTATATATTTTCTTCTTGCTATATCCAGCCTGTGATTTTTCCTAAAGATTGCTATGATAGAGAAGACTTGAAAACCCTCTCTAAAACTACCTCAATGATGTAAATGAAAGAACAGTGAAAGTAAAGACAAATGGGTTTATAGGCACAGAACTAAAAAGAAAAGAACAGCAGAAAGAACATAGATAGTCATAAAAAGTACCCAGGAATTAAAAAGAATTATTAAACAGTACAGGAAAAATTAGTCTGAGGCAGAACAGGCACTAGGAAAAGTGAGAAAAGGAGGCACCGAGATACTGCAAGAAAGAAAAAGAAGACTGAACATAGAAAAAGGATCTATAGTAAGTTACATGTCTTTTTTATTGGTATTTTCAGCTTGTTTCTTCCTAAACATTTTCATAACATATACACATAACTAATGTTTATTGTGTATATATAGATGTATATGCATATATGAGAGGCATATATAGATATACATAAACACTCAAAAAGCTATGTAAAATACATTGTACCCATTGTATTTTAACTGAGGTGGGTAACAGTAAAATGACAGGCTTGACTGCCGTTTTGTTGTATCTTTATATGTTTTAAACCTATCTGAAAAATAAAAAAGTACAGAATTTGTTCCATTCAAAAGGTATACAATTATCTTTTGTCTGATAAACCTTAAAAGGTAGGTTCGGAAAATTCATTTGAATAGCAATGTTTGCATTATCATAAATATATTTCCTTTCTTCTCTTGTTGTCTCATTTGGCAGTGAATCACGTAGTCTAATGTCAATGGATTTGTGACTGCAATGTTGAAACTTAAAAAACCCCCTCAAATTCTTTTATTTTTCTCCCTACCATCCTACTAACTGCAAACAGCATAATATATAGTCCTCATATTGTCAGTCCCCTCTATAGCCAGTACATAGCTATACCTATGCAGTGGAAATAGGAAAATATGTCACCTACAGTTGTTGCATATTAATCTGAAACTGCATGCTTGCTCTTTCTGAGATGTTTCCGCAGCTTCCTCCCAGTATACCCTTCCTAGCATTACAGCTGTGTCTGCCTTCAGGTAATCTTCAGACCTCCGAGCTTCTTGCAGTCTATTCCTGTTTTTTACCGATATTCAGCTCAATACTACAAAATGCTGAGTGCTCCTGAGAAAAGCCAGTGGTTCTTCTTCACTCTCCCACTCGCCCAAGTGAGAACTGAGGGCACACTGCTCCTGTGGTATCTGACCACTTTTGTGAACTATTATTTTCCTGGATTGTCTGAATATGAAACACGTGACAGCATGAATCACAAGTTCTGTCCTCTACCTCTTGTCTCCAGGCTGTGGACTGCATTCATAAAAAGCTTTCATTGAAATAAATGCCCTCATGTAAAACATACCCAACCCATCACTTAGATTAACAACACTGTTAACATCAGCAGTTGACTGAGCTGAACAAAACTGTGTTCCATTCATCCAAACACACAGTGTTTCTGGAGTCCCACTGATCAGCATTTGGCCACAGTGGCTGGATATTGCATAAACCACTTCAGCCTATTTAGTACTCACCCAGGAGCTGCTAGATTTTATTTTTTGAAAACAGACTTCATTTGATGTCAAGTCAGAAGAAAATCTGTTGAGAAATACTGAAGTTCTGCTGTTTGATCACCAAAGCCTCTAGTTGTACAACATATGTTATGTTTATCTATGACTTATTATTTCACTCTCATGAGTTCAATCTCTCTCTTTTATCTTCAACTTTCTTCACTTCCGTATAGTTTTATGTCTGAGATGGATACAGTTAAAGATCCTGTATCTAACTACCCTGAAATGTTGAATAAATTCAATATCCAGACATGAGCTTTGCATGCCTAGATAATGTCTACAGCCAGCTGTTGGGGAGGCTGTCTGACCACAGTATTGTGAATTGTCATTTGAAGTAGCCAGTTAGTAATATGATAAAGTAGGCATTACCACACTAAGGACCTCCTGTGCCTAAAAAACCGCCAACCTGCACATAATTTGTATCACATTTACACTCATTTATTATTTCCCTTCTATCCATCTACCCATCTATCCATTCATTCATCCATTTACTCTCTTTACTGCACCCAACTTTTGTTTAGCTCAAAGATGAGGAAAGTGATGAACACAGTACTTGGTACATTACGACAGCTTATACGGGGATTTGGGGGGAATTCAGATCAAATGTAAGATCGATCAAACTACCATAACAGGAGGGATCTGGAGTACAAACTAAAGAGAAGCCTGAACAAAATCCTGCAGCTTGAGGATTTTGACTAGTTAATCTTTGCCGTAAAGTGAGAGCACCTGACATCCATAGAAAAAGAATGGAGAAAATCTCACCTATTTTCACTACTAGTAATATACCACAGTTACTGTCACTTACTTCCTTCAAAGCAGTACTCTATAACATAGCCGTCTAAACCTGCCGCTCCAATGTGATCCGGTGGCCTCCATTTCATTGTAACTGAGGTATCAGTTACTCCATCGACTGCCAGGAGAGTTGGTGGACTGGTAACAGCTAAAACAGGCAGGTAGTGGGAACAAGGCAGAAAACTGTATTACTACTAAAGTTTTGCATTTATGGTGTATTACTCCAGTTTAGCATCAGCAGACTGGCAGGGAGCAAGCTAAACCCTGCTTGCCTGACATTTCCATTCATCCTGTCACATCTTTCCCAACTAAGACAAAGTAGGAGAAGCAGGTACTTCATTCAGTACCTGTTCACAGCCTAACCTAGAAAGCCAGGCTTATTCTGCTGCAGACTGAGAAGGACAAAGAGCAGTGAAAGCTATAGCAGAAAAGATTTGAGTAACACATCCTACAACAGCGTATATTTTCTCACAAGAGGAGAGCACACTGCAGCGATAAAGCCTTCTCCTTGCTGCTCCTCTGCATCATGGGGGGCCTCTGAGCAAGGCAGAAACTCCTACCAGCCTACAGAAGAAGGCACCATTTCTTTACAGGGACATGTGGTTGTCACAGTAGTCTGAAAATCTGTTTCTTTATATGAAAAGCCCCTCAGATTACTCTGACATTAGGCCAATGACAATGCCCCCTAGTTGTTACAGTAATTTAAAGCACAAATAATAACAGGACATGTAGAACAGTTTGAAAAATGGCCTGGCCTTGTTTAGACTGTCTAAAAAAGGATATTGTAAAATACGTGATCCCTTTCTGAAAAAAAATAAATCAACAACCCTATTTCAGTTAATGGGGGTGGGTGATTGAAGCATAGACTGAAGTTAGGGATTATTCAAATATATCTTATCATATGCCCTATTATGTGATAGCAGGCAAATTCACTTAATTTTGACACAGTTTTCTATCTTTATAATAGATTGTATACTTGCTTTTTTGAATAGGAATGTATGGATTATTTGTGAATATGTGCACTTTTTTGCATGGCAAAGCACTATGTAACAGCAAAGCATAAGTAGTGAAATTTGAAAAAAGTCTCATTGTCATAACATGCAGCATGAAAATGATGATCTTTAGATTTCTGGACATTCTTTCTGACTATTTTTGGCCAAAAGCCAATGCCTTACTGATCTTATAGCAGGAGAAAGACACAAAAGAAGCAAGACTATAATCCATCATCTTTGTCAATTCTCTAAATTGCCACTAGTTTGACTCTGTTGACTCAGAGGGTAGATACGATTCACAAAAACCTCAGCCGACTGATTACAGTCTTTAAAATGTATTGTTCATAGTCTATCAGCCTCACCTATAGTATGTCAATGTGTTGTTTTTGTGCATCATTTTTCTGGATATGTCTGCTTGTTTCACGTTTATAAAAGACTACAAATTCTTCAGAGATAGATATATAATTTGTACAGCACCTAGTAAGGACAGGTCCAGGGTATTACAAGTGTAAGAACTAGTTATATAACTAAATGACAGCAATAATAAATCAAAGAGAATTTTCTAAATGCATGTATTCTAAATTTTCTAAATGCTCTGTATTCTTCTTTACTTACCTAAAGGAACAAAGGCCTTTGAAGGCATACTTGGTTTGGAAATTCCTATTGCATTAACAGCAAATACACGGACCTCATAAGCAACACCTTCAATCATCTTCTTTGGCTCAAAAGTTGTTTCTTTACAGAGCTCAAAATTCAGCCTCATCCACCTGGAGCTTTGTTTCTTTTTCCTTTCAATGAAATATCCTATTGACCAAAAAAAATGGTAGTATAGTAACTGGTGGCATAGGACTCAGTAATGAGGAGTCTCTTTTCTGACTGGCTAATAGCCCTTTTTCTGGATACAACTCAATAACCCCTTCTAGCCTTAGAGTGGTTTAGGGCTTATTGTTTCATTTTTCCCATTGCAAACTATTTGAAAGGCATCTGTTAGACTTTCATGGCCACATGCAATCTTTTTTCAGACCCAACTTACAACACTGCTGTGTTTAGTTCTACTGGTTTCCGGTCCACTCTGACTTTACTCTTTTTTTAGTGTATGGGAAGATATTCCTCAGCTCAGTAAATTGTTTGCAAAAACGCTGCTGACGTTCAAAATGACTGATTGAAGTCTGGTATTACAGTAATGCAGAGATTGTCTTTCAAACTCCATCCCATGGGGAGAGTGATACTGTGGCAACATACAAAATGGCAAATCTCAAAGCATCAGAGAACAAGATATCTAATAACAGATCAGAAATAACATTTTTGTAACTGACTACTCAGAGAGGAATTCTTCAGAGCCTGAGCTAAACTCTGATAGTATGGGGTCCATTATTTGGAGCTTGTTTCTTTTGTCTATGTTAGAGCATCACCTCAAAAAAAAGAAAAGCAGCTACCTAAGATAGGTGATCCACCGTCATTTGCTGGAGGTTCCCAGGTCATAACACACCAGTCTTCACCCACCTCAGTCACATTTGGTGCCTGAGGAGGATCAGGGACATCTATTGTAAACAAAGGAAATAATAGAATAAAATGAAAAAAATTAATCTTTCTTCTTTCTTTTTTTCCCTACGCTGAAATAGAAAATGCCAAACAAGAAACAAATTTGAATAATTTTTGAAGTGCAACAGGGTACATTGAAATAGAAAATGTATGAGCAGGCACAAAAGTAAGCTTGTGATGACAAGAAATGGTGAGTTTGAATGAATGGGGGCCAAGTACATAGATAAGAAAGAGTACCAGCGAAATAAAAACTCATCCCTAAAATGTAAGCTACAATATTCAGGTCAGTAGGTAAAAGACATGGCTACTGTGAACATCCTCAACCTTTTTGTACCAAATTATTCATAGGCAGGAAAGATGTTCAGAAAGCAGTTCTGAGAGGATGTGCTTTGCTCGTCCTTCCGCTGTAGCTTTATGTGAGTAACTTAGGTACAGTCTCACACAGAGCCATAGGCATTTAAGGGTTTTCTGTTGTCATATCTATCATTTTACTAATAGATATATAGTTCCCATCAAAAATCTGTGACCCTGAGACAATTGAGGCTTTCTCTGTAATGCATAAGGGGAATTACATGTCCTAGAAAGGGTCACACAAAGGCTGAAGAGGGAGCTATGTGGGCTAGCCAACAGAGAAACAAGAGCAAAACATCATAAATTCTTCTTTAAAGTTCTAAATTACTGTTTTCTGGAATAAGCACCTGAATAATGCAGAAAAGTCCTCCTTGTACACAGAACTCATTGTACCTAATTCTCTAAGATAGATGATTCCCTAGCCTCACACTGTCTCTCAGTGCATCTCAAATTCTTTGCACAGTTGCTGGTTTCAGTGGTAGGACTGCAGAGCTCTTTAGCCTGATATTTAAGGCACTTTCATGGGAGGTAGCCCTTCAGGCTGAGAAAGAAATTGAACTAAAATTTGCCCATCTAGAGTAAGTTCTTTGACCAACAAGCTACTGCACAGTGGTAATGTCAGCAGCAGCCCTCACTTTTTTTTAAAAATTAAGCAGTTGTTGCATTATTTCATATGGATACTGATTCAGCAGACATGATCTAGGAGTTCCTAATGAGGAGGGAGAGAGAGAGGGAGAGAGAGAGAGAGAGAGAGAAAGAAGATCCTTGTAGATTCTGGCAGGAGGTTAGTAGGGAAAACTGCCAAGCTCTTGAGCACAGTCAAGACACTTGAGAGACACTTGAGGACATGAGCTAATGCATGGCCCATAGCCACTTGGAGAACAGAGAACGTCAGCACCAGCCTGAGGCAATTACAGAACCCTGGCCCCTGCAGCATAAGGTGGCAGCAAGGCGCTAATTAACTCCTGATTAAATCCCATCTTACGTGTCCTTCAGTAGCTCTGGATCTTACTATCCTTGCACCTCAATTCCACATCTGAAAATGGGGAAAAACAGGGAAATGGAAGGTTTCTGAGAACCTACAACAGTTAGGTAGCTAGGGAGGACAACATCTACAGAAGAGGCCTATCAGCTGTAGGAAGAATAATTTGGCCCTAGTTTGGGGGCAGAAAAAGCAGTGTTCTTTAAGGAGCATTAATTGAAGAGTTGTGATAAAAGACATCACCTCGGTGCACTGTCCCATATGACTTACCAACCACTTTGATGTTGATTAGAGCTGTGTCCTCTCCAGCCTCATTCTTCAATGTTATTCTGAAAGGGCCTGAATCTTCCCTCTCAGCTGTATCAATGACCAGACAGCTGCTATCTGGATATGTTTCTGCCCGTATTCTTCCACTGTCTGTGATCCACTAGGAATCAAAGTAATCAGAGGGAAAAATCATCTTTTCTGATTTGGGAATCAAAATGAACAAAAATTAAAATCCAAATGCAGTACTGGACACTTCTGCAAAATGAATAAAGCAACTGTAAGACAAACTACATGAAAGCTGAGAATTTCAAGCACTTGATCATCATAAAAATGACAAAAGAACTGAGGGACAAGTAAATAACTTTAAGGTACTATAACTGTTTAGTACTCGTTTCTGCCATCATATCTGAAAGCAAGAGATGTTATGTGGCCATCTCTTGTCAGGTGAGCAAGAACATGCTTTGATCAACACTATCTGTTTTTAATTCGATGAAGAGCATATTGTTTTCTCAGCTTTCTCTGAGAGTCCTAGATTCTCCCAAGAGCCTTACAGACTGAAATGTAATTCATTTACAGACTGGAATGATTGTAAAGGTCAGTAGCTTGTCCTGACTGATTTCAAATTATGACATGTATTTTGGAGTAATTCTCCTAGAATAATTCCTAATTTGGACAAGCCCAAGGTGTTGATACTACTGTTAATATTTGAAAAATACTAGTCATAGGTTTGACTAGATAGGTGTGATGAATCCAACAGGTACAGCATGTTCCAATTTTCACATGGCATACTGAAAAGTAAGTGGGAAAAGTCTGGATTTTGGTATTATTATACAGAGATTGGTCTGTGTGATGTTTTGCATTAAGACACTAGACTATGCATGCCTGGCCTATTGTTTCATTCCAAACTTGACCTTCCATCAGAATTTATCATTCATTCTCCAAAACCAGGCCATACTATGGCTTTTTGTCAAAACCAGGCAGCCCTTCTGTGCAGTATGTACACAATAAGTAGCAATTTGGTAGATTTTCACTAGGTTTCTTCTGCATCTCATACATCTCTCTCCTTTACAATTTATTTATAGCAGACCATTTTTTCCTTCATAATTTCAACCTTTCCTCAAAAAGACCTAAAAGATAGTAAATGATACATATCAATTTTATCTTTCATTTTTGACTGAGAGGAGTTTTTGAGATAAAATGTTATCTCCTTGTTATATGCTGCCATTAAAATCAATGGCTTCACCAGGCTAACGATTATTTTTTGAAGGAAAAGGCCCCTTGTCAAACTAAAGAAACATGCATACAGTAACAATGTACCTTGTCCCCTTTACTCCACATGACTTTTGGCGTTGGCTCGCCAGTGATGGGGATCTCAAGTCGTAGTTTGCTTCCTGCCACAACTGTCACGGTGTTATCGTCCCCAAGACCATCCAGGTGTAGTCTAGGAGGATCTGAAAATGGAGGGATTATCAAATTTGTCATAGGGCGGCCACTCTGAGAGTTCAGTGACCTGGGAACAGGTCTGCGATATAGAGAAACAAGCTTTTCCAAAGTTTTGGATTTTCAGGGCATTTTTAGTCAACTGTTCTTTTGTTTGGAAGAAAATTTGTGAAGATATAAGTTTTCTGAAGAAAATAATTGTTTGATGAAAAATGAATCAGAGCACCACATAAATTTTGGGCTGGTAGGACCACAAAAGAAAAATAATCCATCTTTCTGCTCTGAGGCAGAATTATGTATATTTAGATTTCCTCTAAGTGGCTTCCAATGGAGGGATTTTGCGATACCTGGAGGTATCACATTCCAGCCATCACTGTTCATACAGTTTAAAAGTTTTTTTAATCCAAATCTTTTCTCTGAAAACTAAATGATCACTTCTTGTACTCCATGGATATGGAGAACAACTGATGACTATCCTCTTACAATTTTTTTCACGTTGGAAGATTATGTCTGTGAGCTTATTCCTCTAGTACGCTCCAATACTCCAGTTCCCCCTCCTCCATTCTCCCCCACCCTAGCCAATCTTATTTCTAACATGGGTATCCCACTTCTTTCAGCTTCAGTTACAGACCATATTTCCTAACCCTTAGGTCATCTATATTGCTCTTCTTTAGACTTCAAAGTCTTAAAATTTAGTGGCTGCTTTTAAAGGTTGAGTTTAGCCAATGAGGTATTGTTGTGTGAAAAAGTCAATGCCTTGTTTTATTTTTGTTTGAATGATTGGGCTCATTAACAAACCTTCTCTTTTGCTGATTGAATAAAAGTTGGTCAGAAACATTTAACCATCTATATATTGTCTAATGTATTTGGGGCGTAAGACAATATGTAGTTACTTGACTACTCCTTTGCCAAATTAAGTTCTTTTTTTGGAAATGTCAGCAAGCCAGCTCTTCAAAGAACACAACACTATTTCTAAAGACAGGAGAGCAACAGATGTTTTATGCAAGCTCTTAATATTGGTTTATGTTTAGGAATTCATCCTTGAGAAGCCTTCCCTGGGGGGTTTAGGAACAAGCTTGCAAACTGTGACCAGATCCTAAACTCAAGCAAAGCACTCTCCAACCAGCTTACTTGCACTTTGCAAAGGAGCAGATCTGTTCTATGTGACAGGTACCCATTCCGAGGAAACAGACGGATTGAAATCAAAGACATTTCACACTGTTTCTACTTTCCACAGGTCAGAGAAAGAAAATGTTACAACTTGCTGTATGTGTACTTACCTACAACGTGTACTTTGCATGGAATATTAATATTATAGGCATCTGGTACAAACATATATTCACCCTCATCATCAACAGCAGAGCTTGCTATAATAAATCTGTGGATTCTGTGAAAAATTGAGAAGGAAATCTATGTCAATTATCCTCTGAAGACTGCTTGAGGCTGTAAGGAAAAATCTGTGAAGATAAACGTTCACCAGATTTGTGCAAGTGTGTAAGATTACTGATTAAAAAAACCCAAAACACCCTTTTGCTGGCTGCTTAGTGGTATTTTAGGTGATTAAATACTTTGAGGTTTGTACCTCACATTATTGAGAAGACTGTCAAATAACGTAACCCATTTTAATACACCAAATGGAAAAACTACAGGATTATGGAAAAATACAGGATTGTAATCTCTTTGATACATGAATTCTGTGCTACTGCCATTAGATAGTGATTAGGTTGTCCATGAAGAAATCTTTAGGTGATCCCATTGTGAGAATGGTCTAATTTTTGTCAGTCCTTTTCTGCTGACTGCATCTTCATGATAGGATCCAATATACTGGTTGTTTGCCAGAATAAAGAAAGGGGTGAGTAAAGCATATGATGTTCTTACTACCTGACTGAATCTTCAGGAATGCAATGATATTTTTGCTCACCTACCAACTGCTCTGGCTAAGCTTCGTTCAAGGCAGGACTCACCCCTTTCTGCTCTCCTCCCCTCACATCATCCTATGGGTCTGCAAGGGTTGTGGAGAGCTGCTTTGCCTTGTGTTAATGCAAGGGGTCACTGTACAGCTGGCACTTGTGCCCAGAGTGCCCAATTGCTGGGACTTAGGAAGTATTATAGGGTCAATGTGATCACTTCATAGCCTGTTCAGGAGCATCTTCACAAGTGCAGCTCCCAGCTTTATGAACTGTCAGTGCCATGCTGAAGTGCAGGGGTTGTACTTAAAGATAGGACCTTTTATTTATTTATTTTAAAAACTGACAAACCTTCCATGGAAAAGGACAGATTATAAGTGCAAAGTGACCTGATAACCACCACATACTTTGCATGGGTAGAGATATGAATTCTGAGTTGACATGAACAAAACCAGACATTTTTAAGCTATATATTTTTAGTATTGTCTAACAATCATTTTGACCTTGCTACCTAATGTTCCATGCTAACAGCAACAGCAATGTCAAGAAAAGTAAATATCTGGGATGTAGATGAATCGAGAAATTTGATTGTTATCCCCTACAGCCAAAAGACACAAGCTGAAAGGGTGCAAGGAGATGTGGCCTTTTTGATAATAAAGATAAAAATGTTTGAAGGACAGAGACCGAGTGTGAGAACTGAATAAAATTCAGTGAAATAACCCACACATTGACACATCTTTACAATGTCACTTCATTACAAGTTAAGTCAATACTGAACGTGCTTACCTTCCTTTGTGATAAAGCTTTACACGGTCACCAGCTTCAACCAGTTGCCCATTTTTGTACCACTTCCCTTGCACATTCTCAGATATCTCACACTTCAGGTGGATCTCCTGTCCAAGCCTCACAGTTTGGTCTTCTAGTGCAAGTGATATCTTCAGTGGTCTCACTTAGGAAAACAGAAGCATAAATATTAATGCTAATATGAAACAATAGTTTATGTTTCTATCCCAGAGCTGCTACTAGCAATCACAGTAATCTGCAAATCATAAAAATGCCTCCAACTTATATATTAATAAATAAAACTCCCGAATCCAAATACCAGTAATATGTACATGTAAGTTAACCTCTTTTTATGTTGAATTTCCCTGTAGCCTGCTGCCAAAATACCCATGCCCTGACTGAGGAATCCCTATGGATATAGCCAGTGGAAAAACTAAGTCCAGAAGCATATCTGAATTCTATTCCCTCTCTTGCATTTAGGTGCTTGAGGTAGGGTGTCTCTATTCCCACAGAATCCAGTGAAAGAAAGATCTGTGTCCCAGGACCAATGAGCTTGAAGTGATTCTCACCCACCTTTCCTGTCATCTAACAGTGGTATAACCGTTCACATAGTTCTCCAAACTAATAGGAGATGATGACTTGACTTACCAAAATAGATCATCAGAAAAATAGACTGCAATTCTGATCCTTTTTTGCCAGTCTCATAGCAAAGGTTGACTGAGCAGTAAAATTACTTCACAGACTAGTTTTCACATTTGCTAAAATGCCGTAACTCATCCTATGAATACCCAAGGATATTACTCGCTTTTGTAAAAATTAAGTTTAAGAACTGGGGCACTTTACTTTCTGGAAGATCAGATGCTCTAGACCAGAGACCAGGCTAAATGCATGGTACCATGTGTATGCAGTAAATACCCCTGACTGTGATCTCAGGAAGGAAACAAAGAATGATGGGAAAGGCTGCATTTTAAAGAAAGCTAGTGGAAAATCCTCAGAGGATGCTTCATGAACCTACCATTGTGGCAGGAAAGATGACAGAGTCCAGTAGCCATGGACAATCATTTCCAACTTGATAACAGAATGAATTCATTGGGCTTAGCGTGCCATTTTGTATAAAATGTCAAAAGTGTTAGAAATATTAAAAAATGAGTGTATGTGTATATACGATGTATGATAAGTTTATGACGCAGACACAAATTTACCACAACTACATATGATCTCAGAAGCTGTCTGACTCATCTACACAGGCAAGGCCAATTCTAGTAATATACATACATGTACTTGCAAAATGAACATGGGAATTTTACAACACATTCCAGTCTGCCTAAATGTGAAGTGGCAAGAGATTATAAGGATGCAAACACTTTGCTAAAAAACACAGGCATTTTAAAGAGATATTGTACAAACAGTACTGAGGGTGCTACATAGTCATATTTTTGTGCCTATGGGTTCAGGTGAGGTGGAACTGGTGCCTGTTAACACTACTTGGAGCCTAACTGTAGAATGGCTTTTATTTCCAAAAACATTTTTTTTTCTGATTTTGGCTAAAAAGCCTTGGTTTTTGCTTTCCTGTGAAAAAATAAACGTGTTCAAGAAGACCAGATACTTCCATTGGAAAGTTCACTTTGTTAACTCATCATAACTTTGGATGGATAACTTTGTTTTCCATCTTAACAGAGTGACAGAGAGTTTTCAACAAGGACTAGGTCATTGTCTATTAATGCAAACAGTGTCTAACGGAAAGTCATTGATCCTGGAGGTCTGCAACAAAGAAATCAATATGGGAGATAAGTCTCCCTTTAACCCTCAAGAAAAGGCAAGCCAACTAGGTATTTCTGCAGACTAGTAGATTATGACATACAAATTCAAGAAGAAGAGGTATTATACGTACAATCAACAGAAAGCTTAGCCTCTGATTGGCCTCCAGTTGTCATTACTGAGTAAGTTGCACTGTCATTTTTTGCAGCTTCCTCTATGATCAAAGTGTGTTTTTTACCCTCAACCTTGATTCGATATCGAGATTTAGGTTCATTGGTGAGTTCCACACCATTCTTAAACCTAACAGAAAACACAGACTGATTATTCTTTCAGTAAAAATCCTGGGTGAATAAGACTTCCATGAACTGGAGCTTCCAGAGAAGATTTTATTAAGACTTAAGGCAAAATAAAAGGTTAAATGAACCAAACTATGAATATATAAGCATATTTTTGTTGTTGCTGCATTTTTAAATACTGTTTTTCTGAGATTTTCTGAACAAATTTCATGTTTACCAATATAGAAAAAGATGTCCACATTTTTCCTGCAGTTAAGCTATTTTGGGTTTTACTCTCAAAGAAAACAATATCTATTCAAAACGTAGCTTACCATTTCACATTTGCATCGTCCTCAGACACTTCACAGCTCAGTTCTACTCGTTCACCAACATAGGTATTGGTATCCTCCAGGCCTTTGGTCACCAAAATTGGAGGATCTTTGGCAAGAGAAAATTACAGATTTACAGTTTGAGAGAAAAAGCTAAGTGAAAGAGATTTTCAAAAGCATTCTATAGAAGTTGACACTACTTTAAAATTCTAATGTCAGTCTCGGTGCAGTTTTTCCTACCTGAAATCAGAGAGGAGGCTGCCCATTAAGGGGCCAGTACGAAATGGGAATTAAAAAATAACAATTTGTTCAAATAAATACCTGTCTTGTGTCCCTTTTTATTGACAGTTTGTCCAGGTAGGTCGGTATGAGAAGCTGAGATCCCCCTCTTGCCTCCCACAGATCCCTCTCAGAGTATGGCATTTTCATGAGGTCCTGCAACCCACTATGCACAATAATATGACATACCACTGTGCCTTTATTGGCTTAACCCATTCCTGTTGTCAAAATTCAAGTTTATTTAATAGTAAGAGATCATACAACTCTTATACTACTATTTTCATAGGTGCAGTTGGATCCATCATTTTAAATAGCTTTCTGAAATATATCTGATGTCTTTTTCTTTCACTGTAAGTTTTGTTTTCCTGAACACAGGGTTTCCCCAATCATTTTCTAAAGGACCTCTAATGAAAAGGTCCCTTCAAACTCAGTTTGTTGTGAATGTGAGTGACACTATTAATGTTATCAATAAGTCTGTCAGCACTGTGGGAGCAAACAGGGTAAAGAACTGGCCACCCATCCATGGCTTTTGATAGAGTCTTTCCTTAAATTTGGACAGATGGAGCTAAAAGTAACAGCTGGAAAGACTGGTCTGAGAGTACTTGAAACAGATCAGTTGGATCAAGAGTATCAGTGTTATCAGGTATCCAATGTGCTGTTAGGGAAAGCCAACACTGTGATGAGTGAGTCTCCAAAATGACTTTGAAACTATGAAGGGATCCACAGTCCAACTAGATCCTAATGCACAGTATGAAATCAACCATATCCCCATTTCAGAATTATCACTAAATTGCTAAATCTGGGCCAAGGAAAAAATAGTCAGGAATCACAGAAATACATGCAGAGTGCTCCTAAGTGCTCTTAATACAAATACAAATATATACTGAGCCAGACCCTCCCTGTTAATTTCTGTTACAGTCAATGAAACCACATGAATTTACACTAGGTGACACTACAAAATAAGAGCAAGCAGATGTAATTACCTCTCACAAACAGTTCTGTGGAGCATTTCTCATCACCAGCTGTTACGTAATAGCGAGCATCATCTGTCATTGTACAGTTATTGATGAATAAAATTCGCTGGTTACCTTTGTGCTCAAAAATGTATCTGTTTGAACAAGAATAGAGCAAACATACATTAGCAAAACTGTTGGACATCTTACTTTTGTTTTATCTAGAAGATGCTTTAGGGATTATTACTAGTGAAAATCTTGGTGTGTACATAGAATTAGAAAAGTTGTCCTGGGAAGCAATTTCCAGGATTCAACAGAAAGGATAAGAAATATTATAGACCTTGTAGCAAAAAAAAAAGCTATAGGGTACGGTGTCAACTAGCACGTTCTGGCTTGTTCAAAAATCTCAGGCTGGATGATATGAAAAAATAAAAAAATTAATATGCTCTGAAGGATGGCAGAATAAAATGGTGTCTGAAACTCTAGGTGAGCAAAGATGAAAATAACCAGTAACAGGAGACCATCTTCATTCCAACACTCTTAGCATTTTTATAAAGTACAATAATAGCCAAGGTTAAGAAGTTACTGTTATTGGTAGGCCAGATGGCACAAGAGATCAGTAATGGGATATGGGGTTTCGGTAACAGGATATGGAGCCCTTCACCTTTATGTCACCAGTTTAGATCTGCTCCAGGTTTGTAATGACCAAAGCTCATTAGCCTCTGACAGCTGCTTCAGCAGCCTGAAAGAAATGCACTGGGGCATTCAATCCAGGTCCTTCTACTAGAGAGGTATCCACATATCTGCCTGTGAAACAGTTCTGAACTGCTCGTGACAGATAAAGGGGCTAAAGAAAAGATACCCTCTTTATTACATATTTTCTGTCAGTCACAAATACTACTCCAAATCCTTCCCATTGAGTTATGCAGCAACAGAATAAAGGGAATTTGCTATTCTATGTAACAGGGCTTTTGCTAACAGTTATTTTTTCATAGGGTCAGAAAGAGAAAGGTGCTATGATTTTGTGCTGTTGAGCAACATTTGAGGAACAGGAAAGCTATGACTAGCTGTACATTATCAGTCGTAGCTGTGTCTGACCACAGAGTGGAATTTGCTGAATCAGGACATGAAAGCTGGTCCCTGCATAAAGGACAGGGCTCAAGTTCCAGCATTGCTCTACCTGTACTGGAGTGTCTGCACCTGAAAAGCCACTTACTTCTTCTAGCTACAAGCCAGAGTGTAGGCCAACATGCAGGTGGTACTGTGCAGGAAGATGAAGAAGTCTGGGTGTATGTAAGCTAGACCTGTCATGCATGACCAAAGTCGTGCATGACCAGAGCTAATGCAGGTCACTGAGTTCAGCGTGAGTGTTAACTGGTTAGCGGAAGGTGAGACAAACCTTGCTCCCCTTTCCTCCCTAATACTGGTCACCTAACTCACAGGCAGTGCTCCTCAGAGATGATTTTACGGGTGGTTTATGAGTCAGGTTGGCAAGTGTGTGAGGATAAACATCTCTCCTCTTAGCACACAATTACTATAGAAAGATTCTGACCTTCTGACATAAGACTGAGAACAAGAGATTTATTTATGTACAATGCTTCCCAGTTTTTAAAAAAACTGAGAGGCAAAGCATGGCTCCATGTCTTGTTGGGGATGTTTAATTTTCATCTCTTGAGGCAAAGGAGACAATCTACATTAACACAGCGTACAGGGACTTTTCTATGAAGTTATAGATCATGAGCAATATGACATCATTTGCATACTGTTTCAGTATAATCAAATATCAGAAATAAAATTGATGCAAATCTGGGCAAAGAGATAGACCTGTTCAACACAATTGCTAAGGAAGGACATACGTACATGTTTTATTACTTACATTCAGTAGAACCACTTACTTTGCACTTGGTCGTATTTCTTGGCCATTTTTATACCACTTGAGTTCCACTGTTGGATCTGCCAGTTCCACCATAAACCTTACTTTACCTCCTTTATCCACCTGATATGCAGGATCAAGACCTTTGGCAAAAGCTGTTGCAGAAGTAAGTGTTATTATAAAAGAAGATGAGAAAAAAATGATAATATGAATGCTGAAAGGACATTGCATATAAATCTCATCAAAGCTGACAGAATATACATACATTATTCATCACTCTACATTCTTAGACTCGTCCAAATGAATCAGTTTATGTCCCAGAAACAGTCTTAGCCAAAGTGCGGAGCTATGCTGATCTGATTATCCTGACCAAGCTCAAGCTTATATCTCTTTATGACTTTGCAGTATGAATGTATTCTGGACAGTATTGGGTAGACATACCTTTAAGAGCTTGCTGAGAAGCACTAAGTCAGAATTAAACTGTATACAGTTGGTGCTATGGAATCATTTACAATGAATCTGTTATGAAGGAGTTCTCTATTAGTACTGCTGTGTAAGTTAACTGGGAATTTTAAGCTAAAACTCCTGTTGACTTTCCCACTATCAGAATAAACATACTGGTGTGGCTAAAAGCCAAGTTATCTTTCCTGATTCTTTCTGTTGGTTGCAAGGTGCAAATTACAATTCCACTTATAATAAATGTTACAGCTGTAAAATATTTGCAAAAATATTTGAAACCGGGCAAAAGTTGTCAGTGAATGACTCCTAACAGGGCTTTTCAAAAAGAGTCTGAGGTGCCAAAGTACGCCACTGGGCAGGGTAAGGCAGGTGCAACTAATATTTCAAAAGATGTTAACACTGACTTTTTAGTTATTGCCAGCCACAACAGTCGGACCCAAAGGAACAGATATCCAGTGGCTCAAAAATAAATAGTGCTGCAAGAAAATTTTCCACAGCTAAGTAAGCAGACTCTGATAAGGTTTACATCATGCACATATCTGATTGCAAGGGACTCGATGTATTGACGCAGCAGGAGTAGAGCTACTGAATTAGAGCAGGATTTATTATGTATCTGGCTGCAGCGTAACAGATTTCAATTGATAATAAAAGGTGGTGTGAGGGAAAAACACCCTACTCCCAGCCAGTCAGTACAATGGACATTTCCCCCACCATCTAAAGACTCTCCTGTAGGGAATACCCTGTCTACTGAAAAATCCTGATATGATTGGCAGCTCTGTCCCACTCAACGGGGAGCTGTGGTGAGGGACCAGACAGAACAGTCCCAGGGGCTGAGGGCTACTCCTTTCCCAAGATCCAAGCACATCCATATGATGCATCTGTGTAGGGTGCAGTTTTTCCATGCAATTCCTGCACCAGTTTCCACCACTCCTCCTGCACCAGCCTCGCGGGGGATGGTGAGGAGTTTCCCCATCTTCCACCCCTCAGGGAGCTCCCCTGAACAGAGAAACCTCCACAGTGGCTCAGCCAAAGCCCATCAACTCCAACAGTGGCCAGAATCAGATATAATGGCAAATGCAAAAAGATGCCCATCAAAATTAACGTGTAGTATCACACCTCTGGTGATGGAGGAGGAGAGAATGTATATCAGGCAGCTGGATTACTACAGGCTATTTTATGCTAACTTTTGTACATGTTGAGAGAACCTGTGTTCTTATTTTCTAGATGAACTCAGTGTCTCTTTCAAGCAGACTGTGTCTCAACAACAGCTTTTGGATAAGAAATCTCTAAGTTAATTAAATGTTTAAAAAGATACAAAGATATTTCCATTTTATAATTTTAAATTAGTTATTTTTATTTTATTCTGGATGTTTCCTTATTCTCCTTTGAGGAGGGGGAAAACAGAAACAGCAGACTGACCTTTTCTATATCATGAGTTTGTACACTAGAATGTTAGAAAACAAATTATTTTAAAAGCAAGGAAAAAATTATGGCTCTTTGAAAGTCCAGCTGGCTATAAATCAGTTCAAATTGCCTAAGAAGACTGAAGTAAGTACAACAGTTTTTTTTTACTTTTAAGAATGTAAGTCAAACTGAAATACACATATCTATACGCCAAGATACTGATCCAGAATATCTGATCTGGCCTCATCAAATTCAGTGCAGAACCAAAAACACTGAGCAAAAATAGTTTTGCACTGTCTTTATATTCACCACTTTTTAACACAAGCCCAAATGTTGGCCCAGTCCCTGGCAGAAGTCAGAGTAGCTTGAAGACTGTTATAAATTCACCCATTTGCCATTGGTCCCCATGACTGATTTAAGGGGTAAGAACCAGCACGGCATAAAGAAGTTTTGGCCATGCTTCCTTTCCTTCGGGAAGATTCCTGCATTTCATGCAGGGTGGGGGTTTCACCTACACGAGAGGGAATCCTCCAGGAAACTGGCGGAGCAGCAGATGTGTACTGCATCCCATTCTGAAATGCTCTCCAGGAACAAGCAAAGGCCAGAATATTATTATGGGCAGTGTGCTGTATTTATATGTATATGTGTGTGTATACATATTACACAATATATACATATATTTTATATATACATATATATTCACACACATACATATAAACACATATCTATAAGTATGTATTGCACCACTCATTATTCAATATGGTAGATGAGGAGGGACATCCCTGAATGTGCTTATCCCACACAGCAGGGAGGGTTTTTAATCCAGCTGGGAGTTCAGATAAATGTCAAAATGAAGTGCAAAATGAAGTGGTGAAGAACAAAGGATGTGTTTGGAATGATTCCATTTTAAAGCAGAAGATATTACTGATAATACAAGGTCTAATTCCTATATTGTTTAAACAGGCAAAACTTTTCCACCTATCTGGGGGACTTTGTGCTGGTAAAAACTATTTTTGGCCAAGAGAGAGGGACATTTTTGCTAGGCACGGAATGGGACAGGGTGTTTACACTAACTGCGGTGGACCAAGCCTTCTTCTGATTAACTCCTTGCAGTTTCTTTGAGAAGGCTGAAGAGGTGGTGAGCAAGCCAGGGCAGGCTTCACCCCACCTTTACACAGAAGGGCAGTACATTTGGGCTTTTAAAATGGATGCTCATGTTTGACTATAGAACTCAAGAATATTCTGCCTTATGCATACCTGCACTCTTCTTCACTTCCCTGCGCATGCGCTTCAGACGCTTTAACATGCCCCTCAGGTCAGTGATACCATACTGAAAAGCAATCTTCTCATATTCACTGGGATTAGCATTCTTCAGGAGTTCCCACACATCTACCTCAGGTTCTTCCTCTTGCTGTTTAATCTCCCTAACATTAGCAAAATAAAATTGTGGGAGAAGAGTTAGTGAGGCCTCATCACACCAGAAGAAAGGTGGAACTGAGTCCATGGTGAGGTTAGAAATGTTTTTGTCAAAATTTGAAGGCTGACATCAAGTTTTTTTATTTCACTTTGAAGACAGACCTTCCAAAGGCCCATTAGTAAGGGAGTTCAAGCCCTAGACTTACTCAGTATCAGTGGAATAGCTCAGAATGATATTCTGACTTTAGTTGATATGTCTTCAAAGTGTAAGGAGAATTTGGATATAAGTTTAGTT
Organism: Apteryx mantelli; assembly: GCF_036417845.1. Classification (NCBI taxonomy): domain Eukaryota; kingdom Metazoa; phylum Chordata; class Aves; order Apterygiformes; family Apterygidae; genus Apteryx; species Apteryx mantelli. Next base: position 159,408,613 of record NC_089978.1, on the reverse strand, counting down.
TGGCCTTCTCGGATGTAATCAACTATGAGAGTTTTTATATTTCTTCATTATAAAAAAGATTAGTTTGATAATATAGTCCTATAATAGCAAGTGGGCTAAACATCCTTAAATCAGTTTTATCTGTTGTAACTCCAAAGGAATCAGTTATGATTTATGATAGCACAACTGAAATCTGAGCCTAATCCATACATTTCATATATAAAAAAGCTATCCAACCCTGAGTCCCTGTAACTGTTACTAGTGGTGACCTGTGAGAGGACATATTGAAATCCAAAAGAATCTGTACCAATTTATATTTATACCAGTACTTCTCAGATTTGTTTAAAATTGACATATGGATAGGAACTGGGGATTTCCACACCAGCCTGGACTTCCAGGATGAATGTATTGGTCTATAAGGGTCTTATAGACCTTTGTGTAGAAGCTTGAATACCGTATTTATTGTATACAACTTCAAAGTTAATACTTGAGCTAAGACAAACAATGAAGTATAGATAATTATTTGCACAGGGGCAACCATTAAATGAAAGAATAATGGAAGCATCCTAAACAAAATGATAATTTTTGAGATTGACAGCTTAGCTCAAAAAAGTAAACTGCTAGAACGATCCAGGAAGTGGAGCAGAAACCTTGACCTTGCTTCCTGTAAGTTTGTTAGGCTCAGGCCAGGCTCATTCTGTCTTAATCTGGCTGGTCTAATGAAATCAGTACTTTTGGTACCAGAGTGAGAAAATACATATTTAAGAATTAAAAAATGAATGAGCTTTGCAGTGAGATACTGTTAGAGCTGAGATCTATCAAGTCAGAGAGGGAATTTTGTTTAAAGTAATACAGAAAGTAGCACTGGGATCCCTGAGATCCCCTGAGATCCCTGAGAATCCCTGCATAGTTGGATGAGTAATTATGGAAAAAACATTATGTTGTTTAATCCATGAGGTTTGTTAATTTTCCTAGTATGTCAGTGCTATTTTAAAAAGGAAAAAACACTTCTGACAGAGGATTCTTTGAAATACTTACATCATTCTCTTTGAATAATTCTTAGACATCATTTCATGTATGTAATTTTATATTTCGCTTGTGCTCATGATTTCTGGAGACTGACTATGTCCTGTGTATACTGGCTTTTCAGTGAGATTCCTTCTGCTTGGCAGCAGGTCAAAATCAGCCTGCAAACATATGTAAAAGCTGACCTACCCTATGGGGTAGAACTGTCATCCCACAGGGCTGGCCGCTTGTCATGCAGCTCCTCTCCATGCTAGGGAGAGTGACACTCACATATCCACGTGACTCAGGATAATAGGCCTCCATAAATCAGGCGGTAGTTGAGAATGAGGATCAGTTAGACTATCCTGATTTTCAACCAGTTTAAAATAATTTACTCCAGACTCTTTTTCCTCTTGTACAACTGGAGGACAAATTTTGACACCTAGAGCAAACCGACTTTGTTCTGAGAACACGATAGTTTCTGCTGTGGGTAGTGGGCAAACAGTGTTCAATATTTTCTAACCAGATTGATTTAGCTACAAAATCTCTTTCAGATCTTTTCCCTGAAGAGGTGCAATTTGTTGAAAGATGTACTTTTTTTAAAAAGGACCTAAATGTTTCAGTGTTTTTGAAATCCTGTGCCTTCTAGAATTTCGTGCTGTTAATGGCCCATTGCATTGACAAAGCATAACCAGTCACAGAGTATCTTAGTGAGATAAGAACTGATTTGCCTTCCTGCAAGACAAGCATGAAATTAGAAAATAGGCAGTATATAGATTTTGTGCCTTTAGATTTAAAAAAAAAAACATATTTCAAGTACTTATGCACCACAGGTGAAAAGTTCTACTCTTTTCTTGGTAATACAACCACACAAAAAAAAAGGCATACACCTTCAGGAGGCAACATTGCCTCCTGAAAAATTGAAATTCATTGAAAATTTGAAATTAACTGAAAATTTGACCTGCATTTTTCTTGATAAAAATGGATATTAATATCCACACTGGGGATTAAGTAGCAATCAGCTTTCTTATTCATAAATATGAGGTTGCATTTCAGTGCCTGAAGTAAGGCAGTGACACACTGGTTTCACCAATATTAAATAATGGTGTTTAAAAACTGAAAGTTTGCTTTCCCCATTAACCACACAATAGTTATACTACGTTTATATGCTATGCAGTATTTATCTTATAAAACATGTGAGTTACTTGTTAATGAGGTGATCATGACTCTCATTTCACATTTCTCTTTCCACAAGAACACCAAGACCTCTTACATGCAAATCTCATGTTACCAATAAAACACCCCACAGGCAGTCATGAGAACTGTCATGGTAAGTTGTATTAGTATGATAAAATGTCAAACTGAAGATCCTAATTAGGGATGAGAAGATTAAAAAAAACCCAAAGGCCTGGTGGATGTGAGTCGGTTCACGTAATTCTTTCACTTCCTACTTTTACTTTCAGCCTTCCTACTTTCTCCAACCAGTTCACTTTTGCTTAAAAGCAGTGGTTTAACCTGTTTAACTCCTATTTAAGAGCAGTGATTCCAGGGCTGGACATTTTTTCCTTTGTAAGAAACAAGTCAGATACTTCAGTTACTTAAATACCATCCATGCCATCATACTTCACAGAATCACAGAACCACAGAATCACAGAATGGTTGAGGTTGGAAGGGACCTCTGGAGATCATCTAGTCCAATGCCCCTGCTCAAGTAGGGTCACCTAGAGCATGTTGCCCAGGACGCTGTCCAGATGGCTTTTGAATATCTCCAAGGATGGAGACTCCACAACCTCTCTGGGCAACCTGTTCATGAGCATATTGTGAACTTTTGTGTAATTAATACCGCATATTGTTTTTTTTCCCTTTCAGAGTAAGTTGTAGATAAGAGAAAAGGTCTAGTTCTTTTTCCAGTTCTCTATGTTAAGCTCTCAATGATTTCTGTGACATATAAAATTTTCTGTGAGTTCTGTGATAAATTAAAAAAAATGAGGAAATGACTAACTGATGTAGATGGGTAAGTGAATTTTTCTTCACCATGAATTGTCCTAATCTATTAAGAGACTAAACTGGGTCTAAGGTCTGAAACAGCTGGAGACATAACTGTGGTAACACCAGATTTTCAAGGTGAACCAGAGAAACATATGCCCAAGTTTTTCCCCATCACTGCCTTAAAACTGAATATACCACCACTGAACATTTGCTTGCACATATTGAAACAGAAAGCTACAAAGAATTAATACCATTCTTTATGTTTTGAAACCATGATATATGATTTTTCATCTCAGGATGTTTATGAAAATGAAATTAAGATGTACCAAAAAAGATAAATTTAACCCTTGCAATTTTTTATTTCTGTGCCAGGCTCAATTTTCTGAACTGCTCATCCCTGTGTAGGAAATTCTCCCCCTCTACCCTCCATGCAAACACAAAAGAAATAGCAAGTAAACTAGATGTTATTGGTCTCTTTAGGTTGTGGCTCACTTTTTTCCTGGTACACTCAGATCTGAGGCTTCTTTTCTGCACACACACTTACAGGTACAATTAACTGAACATTTGCATATTATTTTATGAGAATGATAGTTAGAAACATTGAAAAGGATGAAAGATCACAAAATTCTTAAGAAGTTATTAATGCTACACCTGACTCTTTCTGTGTGCGAACCTAATGGTTTGCAATCCACACCTGCTCACTGCATCACTTGGTTCTCACCTACGTTTCAGGAGACCACTAAAGTCAAGTTCTCCTGCATCGTCTTGTCCATCACCGCTGTTATTAATAGAAAAAGATCAAATCTTTGTTTAATACAGAAAGACTTGGACAACACACATTGCAAACGCTCTACACACATTGCTCTCATATATGTAACTCTGTCTGGACACACAATTAATGGTATAAAATCAACACAAACTTGTATTCTTTTTCACGCAAGTTATGTTGCCTTTGGCACTTGTGAAAAATAACACAAAGGTTTGTATTGCTTGCTATTTTACTTTGATGACAAATTTTTGTAATTGTATACACAAATTTGCCAAGATTTGTGTTAGATTTCAGTAACACAAATAAAATTAAGCCAGTCAACACAGAGCTTTGTTTTTCATTTCCGTAGTGTATGCGTATAAAAACAAAGGGCTCGTGCTGATCTTTGCTATGAATGTAAAACAAAGATTTGCATTGCTGCTTGTGATGCATTTAACAATGCATAACCATGTCAAATACCAGATTGTGAAGCATTACACTTAAGATTTAACCTTTCTCTCTAAATGAAGGAAGAAATCAGTTAAAAAAAGAAAAACAGAAACTGTACACTTTTATGGATGAAATCATAGTCTTAGGAAGGTGCATCCCCTTCTATTAGGAGACGTTAAGCATTAAAATCTTATTATAAAACATACATATACTGAAGCAAAGCCCTCAAAGTTTGTAAACAATAAGAGCAAAATCCTGCAAATGTGAAGTCAAATGATGCCAAGATTTCATCCCAGACTTTGCACACAGGGCATTTCTTAGAAAATTAGAGATTTTCTCCTGCTTGAACAGAATAGTCATTGCACTTTTTAAAAAAATGTGCTGAAGAAAGGAGTGCACCTTGAATTTAATATCTTTTGCATTTACTCTTTAAATCACACCTCTCAATAAAAAGTTACCTCTGAGTCGCAAATTTGCTTGTATGTGTAAATTAACCAATTACATTCATTTTCTGTCTATAAAATATTTTCAATCTAAATACTTCTGTCCTAGTAAGACCATTTTCTGCATAAAATATAAAGATGAAATCTTTATACTGGTTTTAATAGCTATTTTATCTCAAAGGTGACTAATAAAGGAAAAGACTTCAGACACAATGCTTTATCTTACAGCTTCTGCAATATATCATTTGTAATTTTTCTGATGCCCTTATGATGCACTTTTTTACTGCAAGATAACGTAGGACCAACTCCTATCTTTTTGAAATCAGTGGGAATTTTGTCTCTGCCTTTGATTAGTACAGGACTGGGACCAGGAATTTTCATATTGTAGCTAACAATTTTCAGGCAACATGCAGTAGAATATTTTACTGAATGAAAATATGATTTAAAAAAAACTCTAAAGAAACAAATATTTAATTCTGTCTTAAATATTGCACCTCCCCTTAAAGCAATGACACTGTAATTTCACAGTAGAGTATTTAATATCATATGTACCTTCTATGAGTTGTAACTATTTGATTCTACCCACTTCCAAACTCCATAGACCCCATTTCTTTAATGTTAAAAAAAAAAACCCAAAACTTTTTAAAAGTACTTGATACATTTATCTACCAGGGCTGATGCAAGCTCTGTACATGCTATCAGCATCCATTACTGAGGAACTTCATAGGATCAACATTTGAGGTTACCTTCTTTTGAAAGCAGACCTGATGTCAATAGATGGAGCAGCCTGAGAAGATTCTATGGAACAATAACAATACAGGAATTAAAAATGTAATTTGGTGGTCTTGGCATATGAAATTTGTTCAGTGTCCTGCTAAGTGACCACAGTCTGTGCTTCTTTGGTATTAAGCTCTGATAAATGCAAACCTGCTCAGTGCAAAGCTAAATTTTTAAAATGCATTTCTCTAAACTACATTCTGCATTTCTGCATATGAGACCAGTCTCTGTGATGTTTCTCTTGCATCCCTTTCTGCCTCCATGCAGGCTCTGTCCTTTTTCTTCCCATTCCCATGCTTTCTCTCCTGCTTGCATCTTTCAGTTTCTAAAAAAACTCAGCATCAAAGAGACACTCTTCTCTACAGCTACAGGCTCATGTGGATTCTTGGCACAAGGATGAATCCCCCTGGTGTGAATTACCCGTTTGTGCCAGCTAATCAAATTAAATGGTTCTGATGCCCAGAAAGCGAACGCATGCAGCCATGCTGGCCACCTGCCTAGCTGGCCTGTGAATACACACACGTCCCTAGGCTCCTTGGGCTGTCAGTCAGCTGTCAAATATTCCCTTAACTGTGGCCTGCTTCCCCGGGCTGATGAATGAACAATCTGATCTAGGCAATTTGGTAGGCATGTTTTATTAGGGTGAACAACTATTTTGTCCACTGGCTGCTGGCCCGGGAATTTGGGAAGACATCTCTCCTTCTCAGCCTGATCGTGCAGGTATGCATGTACTCTGTTGTGCTGACAGAACTGCTCTCTAAGGAAAAGATAAGTTTGTGCGTTAATGTTTGCAGGCATAAGCCCTTTTATAATGCAGAAATAGTCAAAAGCATGAATCTCTAGTCTTATGCACGTTGTGCTATTCTTTTTTTATTTTACTATTTTTATGCAGACTGGAAGAAAAGGTTTTCAGGTGTATGATCATACCATGATTTAACAGGGTGCAAAGCACTAGAGAACTAGATGCGTTCCGTATCGCTCTCTTCAGATGTGACTAGAGGAAATTTCACTCTCTGAATAGTCCTAGGCCTAGCTCTCTGCTTTGTTTGCCAGAGCCTGATTTCAATTCAATGGGAGTTTTACCTAATTTTTGGATTGATCCTAAATGTCTCACATAGTCAGTATCTATCCCAATGTTCATTTAAATAACGAATCAGACACTTAAAAGACCTCTCAGAGATCTATGCTAAGAAGTTCACTTAAAACATTGCTTCATTTAAAGATTCTGAACTAAATTATGTGGCATTTCAAGTGGAAAAAGAAATCTTTATAAAGCTAGACACAAGTGGAATCTTACCGGTGACTTCAAGGTCAAAAGAGCAGCTATCAAACTTGTCCTTATAAGATACTTCACAGCGGTAGTTCCCTGCAAAGTTTTCCTTAGCTTGAATAATATGCATCTCAAATGTGTGAATCTAAAAAAAAAAACAAACATAATTATTCAGTAATGCGAATGATGCATTTCTACAAAGCACAAATTAAAATTTGCTGCAAATATGTTCTTTCAGACCTAAGTCAGGAATAAGGAATAACTTAAATAAAGGACTCTGAAAAGAAACTGCAACCCACAAATGACAACTGAAAACTTTGATTTCCACACCACTGCTTGTCCTGCACTGGCAAAGCAGAATAGTCTGTTTTTACTCAGGATCCGAGAGCATCCTTGAAAACTTTGTGGTGAAGCCAGGATTTGAATCCACTTCTCTTGAATTTCTATTTATTGTCTTAAACTGATCTTTATGCTCTCTTTGGAGCTTTGCTTCTTTAAGAAGGAAAAGCAAAGACACACCTTTGTGTGACGCTCAAATGATTCTTTCAGCTGCAGGTGCTTCCCCGCTTTACTGGCCAGGTCCATCCATTTCCCTTTAAACCACTTAACATTTGGCTTTCGCAGAAGATCTTTGGCTTCTACTTTGGCTATAAATGTGATAGTTCCTCCTTTTTTAAAAAGAGAAAAAATAATTCAAACATTGAGGAACATATGGTTGGTCAGTCATGTTTGTACAAGTTTCTTCTACTACTACCTCTTTCAATCTCCATGTGTTAGCTCTACCATGACAGTAAGAATCAGATGAAGTCCCACAGGCTGTGATAATACTGCAGAGTGTTTTAGAGAGTAATGACTTTGGTCCTGGAAGCATTCTGGCCATGGCAATGTGGAGCTTGAGACAAACTGAGAAGCAGGATAAATTGGTCGAGGCAAAACTCCATGTTGTCATGGGTGAATTGCTCCCACTATTTGAACTTGCTTGCTTAAAACAAGCAGTGTGTAGCACAAATATATTCACAGGCTGGAAAAGAAAGCCTGGAGCTCTTCATGCATTCCTATCATTAATTCTTTAAGCTGAAAAGGGAGGGGAAAGATTTTTCTGTACACAATAACTTGGGAACAGTGAAAGTTAGCTTGATTTCCAGAACATCACTGCCCAGCCCCTGTTGAGTTTCCATCCTAACATTTATGAGCTTCAGAGAAAAATACATCCAATTCCTTCTATCTATTTGCCAAATAAATTCTCCCAAGTGCTTTTTTTCTACCCAGAAACTGAGAAGAATGAGAGCACATATAAAACAACCTGACCACCTATTAGTGTATTCTAGGACATAGAAGAAATATTAAGTAGCCTGTACTGAACTTTGCAGCATTGCTGCTAGACTGCTTAAGATGCAGTTCTTAGGGTACAGATACATTAACATTTTAGTCTGGCTCAGGAGTGCAGTTTTGAAGTGAACCTCGTAACTGTCCCCATTTACTGTTCTCTATTTTACATCACAGAACGGTCTTGAACTGGATTCCTTGAGGAACAAAAGATTCGAGGTGGAACTAAAACAAAAGATGTACTCCAAGAGTTATTAGTTGTGCTCCAAGTTACCAGTTGTGCTAATAGGTATCTAGACCACTGTATTAGACTAGAGCTAATCCAAAGTAAATACCTCCGGAATGCTTTGGTGTTGGTGACAGGTCCTTGTTACCAACCATTTCACTCTAGAGATCTGCTCTTATGGGTCTACTTGCTAATTTACACATAGCTGTAGAGTGCAAAAGCCAGCCTGGGAATTTCTAAACTAGATTGCAGTCCATTGGGTAGACCTTCCTGATTCATCAATAATATTACAGTTAAAACACCAACATAGTATTCATCTTCTCCAGAAACTCTCTCTCTTAGCTGTTGCTTTCAGTAAACTACTAGTTCTCAAGTTTGTTTTGAATTAAACATTTGGTTATTGTCTCTCTTGGTACATTCTCTTTTGCCTTTGAAGACTGGGGTTCACGTCCAACCAAAATCAGTGGAATTACTTGTTGCTGAGGGAGGAATTTGAATGTTATATGAACTGCACATGCCTTTCTGGTCTCTATCTCAGTCTCTGTCTTTCTGGAAGCAGCTTTTGATTTTGTTTCTAAGCACTTACCAACACTCACTGAACCACTCTGAGGTTTTTCAATGAATAAAGTGGATCTCTGGGAGTCGTCGTGCTTTTCTGTCTCCTCTGGAGCTCCTTCTCCAATAGACCATACTGATATGCAGAGAGAGAAGGAAATGTCAATTATCTGAGCACGTTTTACTCCCTCCAAAATACACTTACCTGGACTTACTAAACTCTCTGACCCTATTACCTCTCTCTTCAGATATCCTGAAAGATATGTAAGTTTTTGTTCACACTGACATCCATTATTTGGCTGTCATATTGTGTACAGTTCCTGCAAGAATGTTATCTCTGTGGTGATAGAAAATGAAACTATCAGGGAGGAAGACAGGGGAACCTGATCAGCAAATGCTGATACTGTGTGACTTGAATGGCACCAGCATTCAACCATGAGTGCTTTACAGATGCAATACACAGAGGCCAGCTCTTTGTTTTTCAGAACAGAAACCAGAGAAGGAAGTTCTGAAAACACGAACAGCTGTAAGCACGGACAAAACACATATGATGGCCCAATGCATAGTTTTTGTAGGGATCTCTCAGTCTCAAACTTTGTTGCTTGTACAAGCTAGTTTTTCCTCTTTGCTAGCAAAATAGGGCAGGGAAGAAGCTTGCTTTTGAATTTCATTTCTCTTTTACAGTGATAGAACCAGAGAGTTTGGGGATCAATCAACAACATGTCCTGCCCTGTGCATAGGCTGATATTTTACAGGGAAGTAGCTTGTCAGAAGCAAATGGTTCTGCCACATGTTCAAACATAGCACCTTCTCTTCTGGAAGTCAATGAGATTTTGGAACCAAAAATGAACAACAATACTGAGAGAAGAAGCAAGTGAGTGATCTCCCCAAGGCAGAGAACTGTGCTAACACAGCTATATGTTTCTGGTGTTTATGCTTGTCTGAACAGCCCTGGCTTTGTGCTGTGCAGTTACATCTTGGGAAAATATATGCAAAACCCTGTTCTAAGCTGATTCCTCCCCCTCAAAAAGCCATGGAAAGCAAGATGGTGAATGTCTGTGCGGTACCTGCTCCCTTTCTCCAGGGAGGCAAAGTATGTGTCTCATATTCCAAGTGAGGACTCGTGGAGTCCAAATGTCAGTATCTCTTTTGTTTGAGGAGTCAGGGCAGGGCAGAGGGGAGAATGAATGAAGACAGCGTTACCCTGGTAGCGCTGAAAAGTAGAGCAAATGTAGAAATGCATAGGTATACTGGACAAAGCAGGCCATCTCTTTCAAGTCAGACCTGCATTCCTTGTTCTCCTTGGACTTCTAATCATTTCTGAGTGGAAGGTAGTTTTTTTATAGTTTATCCACTGGCTTTTTGGTTTTGGTATCATAACTAGCATATAAGATGAACCAATTGCACAACACTTCTCATCTAGTCCAGTGTCCTTGTTGAAATTAAAAGTTTCTCTCCGGTTCAGTATTTTCTGTAGAAACTAATTTGCCAGAAGTCAGAATTGTCTTTCTGCTGTGTAAAGATTACTGCTGAAGGAACCTTTATAACTCATGAAAATTGCCATTGTACGAGTGGAACACAGCTCATGGCACATTGGTCAATCATGGGAAAATGAAACCAAATTGGTTTTACTATACTGAAGTCTATCACGAATTTCAAAAAGGTAGGGAAATGCTAGATATTTCTGCTATAAAATCTTTGCCTTTCAATCTTTCAATTAATTACAGGTAGTGTGTCTAACAAAACTCTGTATATGTCTGCTTGTATAATATTTCTTACATGTAAACACATACATATACGTACACATAAATGAAAACATGTACACAGACATACATGCACACACATATATATAGATAGACACATATCTGTATGTACTCTATCTAGATTATGCCAGTATAATATACTAGTACCGGAAAACACTTAAAGTAAGTACAAGTGAGCGTGACAAATGAGAGTGAATACGATGATATGACAATGTTTGGTACAGGAACTGGTCATGCGCAGTAACAAACCTAACAGACCACATGATGAAATGAAAAAATGATATTAATAGATGGAAGAAGCTTACAAGGAATCATTAATTCTGTACCACACAACGTATAGATTACTGCCTCCTCTGGATTTTAATGTTTTCCTATTTATTAAACAAACAGAACAAAACATAGATTTGACTTGGATTCACAGGCCTGGCATAGGTCAGCTATGCCAGTTCAGTAACCATGGTTGAAGTACCAGCTGCTCATTTTGTTCCAGAGACTGCAAATCCTGAAACCACAAAATCGGGTGCAGTATGTGTTACCTGGCAGAGTGGGAAGAAAGAGATTATGACTTTGCTAAGTGCTCCCCACCGTCCTTTGAGCTGTGAGAAGAAGCCAGTCACCTACATTCTCCTGGGACTTGTGTTCAGGTAAGCCACTGTCACCCTGCAGGCTGAGGAGGAAGGGAATAGTTGGATATCTATCCATATAGAAATAGATACAGATAGATAGGTATGTATGTATGTGTAAAGATTTATACACGTCTTGTCTTGTGCAACAGAGTCTTCTCTCACTCCAGTTCAGCTACTAGAAACCTATTTTCTCTGATATTTAAAAGCATTTGTAAAGTTAAAGTTTGATACTGTATGACAAGTGAAATTAAAATCAAATGAATATATAATTGTATTATGTAAAAATTGGACTGTGTCAGCAGGTTCTTCAGGAGGTCTCACCTGAATCTTTTCTTTCCGCTGGTTTAGAGGGACCATCTGAAAGGGAAGAGTAATTTAGATGACACTAGTTCAGAGATCACAGTTTAACTGACCTCAGAACATTGGCCTTTTAAGAACATTAATTCTTCATGCAAGAGGATTAGAATAAATATTTAGGACTATACCCATGAGGAACTATTTGAATACCAGAAAAAGGAAGTGAACAACAGAGGAAAAAAACCCCAGATCTCTCTCTCCATTTTCTCTAGAAAAGCTACATTTGTTTAGTTCAATTCCCACCCAAGCTTTCCTTTATAGTAGCTCATACTTAGAAGGGTTCCACAAAGCTGACAATTTTTCCTGTAATTTGTGTAGTTTGAGATAACAGATGATTTTCTGTAATCCATTATTTATCTGAAAGGACAGTACTCTGAATTTTCTAAATATTTCTATTTATTTATCTAGGTTGAACAAAATCCTGATAAATAGTTAAAATGAAATTTTAGGGTTCTGTGATTTAAAATGTTATTTATATTTTTAGTATTTACCAGTGAGGTCTTCTGCTAGTGTAAACCACTGTGCTGCTACTGATATGATTCAGCCCAATTCTTTTGGGAGGATTCAAGAAAATGTGATCATTTAAGACAGTGATGATGATTCAAAGCATATTTTTCATCTGACAAACTGCAAAGCCTTGTTCAGTGTTCAAAACCTATGTTTCGTTCACAGTCTAATATTTTTAAAAAGCGAATTAACAAATATCATGCTTGGCAAACAAGGATGAAGTTTTGGCACATCCAGATTTCCTGTGGTGCATCTACCATGACGGACCCCTTTGCTGTTGCTTTTCTTTTCGTGCTAACAGCTAAAGGCATTTTATCTGCCAGCTGAGTGATGGCTTGGAGTGATATATTCAAGCTACTTGTCTTCTAGCTGGTTTGTAGGGCAGTGGACTAAGGTGAGGTGATAGACAGGTTTGTAGCGAAAACTATTTTGAAATCATAAGGCATCTGTTTGATTTGTAATTCTGGAATTTGCTCTCAGGACTAACCTTAAAAATGCACTCCATAATTGTCCACAGGAATGGATAAGGGGGATTGCTTTCAGAGCTGCTAGCTGATATATTACTTTCCAATGGCAGAAGTTCTACTGAAGATCTCAAGACAGGACCTAAAAAGAACTTGTCTGGTGTGAAGGTCTTATACTTCTGAACAGAGATTAATTTAATGTAGGGCACCTCAAAATCACTTTCTCTAATGAGTATGTTTTGAGTGCAGTCCAAAGATTTGGACTCTTTCTTGGTTAATCGGTCAGAGAAAAATACATACATACATACACACGTAAAGTACTTCCACACGCCTAACCTGCTGGTGGAGTACTAACTGAAGTGTCATCTTCATCTGTGAAAAAAAATACAATAAAAAAGTACATAAAGTAAATGAAAGCACAGGCGATCATCTGCTTTAAAACAACTACATGAAATGCAAAACCTGCAAAAGAAAGGGAAAAATCGTAATAATCAGGAACACTCACAATGGAAACTTCAAACTGATGAAGAAAGCTTTCAGTCATTCAGCAGCTGAAATGGTAAACCTTAATGTTTCAAGCGAGTACAAGAAAAATGAGATGTGAACTGTGATCTATTATTAAAACATGAGTTTATATGAAAGTTGCTGAGTGATTCTGTTTGTTAGAGATGTAATCCACAGTAAATACAAAAAAGCCACAATGAAATCAAGGTCAACCACATATCTGACCTTCTGAGGAAGATGCCATTTCTCTGATGTTCATGTCTGCAATTAAAATGGGCATCATATATGCATTCAGCTTCATTAAATCAAGATATACAATAGCTAAAAATACTCCACTGTATTTATACCATGTAATTGCTGTATTAGAAGATTAATCTAAAATGCAAGAAGGAAACAACTCAATTTTCTCCCATATACAGGTTAATATTTTAAAATAAGGACTGAATTATTATCATCACATTGGATTTTTCTTCTAATCACACAAAATGTTGACCATCATCAGGCATTAAGTCGCTAAGAGCAATTGTTATCCAGGTATTTTAAAAAGTTGAATCTCATACATTATGATGATTTCTATTTATTTATATAAATGAAAAGCCTGAAAAACATGAAACTGACATTAAACCTGAAATAATGCAATCATAATTATTAGAAAACCAGAATGATAAGGTAAAGACAATCTTTTCATCAGTTTCCTAACTCTCACTGAATTTTAGATGGTGACTAGAAACCTTGGATATATCACTTTCTGATGAAAATAGGCAAAATGTCTTGGTGTCTTAAAAGCATATTGATAAAAAAATTAAAATTGCCTGTATAGCATTGGGAGGCTAGAATAAACTAGATGTATTTATGATATGATACATATATAACATAAAGGAGGTTACATAATGTGTCTTTTACAAGGTATCATAAAATCATCTGGAGAACTTTTCACAGTGGAGGAGAAAGTAGCTGAATTAGAACAATCTCAGAAAAACATAAACCCACATTTTTAATGAGACAAAAAATTCTCTTTGATTTCAGATCAGGATTCCAGAATGAAATTTTAACTCTGAAGTGATTCTTTTGATATTGACCTTTTCTTAAATCTGTCTCTATTTTCTCAAGGACAAATTTAATAGCTACGGCTAAATCATATATAAAATATAATTGCAATTTTAAAAGTTGTGGTCACATTAATTTTTTATACTTGTTTAACTACTGATGTCTAATTGAAAGGCTGATAATAGAATTCAGCTACTTAGCCATAACATTTTACTCATTCCTTTTTAATGATTCATCAAAATTCTTTTAGAACAACCTTGGGAACAGGATGGCAATTGTAAAGGGTAGGTCCATAAATGAAGGATTAATGTGTCACCTTACCAAAATGATTTCTTATTCATAGTTTAAAAAGTTTAAAAAGAACACTTTGAGTAGGAAAGTTCTCACCACCTGCATGTTCCAATGGCATCAGCATAGACTGAAGATGTTGATTTTCAGTGAAAGCATCGTAATGATAAAGTCATATCAGATGTTTTAACATATTGTGGTAACAATTAAGGAATGCAAGACTGGAAATTTGGCTCTATATTTCATGAAAATATGAAGTAAGTGTTCATGTCTTTTTGTTAATAATATCACTGCTGTGGTTGATGATAACTTTGAAGAGGTACAGACTGCTATTCTCTCTGCCCAGGAACAAATAATAAGATCAATTGGCATAAAATGTTTGATGTGATGCACACTACTTGATGATGTATGATAATCATATTATTAACAGATTACTCTAGTTTACTTTTCTTTAAACATTTGAAACACTAAAACAACAAAAGGGGTTATTTGTTTTGCAGAAGGATCACTGGGTTTTCTTCATTGTAATCTATCAATTTTCAAACAAAACATTAACCTCAAACACACAGGATATTTCAGAACTATCAAAATGAAGGCACAGCTGAGTGTACTGTAAATGGAAAGAGTATGAAAAAGCAATAAATGCCAGTAGCATTGTTTTGACAAATGGGGTAACTGTATCAATCCATCACTCCTTATGTCTTAGGCTTCCAGGACAAAAATAACTATTAATTACATATGAAAAATGGTTCCACAAAAATAATAAATTTGTTTTCTGTGAGGAATGATTTTTTTACACTAGCAATAACATCTATTTAAACATAACAAAGATCCAAAAAAATACCAGACTTGATGGTAGAACTACAATCATTATTTTACTGTCCTTTCCCTCTACAAGTAGAATTTCAATGGAATGTATTTATCTATCTATCTGTTGCATGACAATATTGTCACAGTAGGTTGAAAGGATGTGTAACTCTATAGAAATGTTTGCTTTTTGGCTCCTATTCATGTATGGCACATTTCCAATAACAAATACACCATTTATGTTTACTCCCTTGTATCTAAATTGAGAAGCAGGCCTCTTGAAATTCCATCAGGAGTGAATTTTTTGTGGTAGAAAAAAAGAACATTCTGTATCTCAGAAGTAGCTAATATAAAACTTTTTTATATTTACAATTAGTTTAACTTCAATATTAAAATATGTGATTGCTGACACAGCACCAGCTTTGAAAAACTGCCAAAATATAAGTAATAAATTACTGCTTTATATGAACTATTGATATCAAGAATTTTAGACCTTTTATTTCTCTAGTTTGAAATCAACCACAGAAAAATGGAAACTGTGATTCTGCCATCAGTCACACTGTTGATAAATGTAACATTTTGCAGACGTGAAAAATAATATTAAGAAAACTTTTTCTTTTTTTTAAGTACATTCAAGAAGATTGAAAACCATGCACCACCACCAAAGTCCTGATGCCACAGAGCCAAACAGGAATTTTGAAATTTACTCCACTGGAGCAGCACCTCAAACTTGATTTTGTGAGAAGAGAGCCAATAAAACAGTTAATCTTTGTGGTTGTTCCCTGCTCCCACTTGCTGATAGCCATGGGAGCTGGCATGAGAGACACAGCAGAAATATATAAATAGGCAGGAGTGGTGAACAGGGCAGAAACACTGTTTTCAGTTGCTGTTGACTTCAGAGTGCTTTAACGTATCTGCACTACTGCACCCTAGAATAAGAGTTCAGGGTTGACTAAGATAGGAGGTAGATACACAGTGCAAAGAGTGAACCCTTGTCTTCATGGTACTTATACAAATACAGAGTAACTCAACACATGGGTTGAATCATTTTAATTATTGAAATTACTGAACACAGTTTAAGCTTTCTATAGACCAGGAGTTTAAAATCTAGGTGCCTTCAATGACATACCCGATTTTCAAAGAGTATTCAGCAGTCCCATCAAGGGACTTGGCACTTTGGAAGTCCTAACTAAAGCATGTAAATAAAACAGTGGAAGTTTTAGTAGAGAGATGAATGGATAAGTGAAATCTGGAGAAACTACAAGGATGAAACATGCAAACATTTTAGTAGATGGTTGAATGGAACCTAGAGAAAGAGGTATCAGTAAAACATGCAAAAAGTTTAGTAGCTCTCTGAGTGGCTGGATGGAACCTAAAAAAGGAATGAGCAAATTGATATTAAATTTCAAATATAATTCCAGCAATTGGGAACACAATGATAACACTATTCAGTATATAAGATAATGCTAATGTTAAAAACAAAGGCTGAAAAATGTAAAATGAATCAGAATGAGATAACATAGCAAATTTGGTAGGATTTCACTGAGTCACTTTTTGCTCTGAAAATAAAGTGAATACTCAAATGTACCCTAAAATTTTTACTAAATTACTTCAGATTTTTTTGAAATTAGAAATGCTATAAAAGATTATTGTATGCAAGAAAAAATTATTTTTACTGCTCTAAACTACAGATTTACAGCAAAAGAACTGTAAGATAACAAAGAATTTATCACTCTGGTCTCCATTTCTTAACTTTACAGTGAACATAAAGGGACATAAATACTTAATTTCACACAGACAATGACTACTCAAAAGAAATAAAACAGTAAAACAGACACACAGATAGGTATACTTTACCTTCCTAACTTCTGCTGCTAACTTTTAGAAATGAGGTGAAAACTATGAACAGCCTGGACCAAGCTTTCTTTCCCAGATCTCAGATTCAGGCATAGCCTGACTGCACTGCTGAGAGGAGCTGTCCCAGATTCCTATAATGCACTATTTTTTACAATTATCGGCAAAGAAGTCACATGTGCTAACACACAGATATCTTAGAATCACTGATCACTTAGATTCACTGTACTCAGATACAAAATCTTTCCCATGTCATCCTTGCTGAGGGAAGTACCCAAATCTGTTACTTCTGAAGCCACAGAAACAGTTTTTATAAATAATTTATACAAAAGCTGGCCTCTAGCTGGTTCTATCCTCATTTCCCTGTTAAACTGATCATCTCTTAGTGTAAATGATACTGAACAAATGGGAAAAATAGAACCTTTTCCTATTTTGTGTATTCCACTTACCATTATAAAGATTTTTTTCTAATAGATAAACATAAGGAATCAGTTTAAGAAACTGTATTCACCCTTACATGGTGATACTATGCAACAAAACAGGAGCTGTTAGGAGCAATTGCACTATATCTAATGAAAAAAAAAAATGAATACTAGTTTGTGGAGCATGCTGAGAGTCTGACAATGACCTTTGCATTGCTTTGCAAAGGTGATGGCCTCACTAGAGTATGATGGAAGGTCATTCTTTCTGCATATTGGTATTCAGTTTTTCACTGGAATTTTTGCTCAGGTGGCTGCTGATGTTGTGAATTAAAACTGGAAATACTTCCCATTCTGACTTCTATACTAGAATCTCAAGCAATTTTTCAGACAGTAAAATCCTTCAAGGTAGAAACAAATGGGTCAGCACTGAAAAAGCTTTTTTTGCCTTTAGGAAATATGTGTGTTCTTCACTAAATTCAAAACAGAAACAGTATAATCATGTATAAAAAGAAAATAGAAGTACTTGAGATACCTACCATGTTTTCTTTTTAATTCAGTAAAATGTGGACTTATAAGCACTGGGGAGAATACTATTCTCTTACGTCAAAATTAAAGCAAGCAGAACTAACTGCTGGAATAGCTTGAGGTAAGACCTTCACCTTTTCCCCTACCATTAGGCATGCAAGTTATTCCTGAATTGTGTTTGCATTACCAAGATGACAGATTTGACTACTCACACAACATTTTGTGTGTCAAAATAATTGCCCAATGCAAGGATAGCTAGTATAATAACATG
Source organism: Apteryx mantelli (assembly GCF_036417845.1). Lineage (NCBI taxonomy): Eukaryota > Metazoa > Chordata > Aves > Apterygiformes > Apterygidae > Apteryx > Apteryx mantelli. The sequence goes on along the minus strand of NC_089978.1, from coordinate 159,390,410 downwards.
CACTGAAGCCTGGTTCAGCATTTTTATTCTCAAAAGACTACTTAAATAACACACTCTCAGCATTTATGTTTTTACTTTGCTTACAGAAATGGCCATGCACACCTTTGCCAGATAAATCTGCAAGTATCACGTATGCATCCTGTCTGCATAAAAGGTAAGATTTTGTCTAGAAGAGCCAGAAAAAAGCCAGAATATATTTTCAAGCAAGCCGTTTCTTGATTTGCCATAGAAAGCATAACCATGCCAAATAAAAAGCAAGCATTACATCAGAGTGGAAAATAATTGATTATTCCTTTCAAAATGAGCTGATGAGCTGTTTGAATTCTGCTTAGGCATGGAGTATAAAAAGGAGTGGCATTTGGCCTAGTTCCCTCAAACTACATTTTTTTAACTGGAAAAATAGCTAACAGAGCTAGATTCTAATCACAGGAGTAAAGAAATATATATTCAAAGTGTAGCTGACTTTTAGATGCATTGTTAGTGGAACGTTTAGGTGTTTGTTCACAGCAGACAGTCCTCAAAGACATTTTCAGAACTTGTAATGAGCTCAACCACTGGTCCCCCCATGAGGAAAGAAAGAAAAATATGTGATTTTTTTTTAGAGGAATATGTAAAATCTATTGGACTTTTCTGCAAAGGTAGAACATGCAGTATCAAGTTTCTGAGGTAGAATGGAAACAGCTTAGGATGATAGTAGGAGATTGTTCCCTTTATTTGAGAGTACCGATAGGCATAGTATCTGAGTTTTAGCACTTTTGGCCGGTGTCAACATCCAGGCTCAGTTAAAGAAGGCTTTCTGCTCATGCAAATCATTTGAAATCTGATCTATTAAGAAAATAGTCTACACAAGCACTGTTGCTAACGAGTATCAGCCTTGTTCACAGAACTTTTGAAGATACTCATAAATATCATAATTTCCTTGTGCTGGGTAAGTCATGCAGACCCCCCCCCTCTCCCCCCATGAAGCTTCATATCACACTTCTGCAATTTGGCGCACCAAAATTCTGAATAAAGCTCAAGCAATCAAGCATCAGAGAAGCATTTAGGAACGTTCTATTTACCGCCATTTTTTGAAATATGATTTCAGACTCACCTTTGCCCTTTTCGGTTCCACCCTCTTGTAGTGTTTTTTGTTCTGTGTAGGAAGTACAAGTATATTTTTGAAAGGATCTTAAAGTAAAAAGAAAAACTTATACAGCATTAAAAAATACAGCAAGATTCTAGGTTCTGTTAGTATTGAAAAAACATGATTAAAAATTATTGAGATATATACATATAACATACAATTGTAATTTCATAAAGTGTTATAGCTGCATGCATATTAATGTATTTCTATGCTTTGATTGTGTCACATAAGACTGATATTTCTATACTCAGTGGAAGCAAAATGCTGGTTTGTTTAGAAGGGGTCCTTTATAAAAGCCGTTGCAATGACCTCAAATATCATTGCTGATTTCAATGGGCTTGGATCACACATGAGATAGTGCCACATGCTGACTGTATCCAGAGCTCCATCACACCTGTCAATTTATGCTTAGGACAAGATACACTGCAGAGAGAGTGTACTGAGGGTGTTCTTGATTCTTTATCACCACTATCATCATCATCTTTCCTAGGCTATTTGGTTTTAGTTTACTTGATCAGAAGAATTGCTCTCTTGTCCAATATTCCAAGGAGGTGTAGATGGAGTATCTCTAACTTTGTATGTATGAGAAAACTCAGACAGTAGTCTCAACAAATTCAAAATTTTGAAGAGTTTTCTCTATTTCAGTATTTGATAGGATTCCATTTTGTTTCCTATCTCATTCAATTTGCATACTAGGCCATTTAGAGGCTCATCAAGTCATATGAATTGTGCTGTCTTCAAGGTATAAACACTCAATGCTGTATTTCCCACAAAAACTGACTTTCTATGGTGAACTTACCTGTCAACTGCCTAACATAATATGGGGTTGGGATGAAGGTCAGCGGGCTAACACTCTGTCAATATGGAGCTAAGATAACTTTTGTGCCATTGAGGAAACACCTGCAAGAACCAGTGGACATTATTTCTGACTTCTTGCTCACAGGTGCATACCTACAGTAACCATGAAAAAAACATGAAGTTTGGAACACGTATTCTGGAGACTTGACGGACCCTCAACTGCTTCTGGATGTCAGATATTTCCAAGTTCCAGTTGTCAGTAATATAGTTGTCCACCTTGGCCAGTAAGTCATACTTGTTCATTTTTTATAGGGATTTTGTACAGTAACACGTTCCTTTCTCACTAGGAACTGGGATTTTAAGAGTTCCCTGCTCTTGGAAGGTGGTAGCCTGCCTAAATCCTATTTGAAAACTTCATTCAGGGCTGAGTTTACCAGCCTCATGCTTAACAGTGAGATTTAGAAGGAGCTCTTACAATGGCATCCCAAAAATTTCCTGGTACAGTTCAAGATGATGATTATGTCCAATAAACTATTTATATGTTTAGCATTTGGATACTTGAACAACTAACTTCCCTCTTTGTAAGATAGCTCTTGGGATTCTGAGACAACAGTATCATGGGTTAGGCAGAGTGGAGCTAGGAGGAAGACTTTCTGAGTGACTGACACTTTCCACTTAGCAATATCCCTGTTTGGTCTATGCCTAACCTACAAGGCCTACTGACAACTTACTTGTTTTACAGAAGATTGTAAGAAGAAGAGGTATGGGGAAAGGGAATGGGGTTAAAGGAGTGATTTCATATTTAATCCTGTGTAGTTAAATAAAAACAAAGAAGCTGTTACATATTTGACAAGGTCAGTAGATATTTTTTGATGTAATGCATCAAAAATGACATTCCTTTCTGCCTATAAAAAACAGTTTGTCATTTCAGTCCTACTTGTAAGTTAGGATTGATGAAGAACATAAACTCAAGTAAAAAGTATATCAAATAAGAACCTCAGTGTGAATCTTTTGTAATTAATTACTTTAACATCAACTGTACAGATTTTACTGTTGAGTAAAACTCATTAACCATGATGAATGAAATATCAATTAACTTTCCTTGTAAATATATACAATATGAAAGAATACATCCTAATATCAAAATAATATACAGGCTATTTAAACCTGTAAATCCTTGTGGTGAATGATATCACTACCTTCAGCCTTTGCCATTTTTTTGTGAAAGAGAGTATCACTTAAAAATGTTTTGAATCAGTCTCATAAAAACGTCAATTTGCAAGACTGTAAGTAAATGATGGTTTAAAATGTGAACTGGACAATAGTTATTCTGTATGGTATTGCTGTTTTGGTAGCTAAACAGAGAATAAAACTCACCAAGACGTTAAATTAACAATATATTTATTCACCACCATCTGAGAACATAACTCAACTTACCCAATACAAATCAAACCCGCAATGCAAAGACTTGCCTACCTTTCCAGCTCCCACTGCAGAAATGGTAACAGCTTTGCACAGAGTTTCAGCTTTACTTGAAGCCCTGGGCAGTACACATGAGTTTCACCTCACCTAACTTCAGCTTCCTGAGTTACTCACCCAGACCAGTCTAGTCAGCTAGATTCCTTGGGGTAATTGCCTGAACATAGGCATCTAGTGGCATTTTAGAAACCTTAAGGTTATCTGGGAAATGCTCATGGGACGAGCAGATATGATACAGGATCTGCTCCATTGCTTATAGGTGGAGCATTGTTGACTAACTTAGACAAGACACATAATCTTCCTATGCCTAAAATTAGGTGATATGTATCCCATGCTTGATTCTGTCATCTTTATTCACAGTATACCTTCAATGAGAAATGAAAGGGAATATTTTGGTAATTAGATGCTGTTTAGCATCAAAGAAGAAAACATAATTTAGCCACAGAATTTAAGCAGTCATCATTCTTCTGTATTCTGAAAGACATTTGCATTATCATGGAAATATGAAATCTCTTCCAAACAAAACTTAAGTCTAAGAAATCAACAGTTCTCAGGCAAAGTGAAGGAAGAACATTTTATTTGGGCAGGCTTTCTTACTTTTCTTACCATCCCTTCACTTTCACAGGCACAATGAACACAAATGCAGTATCCAGGCTCATGCAATTCTCTTGTTAGTCTTACAGAGCTAATTAGCATATTTTACACTAACCTGGAGGTGGTGGTGCACTTTCAGCTTCAGTCTCTGAAAAATGAGGAAAGAAAACAACTATTGACCTTCAAGAAAAGCAAATATTTTTCACACATTTGGTATATGGTTGTTGAATTTGGATGCAGTTTGGGTTATTTAACTTGCTGCCTGCACCTATTTGAAGGACAGTTCCAAAGAAGAGGGACTCCAAACTCTCTCTGGTGCGACCTGAGTATATGAGAAAAGGTAATGGCCACAAAGCGCATTTGGGGACTTTCATTAAGAAAAAAATTTCACCACGAGGGTAATGCAGCACTGGAACAGGTTACCCAGGGAGGGTATGAATATCCAGACCTTGTAGTTTTAGAAGAATCAACCAGACAAAGCTGTGGCCAACCTGGTCTTGTGATGGCAGGAGTTTGGCTTTGAGCAGGAAGCTGGGCTAGAGAGCTCCAGAACCCCCCCTCCAACCAATATTTCTATGATTCTACAGTCCTCCTTATTTCATATTTCAGCTGTCATCTCTGTATTATACATTATTCAGATATGATTTGTTCTTCCAGATACACTTTTTCTGTAGCTTTATATTTAAAATTGTTTTATTTTGTACAGAAAGAGACATCATTATAGAGTCCACCCCATACTACGAAGAGTCTCTGTAGCAGTCCAATACCCTTTTTCCACAGCTGTTATCTCTAGTCACCTCAAACAGGCATTAAAAGTTTTCCCTACTCCTTGCTTTTATTATGTTTATATTAAGAGGAGTGTCTTGATTTTCTAAGGGACCTTATCCTCTCTCTGTTAGTAGAGGCCATTACAGCATGTCTTCTTCAATCATATGCAATAGGAGTATCATCTCTGTTCAGATCAAGACCATGTCTATTCCTAAACACAACAAAAGTGATTAACTGATTGCTCTATGTTAAGCTAACATGCATAACTACGACTTTTACCAAAATTGGTATAGGACCCATTTTTATCAAAATGCATATGGTTCAGGACAGGATACTCGTCTAGCTGCATGTTTCCATAATAATTTGTACAGGAAGACCTTGATACATTTTGGAACATTTTGGCAATTCTAGTTAGGAGGACAGTACTTGCATATCATGGAATCCATGCTGAGTTTCAAGTTTGGGTTTGAGTTGCTTAAGTTAACTGGTCTTGAGCCTATATTCAAAAGTACAGCTTACAAAATCAACATCATCGCTGATACACTTTTGTCAGATGATATCCTGTGTTCGAGCAAATTTTCCATCAACTGGAATAATATTTGATATGACTTTAATAGTGAAGTGTAATGGATACATTAACTGAGGAGGATCACACACAGAGAGGATCTTGAGTCCTTTATCACATTTTCACTGCACCATCAGATCTAGAGTTCAGTGTTCAGTGCAAGCATAAAGTGCAAAATATCAACTTAGCTGCTCTGTGTCAAGCCTACAGCTTTTTTGCTTCTTCTTTCTTTCTGTCATGAATTTTAAATCCAAATCGGGGTGAGAACACTTCCCTTTTTTTGGATGTGTGATATAGAAACCAGGTTTTCTATCCTACTTAAAAGTTATCCTTTGGGATAACACATACTCTCATCTAAAAACATAAAAACAAATTAACTTGATAAAGTTTATTTTTAAAACAGTTAAAGAAAATTTATTGTCAAACTATAAAAGCATTAGGACTCAAGACTGGTTGAAAATAGAAATACTTATTGGAAATAGTGCATCATCTTATAGCTCAACTACTTGCAACAAGCAAAGATTTAAAAGGTTAAAATTTTTAACTGTAATAGTAGATGGCTGACACTAACCCTTGTCGTGTTATGGGTATTAACCTTTGGAACCCCATCTCAGGTCATATAGTCAGGAAATAAAGTTTCAATGTCTGTCACACAGAAATGCTGGTAGGGCTACTCCTTTGCCCTCAGGTCTAAATATAACTAAAAACATGCTTCCCATTCTTAATAAATTCATTTAACATTTAAAAGGGAGAAATACTTTCAGTACAAAGATAATTTTAAGCTGCTTGTGTGAATTTGATATTGTTTGGGAACTTTCAGGCACATATGCAGACACTATAACAAATCAATGCAGAGAATCCAAAGAGATATACAGCCATTTGCTGCAGGGAAAGAGCTCAGTACTGTAAGTTCTGGTCAGAGCACCTATCATACAGGGTACAAAAGAGAATGTATATTAAAGACCAACGGATACACAATCTGATTATAATAAAATAGCTTTACTTAGATTCATACCAATTTATTTTTCTGGTCTAATTACTAACATATTAAGTTTTGCTTTGTGTTTTTTGAAAATTTTCCCAAGGAAAAACAAAATCTCCAGTCACAGCCCTATGAGAGTTAAAACCCCTGTGAACCATTCAGTGTTTTAATCTCAACAAATACATTTGTCTAAGTCAGAGGTGGATAATATCCTAAGAGAAAATATATCTCTTGGAACATCTGCCCTTCCTGACCAAGAAATTTCTGACTGCTCCCGCTGCCAATTAAAATAACACCTCTGTGGCATGGAAGTCCCTGGCTCACTAGCAAGAACAGCAAATTTATATATATTTATAAAAAAAAGGTCATCTGTCTAAGCACTGCCCAGGCTCAGATGGAAGGCTATGAGCTTTTGTGGGGACTGGCCTTGAGCTTTTTATTTCATTTCAAAAGTTTTTTCATGGCTTGCTGTATCCTCAAAGTAGCTGCATTTTTAATTGGTTTCACTTACATTGTTTCATTTTTTGATTATTTTATAAAAGATTACCCACTTGTGTCCCTACTAATTATCAACAAATAATAAGACTAGTTTGGTATATGTGAACACTATCCTAGGGAAAATAGGCACAACTTTGTGTTCTGTTCAAATTCAGGTAAGTCTCATGTCTTATTTTGCAGAAAGTTTTACCCCACCTTCAGAAAAATCATTCTTAAGGTTTGGTTATTATTAAAGGCAGCAGTCTACTTTATGCAATGAAGTAGATAAAGTCACTGTCTTTAGGATTTTGCACTATAAATAAATCCATGTTTCTCCTAGAAACCTTTTTGCTAGTATAAAACTATCAGTATACTATACACTCATGGTTTAGATGTAGCTATTCCACAAAGCTGTGCTTTGCAGTGGCAGGAAGTCACCCATCATGACCAAAAACAGATACCTTGGCCACAGTGCAGTTTTACAAATACACAAGATTTCCTATTGCACAATTGTGTTGGTCAGATATCGTACATATTTACAGTCCTGGCTTACCTAGCACTAGGCACAACAGATAGCCAAAACCTACAGTGCAGACCAGGCCTAAAACACTATTAGCATAGTCTAAACTTAATCTCTTACATGCAGGTGTACAAGGTATGATGCCTGAAGGCAGACCCTTAAAGAATTCAGTAGTTTCTTTCCTAAACTGCAATTCAAGGCTGTGCAGCTACTGCCAGGAGAAGTGAGGCAAGAACCGAGCTGAGGGGAAAGACCAGAAGTATGGAGTGGGAGTCAAAAGGAAGAGAGAGAGTTCCAGGCACTGGGGGTGGCAGAGACATGGGAGATACTTTAGCATAATCTTTTGGCCATGTGCGACCCCTTTCATGGTCATGCTTGGCTTACACTTCCATTCCTGAGGACAGCCAGGAAAAATCCATTAATAGCACCGAGTATTTTCCACCTCCCCAAAGAATGACAGCCCTCTCTGGCTGACCTCTGGAACAGGCTTGTCAGCCAGGAAAGAGCTCCGTGCTCTCAACCAGCAGCTTACTGTTGTGTGCCTTCCCCAGGAGGCATGCTCGCTGGAGTCCCCAAATGCCATTCTTGACAGCACCATTGCCTAATATGGTGCTCTGTCGAGGCATTGTCAGGGGGCTTGACTGTGGAGAAAGCGTTGCCTCTAGCAGGCGCTCCTCGGCCCCTGAGGAGAAGACATGTTTCTTCACTGGGTTGTAACAAGCCACTTGAGCCACAAGGCAAAGAGGCTGGTGAAGGTCCAGTGAACCAAGACCTTGGAAGACTGATTCCAGATGGTGGAGATGGAAAGACTTTAGGGAGTAGGGGGAGAAACTGTATTTGTTTTGTAACTTCTTAATGCAATGCAAATAAGATGCACTGGATTGATATCATAATGTCAACTGGGCCTTCTGCTACTAAGCAACTAAAGCTAATTTTTGCCTCACAGTTTCTGAGGAAAAAGCTAATCATCTCTTCTATGCTGTCCTTTATTTAAGAAGCCAAGATTGATGCATTTCATTAGGTTGTGTCACGCTAAACGCAGACCTTGGTTTATTCGTTGGATCCGTAACTTGTAAGGCAGCTGACTGTAAGACTACAGCAAGAAAAAGAATTAACTTAGTATTGCTTTCTATAAGGTTACTCATAAAGTATAGTATATCAAGAAGCGCAATTAGCAAATAAAGTGAAAGCACAACTGTCACTTAGATAACATCTCCAGAAATGCTTTCATGTCTCAGCCATGTCATGAGATGCATTCAGGATCCAGTTTGACATAGGATATGAGCACTTAGAGCCAAGACATTTTGATTTGTGATTTATAATTATACATGCACACATACACTCTTGAAAACCATCAGAGGATGCAACTTGACCCATCACCAATAATTTCCATCACTTAACATTGTTCCACATTTACCATGTTCAGTTTTTCAGATAAAATGAGACTTAAAATCTCTTGCTATGCATATAGATAACTATGCTTAAATAAGTTCCATGAGGTCTCCCATGTGCTAAAGTTATGGAAATGTTTAAGAACCATGCTAAATTGGGACTAACATTGTTTAAAATTTCAATTCCATTTTAGGTCTGGCTGCAATGACATCCAACATGCAATAACCACAAGAAGCTTCAGCAGGGAACTGGCAGGGTGCTTGTGTGCAAAGGCCAATTTTCAGAGGCTCTAAATTTCCACTTCCACTGCCGTCTGTGACAGCAACAAGCATGGAAACACCCTGACATCATTTTCACATCATTTGCTTTTCACATTGGACTGTAAACATAATGAGGTATACTGACACTTCCGAAAACAGTCCCTAGATCCTACTTTACCACTGTGCTGGAACCAAAGTACCTGAGACTTGCAGCTTAGAACATTTGAGAGCTACAAGTTATCAGGAAGCATATTGGGAGAGAGGTCTGGCTGTATACTCTTCTCATCTTGAGACCCTGTATGCATGAGCAGGTTTCTTTTGGGTAGGCTTAGGAAGAACTCCCAATGATATCAGAAAATGAGTAGTGTTGTTTTCCCGTAGGTGAAGGAAGTGACCTTGAGCATTAAATCAGGGCTTGCACAAAGTCTAAAGATAGTATTTCACCATCCCCAGGCTGGAACATTCACAGGAGGGAGGAGGAAAGTCTCTGGTATTTATTTCTCTCTGCAGTTAAATGTAGATTGGTTACTACCCAGCAAAGATTCTGGTCTGAACAGCCAAGGGATTCAGGATCTTACCCACTCTCACTACATGGCTTACTCTCATTTACCTGAAAGGAAAACCAGGACTATAGCTGCATCACCATGGATCCAGGTATGATATCTGTCTGTGTAACAACAGCATATTAAAGCGACTTTCATATGTCAAAGAGCACAAGGACGGTCACTTTATGCTTTTTGTCACAAAGATTTGCCAATTTGTGTCAATTTTAAGTAGATGGATTAAACTTGTGGACATAGCCTCAAGGGATCAGACAAATATAACTACTACGTAGGTGTTCCTAAAGTGCTGACTCCGCTAGTCAGACGAAAAGAAAAAGTACTAGTTTGGGGAGACAGCACGGCTCCCCCGCGCCCTTCTGCAGTTGTCATGTGTAAGGATTCTCCCCTGTGTGCAGCCCCTGTAAGAAACCAGAACTGCAGCTGTGGCACTTCGCTTTCTCTGGGGGCAGAAGGTGCTCCATGGAAACAGGTGGGCAGGGAAGGACCAAGAATGTGGAGCAGTTGCTCAAGAAACCTCACCTCCTGTTCAGCAGCAGAGAAAAGTTGTAATGCTACTTCCTTTCACTATTACTTAACTTCCCTGCAAAAAAAGTGCTCTGGAGAACAGGAACCACTCAAAATGATTTGACCATTTTCTCTGGGTCACTTCACCCAGGCCAGTGTAGAGTTACAGTGGCATCAGTGATGTGATCAAAAGCCATAGCCATCTTTTAGAAGATATGAACTATAACTTGCTCAGCAAAACTACAGAGATTGCATGATGAGCATTTCAATAGTAAACAATACCAGGTTAGGATGCCACTTAAGGATTTAAATCAAAGTAAATATCTATTCCTTTCAATAAAGGATAGAATACTCCTTATTTTGCAAGACTTGAGCACAATCCTACAAACTAGGTCTTCCCTGTGCCTCAGGAGTCTGAGTTCTCTACTGAGAAATAATTTTATTTTAAACATACTTGTGTACAATTTCTGCAGACAGTTCCCAGTCTGAGAGGAAGCAGTAAAATATAATCCCAGATGAAGTCATTACCTTTTTCTTAGAATATTTATGGATGCTTTCTATGTTACTTTTAAAATAAAGCTACAGAAGATATTCTAAACAAACTTCAGCCCTGGGTCCTGAGAGCAAATATTCCCTGGTTTTACATTTTTTTCTAAAGTACTGAGCTGAATAAGCAGAGGAGCTCCTGTGGCTGCCTACTTGACTGTCACTGTGGCCAGCAGTGTGGTGGAATCAGAGTGATAAATTTACTAATGACTTTCTATTTTCTGTTTCCACTTGTAGTGATGATGTAGTGAAAAGAGTGCCTGTTCTGGCTCTCTCTGGCTGTCTCTGATTAGACATGAGAACAGCAGCTTTGCATTACATCCTGTCTCTTATTGCAACAAAGCGAACAAATCAGCATGCTCACAGAAACTGAAATTACTTTTGTATTCCAGCTGTTAAAAGCTTCATAATCCAGTGATGAATCCAGCTGGGGGCTGAAGGAGAAATAAACTTTGACTTTGCTTCAATACTTAGTTTTACATATGATTACACTCAAACCATTCCTAATGAATTTCAGCTTGAAGGAAAAAAAACAAAAAAACCCCAAAGCAAGTATAATAACTAGTCCCAGAATATAATCTTACCTACAATAATCCTGTTTCAGGAACCATCTATATTATTCCAATTAAATAGGACTTTAGAGGCCACAGGTTCAGATCAAATCATCACATATTGAATGCATAATGTTCCTTGAGGAACAGGGAGGACTGAAGGACTGAAAACTGAATGAATACTGCAGTTGAAACAAAAAAGGCCAGTAATAGTGAATTCTGTGGAGCAGACAACAAAGAGGCAGTCTATAGATCCACTTGAGGAGCTGCAGTGTAATTGCCCACTCCGGTATTTGTTTTCATTTCCATTCATGAGTATGGAAGTGCAGAAAGAACAGAAACCATAATTTGTTTAGTGTTTGTTTTCCTTGCAGTTGCCCATTTTCCTGTGACCATGTTAAGTAAAATGTGATCATATGTGAGCTTGCACAACTTTCTCATTTCTTATGAGGAATTTGCTTTCATATAGGAGTTAATCACAGAATCACAGAATAGTTGGGGTTGGAATGGACCTCTGGAGATCATCTGGTCCAACCCCCTGCTCAAGCAGGGTCACCTACAGCAGGTTGCTCAGGGCCATGTCCAGTCAGCTTTTGAATATCTCCAAGGACCTCCATCCAGATTCTACAACCTCTCTGGGCAACCTGCTCCAGTGCTCAGTCACCCTCACAGTGAAGAAGTAGTTTTTTATGTTCACACAGAATTTCCTCTGTTTCAGTTTGTCCCCATTGCCTCTCATCCTGTCACTGGGCATCACTGTGAAGAATCTCATCACATATTGGTAAGATCCCTCTGACCCTTCTCTTCTCTAGGCTAAACAGTCACAGCTCTCTCAGCCTCTCCTCATATGAGAGATGCTCCAGTCCCTTCATCATCTTTGCGGCCCTCTGCTGGGTTCACTCCATAAATCTTTCTTGTACTGGGGCGCCCAGAGTTGGACACAGCACTCCAGGTGTGGCCTCACCAGGCCTGAGCATAGGGGAAGGATTACCTCCCTTGATCTGCTGGCAGCACTCTGCCTAATGCAGCCCAGGAGGCTGGTGGCTGCCTTTGCCACAGGGGTGCATTCCTGGCTCATGGTCAACTTGTCCACCAGGACCCTCAGCTCCTTTTCTGCAGAGCTGCTTTCCAGCTGGTTGGCCCCCTTCCTATACTGGTATGTGGGGTTATTCCTTCCCAGGTGCAGGACTCCGCATTTCCCCTTGTTGAACATCATGAGGTTCCTCTCTGCCCATTTCTCCAGTCTGTCAAGGTTCCTCCAAATGGCAGCACAACCATCTGGTGTATCAGCCACTCCCAGTTTTGTATTATCTGCAGATTTGCTGAGTGTGCATTCAGTCCTATCATCGAGGTCATTAATGAAGATGTTAAATAATATTGGACCAGTATGGAGACCCTTTGGGACACCACTGGTGACTAACCTCCAGCTGGACTTTGTGCTGATGATCACAGTCACCCGAGCCCAGCAGTTCAGCCAGTTTTCAATCTACCTCACTGTTCGCTTTTCTAGACCGTAGTTTAATCACTTAAGAACACTAGCAGTGACCTTGAAAAAGAATAATTTCTTTTTGTATATCTATATTCTCTTGAGTTAGTGCAAGTAGACCATCTAGTAAAAGACTACATCTTCCACACATAAAAATAAAGGTATTTCATCTCTGGTAGGCAGTCAGCACCCTCATCAGATAGTGCAAGACTGTGAAATCTTGCCTTGGCAGTCTTGAGATTGCATATGTGCTGTAGCTGGGAAGTAGAGGGCTGCCAGCTTTTAAAATAGATAAACAAAGTTAAAGTTGGTGTTTTTAATCTAGTTATCAAGTTCCCATGCATTCTCAATCTCATTTTTAACCTACACAGCCCACAAGGCACCAACATGGATTAATTAAATTCCCTTTTTTGTATCTTTCTTCTCTATATTAAAGAAATGAAGCCATAAAATTAGCTGCTGAGCACTTGTGCTCGTGTTCATGCTTGTCACCGGTCACAGATTGGCAGCAGACTGCAACTTGAGGGTCACACTTAGATGAAATTTTTTGACTGAAAATTTTCCACTGAGGTTTTCACATTCACAGTTTTCTCACTTACTCCATCTTTAAAAACAATATATATTTTTTATTTCAGAACTGAAATTTTGTGATGCAATCTATACTGCAAAATCATGTAGGCAAAGCTTTGCTGGTTACTCCATCTATATGGGAAAAAGATTTTGCTGAAATGTCTTAGAGTATTTACCAAAGTGACTTAGTTATACTGAAGAAGTATTTCATTTTGCCATCATAACTGTACCTTACTAGAAGGCTTTGTCAATACAGTTTTACCTGCAAAGCCATTGAAAAATACTCTAGGTCTGGGTCTTTTTGTGGCTATATTGATTTTTTATTACATATCTTGCCATGTTAGGTTTTATTTTGAATTATCAGTGCAAAACTTGTTCTAAAACATGTATGCAAACCCAAATGTCACTGAAAAAATTCTGAGCAGGTATTTTCTCCACAATATTTTTCATAGTGAAATCTGTGGAATTTCCACCCGGGGCTAGTGCATGCTTACTCTATTATGACACTCTTTCAATGTACATACCATAATTTAATATAAGTTTGAAATGATTCTCTCCTCCTGAAATTCCTCATCTACCTATTCACAATGAACTGAGGGGTCCTTTAAAGTCGGTTTAGCATGGAGCACTACATGGTTCTGGCTACTGTTAAAGAGTGGAAGCAGAAGACTGGCTGCGTAGCCATTGCCAACCAGATGGGCACTTAAGTCTAGAGGATGGAAGCTGTACCTATGTCCAAACAGATTTCCTATTTTTACTTTGTAAAACAACGGTCAAACAGCCCTGAAACATCCGATATGAATTTCTCTGCCTCATAGACATACTGCTTCATTTTCATACCTTAAAGACCTAGCTTTGCTAATTCTCAACAGTTAGCACCAATTTTTGTCCTACATTGTATTAAAAAGGGGCCGTAAACATTGTGGGAGCTCTACAGAAGCACTCCTGCTGTACTATAGTTCCACTCTGCCTTCTTTTATAAAGTCTGTGTTAAAAAGATGATATGAAGCACTGTGAATCACACTGTCCTTTGAAACCTTGTGGCTTGTAATGTATTTGCTAGCGACCCATAAGGGGCGCTGCTGGCTAACAATATTGCATATTCCAGCATTTTTTGCATGTGCGATTCCAGCCCCAGCCATGATTATGTTTTGCAGAAAGCAAGGAGAAGTCGGAGTAGGTCTGATTCTTGTCTTCAAGATAAATCTTAGTGACCTGGCTAATTTTCATTCTGAGTCTTTCAGCCTCAATCACATAAAACTTCTCTGACTTGACAGCTGGGGGTGATGAACCACATACACAGGCTTAGAGACGCCCTTTGGAAAAAAATCAGTGAAATCACACAGAGCTTTGGTGAAGGTCTTTTATAAACACCTTCGCATTAGGTAAAAATCTGTCTTAACTTGTTTCTTTGGGCAAAAGGACTCATTCCATCTCATTGTTTGTCTGTCTGTCCCCTTCCTAAAAAATACTTAAATTGCTGACCAATTTAAGCAAATGTCACCGCAGCACTATCAAAGACACGCAGCTCTCCAATTTTTGTGAAAACAAACTGCTAGGTAGAGAACAGTTAGCATCCTCCCTGTGAGCTATTGTTGAATTGATGGAAGGAAGAAGAAAGATATTTGCAGGGAAAAAAAATGCAAATCCATAGATAACCATACTTCTTTAGTTCCCGTGTTCAGAAAACGACCTTTTCTGCATAAACACAAAATGTACACACATGGCACACATGAGATTCATTTAGGCTTGTTTAATATTGCAACACATTTTTTATGTGCTCAGTTGCCTACACAATAATTTGGGTCTTCGGTGTGCGGGTGCTAATAAGAAATCAAGTTTTCAAAGTTTTTGTCTGTACCTGGTTTCTTCTCAGCTGCTCTAATCTGGGAGGAAAGATGCCAGAATCACTACTGGTGAGGTCTGAGCCCAGGCAAGTGAAATTCTGTTTAAGTAACCCAAATCTAATTTATCTTTGCTATGTATTTATGGAAATTAATGAAGTCACTCATGGGAAAAACTTGACCCAGTTTAAAAAAGAATGGCAACAGATAGACCTTGTTCTCAGTTTCCTATCATTCTTTGCTATAATTTGCTAATTATTTTTCTCTACAAGTAAATATTTTCATTTGGTTCAAGAGATTCCCTGGGGAAAAATGAAAGCAGAAGACACCATGATATGATACCAAATATAGCATTACACTGAGTATTGCTAACTTCCTTTCTGAAAGCTGCAAAACACAATAAAGTAGACCACAGGTTATTGGATTAAAAACTTCAGAAAATAAAGGACTGCTGCTCAGGAGCTACAATATGTTATTTCTCAGATTTAACAATATATTTTCAATGACCACAAGTGCACTTCTAATTATAAGATAAAAGTCAGCAATAAAGTTGAATGGGTAGTTTTTTCAAGAAAAGAGTATTTAACCGGTGAAGAACTTCCTTTCAGAAAGTCCAGGCAAGTTCCAAACCAGCTTAGGAACCCTTTTCCTAATTACAAATAAAATCACCTTCACCCTTGCTTGACTGAAATCAGCAAAACCTTGTTTTGCTGAACTATCCTGAAATATTTCATTCTGAATCAAGGAAATGCAGTTTAATCAAAGTACTGCTTCATGGAAGTTGCATTATGGACCCCATGCTCTTCATAAATGGACAGAGATCCATAAAGGACTATGTATCCTATTATTCAGAGCACATGCCCCAGGTCAGCCTAGTTAGTCCTGAGAGTCATGTGAGTATATGCACATCAGAGGAGAATCATTTCACTTAGACAGCTCAGCTCTTAGGGGAAAATGAGGGCATCAGCCTACGGCTGTGATGACGCTAATTCATATAAACTAACTTATTTCAACAAATTACGAGGAAATACTTGAGAAGTGCTGATAGGTTTCATTTTAATCAAATTTCAGAATAAAATATTTCAACAGTCCAAAAAGAAAACCTGCTGGAATTCCCATTACACAGATTTTGAAATGTCAACTTTTCTTTGAGTTTCAGGGCAAAAAGAAAGAAGTAAATGTTGAGATTTCCCCAGGACTGATTTTCTCAGCTTGTTATCAGCTCTTCTTCAAAGTAATACGAACTGCAACTGTGTCTAAATACTGCCACGACTGTGTCCAAATACCAAATAAGAAAAGCATTTGCTTCAAGTCTATTTGATAGTGAGTGACAGATAATCTGATACTCTGTGATCTTTTCAAGAAGGAAGAGTCTTCTCAGACTTCCTCTAGATAAGAGCTGTCTTCTGTCATCTGCACTCCAGTGTTCAGCCCTGAGAGACAAAGTCTTACAGAATGGTATTGTGACAAGGAATGATACAAGGCTGTCAGGTGCACGGGTTGTTAAAAATAGTTTGAAATAGCTTCGCTAATAATCCATTACTTATTCCTACCTGGAAAATTAAATGCTAATTTTCAGTCATTGGGCTTGTGGGGGAAAACAAACAAACAAACAAACAAACAAACTTTCAACCATTTCAAATGAGTTTATATAAGTTTATATATTTTCAGTTAAGTTTTTTTCATCTTCTTCCAAGATGAAAAAGAGAGTAGCAGTATCCACTTGCTTACCTTACTAAGGGTAACTCATAACTATGGGCTATGAAATACAAGGAGTTCTGCTTTTTGTGAGTGCTAGTGTTCCAGTACATGCAAACCAAGAGTGATTTGTAAGTCTGGAGAAGAATTTTTCAAAAAACATAATTAGCCATTGAGGAAAGCTTTGTAACAGAGTTGCAACAATGCTGATACCAAACACTAAAAGAATCAGAAGTCATTTTCAGACTCAGAATTTGCTTAGTTAAAGTGATTTCTCTGTGCTGACTTTTGGGGTTTTCCTTTTTTGTATCTGTGTTTGCATATATGTAGTTTTTGTGGTTCAGATGCTTGGAATTAAGCATACAACAGAAGCTTTATCAGAAAAACACTGGGACTTTCTCTGTAGGTGAAAATTAGGAGATCTAAGGTACTTATGGCACTAAGCAGATGTGGATCATGCAGCAATATTTATGTAACTGAAAGTCACATATGTCCCTTCAAGTTTTATGCATACTGCATTACATATGTTCTTCTGTGTTAATACAGTTACATTTTCCACCTCTCAGTCTCATTCTGCCATAACAAAGATAAAACATTTGATAACTTGAGGATTATAAGCCTTCACTTAGAACGTTTAACTTTGCCTTTTGGGATAACATCATACCAGGATATCTGCAGACAAACTCTGAGGGTTTGCATCAGTAAATCAGTAAAGTGATATGTATAAATGAAGGCTCTCACAAAGCTTCACAGTGAAATGCATTTCAGAAGCTATTGTAAATCACAGTCACAGGTAGCTGAATATACTTTCTGTCCAGCTAAAAAAACCTGTTGGATAAGGGAGAAAGCTTCACAGCAAAACATGAAAATGCAAAACAAGGGCAAAGAAGAAGGGGCAGAGGCCAGAGGCCAGATTTCCCCTTTAAAAATAGGGCTAAGGAAAGCTTAGATGAAAGATTAGTAAGGCTGGAGGGAATGCCATGGAAAAAATGTCACCAGGCATCTGACCCTCTGTGCCTTCACTGAAGTCTGCATCTGTGGAGGAGTGGCAGTCACAGCCTCCATTGGTATTACAGCTCCTCTTTGGGTCTAAAATAAGGTTTTTGGCCTAGATACTATGTTCTTATAAAAACAGAGGATGCCAAGTGTGCTATAGTGGGTTTATGTATATCTGTATCTATGTGAATATCACAGCATGAGACCCAGAAGCTATTAATCGATGAATTACTCCATCTGCATGGTATTTCTTGTGTGACTGTTCCTAGATCTCTCTAGCTACAGACATTCCCCACATCACTGAGCATAAATGTTTTCTGCAATTTTTGCTAGAAACAATACTGCTTTAAGTCCTGGAAAATTTGGTAGAGCTTGGAAAAAGAAGAGACAGAAATGCAATGCTGTGCACATTCCAGAGTGCAAATCGTTTGAAATGTTTCATTCCAGGTCAGAAAAGGGTAAAAGGTCCCATCACACTAGCACAAAAAGTTCAGATTTTGAGAATCCCAGTGCTATTACAAGGTGGCACAGATAAAACAAAGTTTTAGTTCTTTATAGACAGATGGAACTGGTGGTAGGGGCCATAATTTGTGCGTTTCTTTTGCCCAGAAAAGACCTCGTGGCAGAAAGTAATGAAAATGAACAAAAATGTCCATAGGCTGGAATTCAACAGCTATCTAAAAACTATGTATTACCGTTCTCTCTGGCCTGACTAGCACACCAGAGTAGTGGAGGGCTGAGGATTAAGAAGTAAGACCTATCCCACCAGCTGAATCAGTAAGTCTTTCACTTGGAGTCTCTTTCAGGTTTAGCTGCAATTGTGTTCAGTTTAATTTCATCAAAACTTCAGGGCAGTGGTTGAGATCAACTCTCGATTTCAGAAAGGACAAAATTTGGAATAAACTTTCAGACTGGGCTTGCATTCTGGCTGAACAAAGATTTCAGAACAACAGTTTGGGCGTGACTGCAGCTCAAGAAAACAATATGAGTCAGTGGTGGTTTGTGATTTGCCTTAGTTTTGCTCCTAACACGTTCCATCCAGTAGGTTCAATAAGAAGTGGAACAAATTTCTGTGCAATTTATGTCTAGGCACATTGAGCTAAGATTTACAAACATACAGCTATACATGTACAAACATACATCTATATGTGTCTGTGTGTGACCGCAACCTACTCCTGGCATTTATGACCAAAATTAGGAAGGTATTCTCTGCCTATAAAGTCCTGATGAGTGTGTATTTTAATACAGATCTCTCGCAGGAAGCATCACAGTGCTATCAAACAACGCATTCAGACACTTACTAAAACCTCTATTTGATCCTCCAGAGAATTAAATTAGAACAGAGCTTTTTGTAATAATCAGCTGATCAAAATAACTTGCCATAGCCATCACTTATAAGGGCAACTGCCCTAAGTAGTAGATCACATGCTATTTTCTATTAGACATAGGGACAAAGGAAAGCAAATTATGTTAAGAAACATGTCCTAATCTCCAGAGAAGGGAGAGCAATGGCTGTCTTGAACATGCTCCATTGCTGCAAGACACAGCAGGATTCCCTTTGCGCTGCAGGAACTGTATACTTTTGGGAACATGGAGATGGGACGTAGGAGGCCTCTAAACTGTGAAATGACAGTCACCTAGCTGTGCTCCATGTCCTGACACTGTGACTCTCTGCACTACATGTAAGTCACAGGCACTACACTGCTTGCAAGTTATCTTGCTCCTGGGGTTTTCTCCTGGAATGAATAAAGTTTCCTCCAAGACAAAGCCTGTGGGAGACTTTTAAGGTGGTTTACCCCTTTGATGTTGTCTATAGGCAGTATGGCTGAGACTGTGCCCGGTTTGACTCTTTCTGCTTAACAGCCCTTCAACACTCTTCCAGGAGGTCTAGCATGCTAAGTTACCCCCTATATAGCAATACCACAAATCAGGGTATGCAACATCTCAGTATCATGGTATCTAACACCACCATAGCTGACTGCAACAGAGGCCACACACTATTTTGGCACTCTGAACTGAAAATACACACAAAAACACTGGGCCAATCAGTAATGTGTTGCAGATATGATTAGCCTTCTCCAGAAGAGGTATGTCTAAGCAGTGTGGATATGAGCCACCTTGTACTACTTAGCCTAGGTCCCACTGATAACTTTGTGAAGATATCATTAGAAATATAGACATAGATAATGGGAGAGAGAAGGCCGAAAGAAACTGCTCTGTGAATGCTGCATTTTTCAGGTTCTGGCAGGTCTCTGAGAAGAAAGCTATCTTCGTACTTCTTGAATCCATGGTAACTGTCTATCACTATGGCATCCTGCCAAGGGGTGAAGATTCGCTGAAAGCATTACTGTGGCTTGCTTGCTAGAATGGCTTCCTACACATTAGATAACCCTGTTAGACACAGAACTGAGTTTTGGCTCTAATGTGCTCTCCTCTGCAAGCCTCTTCATCTTTGCAAGACTCTGGACATTCTGGCTGGCACTGAACCATCTGCTAGTTCAGTGAGATTAAGGAGCCAAAATGATACTAGAGAGAGGAAAATACCAGAAATAGTAATTCATGGAGGTTCCTGAAGCTACACGTGTTTTGTTGAACGCATTGTAGAATATTAAAAAGTGCCATACTACTTAACATAAAAGGTGTTTGTACTTTGTAGTAGAAAGTCTCCTTGATGTAACTAGTCATTTGTCTAACAGCTTAAAGCTTTGAAGGAAGTAGGAGTAAGATATGGGAGAAAGGAAGAAGAGGAATTCATATTGATTTGAGCAGGAATGCAACTTTCTGTTTTTTCTCATTGACATAAAAAAGACATTTCATTTTGTTGTTGATTTAAAAGTTCAGTGTAGTGTGAGTAAGCAAGTGAAAACAGCTGGATCTCCTAAGTGACAAAAAAAAAGAAGCTTAGCCTGCTGATCAGTGCACCCAGCAGATCACAGAAGGCTGCAGTCTCCTCTGCTCAAAGGAATCTGGGCCCAAACAGTCACGCTCAAGAAGAGTATTTTAGCTCTCACATACGAAGGTTTTTGGAGTGGCATGCTTTCCTCTCCATCTTATAAAATTACCCATTACAGAAAATCTTTAAACATTAATTGAGCAAATTATAAAGAATTACTCTGCAGCCTTACGCTTAAGGTACTCATCAAAAAGGGCAGACACATGAATGTGTCTGCAGTGAGCTAGCTGTTCAAGTTCCCACTATAATTAATGGAATCAGGTTTTTGTTTACCCTAAAGTAGCTGCTTAGGGCTCAGTTCATTTTTTAAAATATAGGTGTGTTTAATGCCATTCAGATGCCCTAGCATGTGCTCCTGGTCTCTAGCTGCTACTTCAGAGCGTTACAGGTCTCCCATAGGTCCTGAGTCGTATCTCCAGCCCAGATGGTTATTTCAGGTATCCTAGAGCATCTCAAATGGCAGTTGGCACCTGTGTTTAGGCAACTGCTGGCTGATCAGCTGAACAGCAGTCTGGGCTCCACCGACTGCAATGAACTGCTCTCTGTGACTCCAGTGGGAGCCGGGACACCTAGTTCACATGCACACCTCCATTTCAGCATCTGGTTCCTATCCCTGCGTCTAATGCTGCAGGGTAAAGGTTATTAGGATCTTTCTATGGTTGCAAACTTATCAAAATTTTCAATGAACTAACATGAATGTTCATGTCAGATCAGTCCTCTCTTCACTAAGTCTTAAAACACCAATAACTCTTCAAAGCAAAAGACTAAAATCTTCAGGTGATCATAGAGTGCAACAAACTCCCCTGGTGAATAATGGAAGAACTGCTTCTAATATTTGGCCCTATCCTGAGGGAAATTTCCCCAGATAATTTCTGTTCAACCTTGTTCTGCTCCTTCAGTTCAAGCTACCCTTTGGATGCCCCTTCCTGCAACAGATTCTTTTATGTTGTACTACACACTGTTTCCACAGACCGTTAAAGTGTGTGGAGGTTACTAATGTTTTAATAACCAAAGTCTCACCAAATATCTCTGCTATTTTTTTGTATGTGACCACAGACCCTCCTGTCTTGTTTCGTAGATCCCTGAAACGAAAAGAAACTTCTCCAGTTCTTCATGGAACAGAAGGGTGTTGTAGCATGTTTTTTTTACTAAGCTCTCCTTAAGTGATATATTTAGGAGGTATGAGGGGAAAGAACTGGGCAGTCCTTTATTTATCTTCCCAACAGGTGCAAGCATAGGGAGGCACAAAGGCAGCATTTGCTCATTTCAGTTCTGCCAAATACAAAGCACCCTCTGGCCTACTGAAAAGCCAGTTCTCTTCTTTCCTCTTGAACTCAATGAGTTTTTGATTTTAGTGCGACCATATTAAATAGTTTTCCTGTGCCTAGCCTCACTGCTTTATGCACAGGGTGGGTTAGCTTTTCAACTCAGGTAAGAATAGCAGCAAGCCAGACCAATCTTGCATTCTCCACCTATGATTGTATTAAAATAAATTCAGTGCATTGTATAAGGAGGGAAAAAAAGGAATGCATTTCCCCAATTTACACCATAACAAAAAAACAAAAACAAAAACAAAAAAGCCCAAACCAAACCAATACAAATTTTGGGATTTTTCTTTGCCAGTGTAGGCTGTTTTTCAATCAGGTTAATGTGACTGGAAAAGGAGTCTTAAACTTCAGAGAGGTGGAGGCGGAAGGTCACAGAACAAATCGGAGACAGAGTGATATCTCCGAAGGAAGTGTGGGAGCACCACTTGGAAATTAGCTGGGGGAGGACAAAGACAGTCTAAGAACACCCCAGCTCCCAGTGTGCAACAAGATCTATGCAGGAGGACACCACTCTATAGAGCTCAGCATGGCAGCGGGGCACAACCCTGCGGATCTAGTTACTATAGATAGGCAAGTTTGCTTTCTACTTGTAAGGGCTTTAAATTTATTAGCTAGAGGTGACGAAGAGAAACTTTCTGAAGAATTGATAGGGAAAATAAGAAAAGGGGTTAGGGTTTCCTCCTTCGCTCTTCCACCTCCAACATGTAAAGAACAGGAAACTGAAGAGAGCTGCCAAAGCCAGTATCACTGCAAATCTGACACCAGAACTCATCACTTTAATACAGTATCTGTAAATAACATGCATGGCCCTGGCTTTGTGTGTGAGAGGGGTCTAAGGCTGAAACTAGTTAGAATAATGAGAATGCATTTTACAGTCAGTCCTGCAGAGGGAAAGTGATGATGGCAGAAGATGAATGTTTATATGCTTTCCTTGTGCCTTACTGAAGTATGTGCCTATGCAGCAAGGACAGCAGCAGCTGCTCTACCCGTTTTGGTGCCATAATAAAATGAGTGTACAGGTCCAGTATTCTGGGTGAAAAGCACTAAGCAAGGTTTTATGATGTTCACATGCTGGGTTCTTGAATTTTCAGGAAAATTTTCTATCAACAAGGTTAATTTTGACCAAAGCCAAATCCATATACTTAAGCAGAATTTCCATTTAACTTTTTTTCAGCTCTGAAAAATTATCTAACTTTGAAAATATGATATTAAAAGAAATCTTACTTCAATGATCTTTCATCCATTCCTGATACTGATTGATCTCCCATTGAAATGCTGCTCTATACATTTTCTTATATAACAAAATCTACCTTTGATGAAACTTGTTTGACTGTCTATTATCTTGATACAACTAATTAACTGATTTAAACATTGTAAGTATAATGCAAATATAATTATACAAGAATCATGCAATGAAGCAAAATTCATCACCGTCAAAAGCCAATAGAAAACAGGCTGTTTGGCTGGGCTTTTTAAGAGGGAACGGTATCGTCATATCTCCAAAACAGCCTCTACTGCAATGCCTGTTTACCCCCATTCACAAATTGCTTTGTGTTTCAGAGATCCTCCTTCTAGCAGATGTTTTCTTCAGAACTTTTAAATTTATGCTATTTATAGATAGTTTTACTAAAACAGTGGGTAAAGTAGAAACACTGCTATCTTATTTAATTCCTTGCCAATGTGTGGATGCTCTAGGCAGTATTCAAGCAGGCCTTGCAAATCTTTAGAAAATGAGGCTGGCAGACAGTTGATAAATACTTTGGCTTAAAATTTGGAATGGTCACTTGACTCATGGCCATGAATTATTTCCTAGACTGGGGAGAATAAATACGGCAAATTAACAGAGCTGCCCACTGGGGGCTGACTTGCACCTGTGCCTGTGGGATGATGCCGACCAATAGTTTGAAACTGTTGCTCTTGATAAACTTGGCACTTTTACAAGAGGATGGCCAAATGTCATGGCCTGTGACAGTTTAAGAGGGCAGCTAATTAATGGGCAGCCCTTATTATGAATATTAGTAAAAGAAAAGGGGGAGGAGAGGAAGACTAGCTGAACGATTATAATAGATTACAGGAAGTAATCATATGAGGGAGGGTTATTTTGCTAGCCACCAGGAGAACTAAAGGCTGTTAAAGTTAACTGCACTGGTAAAGGTCTTTGGCCTCATGATCCTAGTCATCCACTGGGATCAGTTACCGGGATTGCCACTGATGTAGTCTTCACCTTGTGAGTGGGAAATGTTAAACAGGCCCAGACAAAACTATCTTACAACAACACGAGCATATGCTCCAAGGAAGCCACTGCTGATAAAATATATAGTACTTTGACTTTTTAGGAGTATGACAAAGGCCCTAAATCATTAATTATGGAAGCCTGTCTCTACAGTGACAAATTCCATTAGGCTGAAGTGCTCCAACAACCTTCTGTCAGTTGAGTGTGTGTTTAGGTTGGTGATCCTATTTGTGTAAATGTGCATTGTGGGGCTACCCTCTCACCAAATCAGGAATTTTCCCACTTTCATAATCTAATAATCTTAAAATAGCTCAGTTAGCATTTGGCCTGAAAAAAGCCTGGGAGTTTGCAACACTATTGTCTCTGCAAAATCTAGCCATTTATTCCAGTGACATAAAATGCAACAGTGCGATTTTCTTAATATTTAAGTGTGAGCCAGTTTCTGATTTCGCAGCTGCTTGCTTATCTTAGCTCTGATGAAAGAACCTATGAGAGTAAGGAGTATGGGATCACTCATGTAGCTTGCTTCTTTTGGAAATGGCAGAAGAAACCTACTGCTAAGGTGCTTCTGTGATGCAAGTGCCTTAAGCCTCTTCTTTCTCGCCTTTCTATTGTAGTCAGCCCACTAGTTCCCCAAAGGTTTCTCAGTGAGTCCTTCCAGCGGCGCCTGCCAGAACATAGTCAATCTAGCTAAGCCAAGGTTGATCTTCATTAATTAATTACCTTCAATCCCTCACACACTGGACACTGCTTTGAGAACAGGCATTTGACAGACACATGAGGGTCTGAGTTCTCACTGGTAGAGCGACTACCAGTACTAGCAATGGTAATGTACTATTAATAGTACATTACTACAAATACTCCTGCCACTAGTACAGCACGACAAGTACTCCTGCCCACTCAGGTGGGCTCCTAATCTACCAGAAGACTTTAGGAACCAGCCAATCTCTTAAGTATAGTAAGATAAATATGTTATCACCCTGATCTACTGGCTGCAGTTGAGCTGAGTGCAATAAGGAGGAACCACTCTAAAACCTGTATGTGTTAGTTTTCCAGAGTTCATTCTTATCTGTGAACTTTAGCTTCATCAGGACCTAAGGCTTTAATATTGTTTGTCTTATGTTACTGAATATTGACTCACCCTAAAACACTTATATGTTCCACTATCAATGTATTTTTGTTCAAAGTTACTAAACTAATTTTGTAACACGACCATGGAATTGCATTTAGATTCACTGTATTCTAAGAACATCTTTGAAATAATCCATTCTTAAACAGAAAAATATCCTCAAAAACCATGAGCCTCCAAACAAATTTTCTCCAAAGTATATTTCTTTTAAAAGTGCAGACGTTTCATTTTTTTTAATATGTAGTCACAGAATGCATTCTGATTAAACCGTGTAATATCCAGACAAATAAGATCAAATAAAAAGGACACTTAATACATGTGTAAATCATTTGCATTACAAATAAGACACTTTAGAAGGGGCTTGGCTCTAGGTTTGATATAGAGGATTAGGCTCTCGTATTAATACATGCACTTGGTGTAGCTATTTTCAGAGAGAGACTTCATCCATCATTGTCCTCGAGCACTAAGGAGAGCCAGTAAGTAAAATGATCATGTTGGTATGTCAACACTACTTGGTTAAGGCTCAGTCCTGCAAAAAGCTTGGTTTTCACCTGTCCAAACCCCAAGAAGGTGCTGAAACTGTATAATGCTCCTGAAAGTTGCTCTGCTCTTGCCTTCCACAAAACTAGAAAATATTTCAAAAATAAACTCCTATTCTTTCCCCCAAATTATCTTTAAGATTAAACTCAGTTTTGCATTTGGGGATGCGTTAGAGAACCTGTCTATATGCCCCTGTTTGACAGTGCTTCCAAAGTATACAGTCTGCATATTTATGACTTAATAAAGGCTGTGCATATTGTCAATGCTAAACAATAACTATCAGAATTTCTCAAAGTGACTAAGCATGAAAAAAATAATAAAAGGCTACAGAAGTAATGTAACTGTAAGAGGCTTACTTAGCTTATATTTCCAAAAGAGTAAAAAATAAAGGCCAGTTTTTAAAAAGTCATGAATTAATAGTCCCTAAACGTTTTCCATCTGTTTGGACTGTCTCTGTATCTTGCTAACAGACTACATAATTGGCTTCATTGCTGTGAACTTTACTGTGTGGAAAAGAATACAATAAAGTGGCCAGTATTACTGTTCTTAACTATCTTCCTGAAAGCTATCACAATAATTTCTCTAGTGTGGCAAAATATATCACTGCAGTTTGACTTGTATAGAACAACTTACTACATTCTTCACTTATGCATGATACATATAGATTATATTTTATCAAAAACTTAAAACCGATTCATAAACACATCCTTTCTATTTAATAATATAAACAAGAGACAATGAAAACATAGGTACATGCTGATTTTTTTAAAACATAAGAACATTTTATACCCTGTTTTCCAGGGTCTGGATATCTTAGCTATAGAGAGACCACTAATTGCACTACAAAATTCTGCAGTCTTTAAAAAGTGAGTGCAATATTTGCCCAATCAAGTAGTTTCTTGGTATTTCTGCTGAAACGTTGTTTATTGTCTAAAATAGTTGAAGGTCAAGCTTTTCTGTGCTATACACCTACCTGAAAGTCATTTCTTAGCTTAAAAGGAGCAATAATCTGTGATAGTATAATGATGTTATAAGGTTATCACTTTAGATATCACTTGTTATTTAAACCATGCAAGATGGTATACAGGGTATTTTTGTGTGTACTCATAAGTCATGTATTAAGAAATGCTCAGGTTATATTTGTTATGCTTACCAGCTTTCTTGGTGGGTTCCGGCATTGTTACAAGAAATCTTTATTCCCAATGAGTTTCAGTCTTTCAGATACAGCAAGTAGTAGCCCCAAGTCCAGTTGAGAGAGTATGCAGATCAGTATGACAAGCAGAGGGGGAGAAGAATTCCTCTGCTTTATATACTGCAACTGAAATATCAATCAAAATAGCACCTCCTCTCTTTTCAGTGCAAACACTTTGAAAATTGACAGTTATGGGAACCCCTCTCACATCTGTTGTCTGCAGCCTCTGCTCTCTTGGCTTTTGGAAGGAATCTCTGCTGCATTGCATGGGGCTGATGAGAACATCTATAACTTTCTAAATTCAGCAGCACCATGCTCTCTTTCTGTTTCTGTAACACAGAGACACACACACACATGCAGACAGAGGTACTAAAGGTGACTGCCAAGCTATTAAAGAGTCTCTCCAGCCTGCAGAACTTATAGGAACTACCTGTATACATTTACCTTTTTTCCACAACACAAAAGGAACAAATAAATATGAAAAGTATGTCTGCAGTTAAATTTAACGTTATTTTCTTCTTTTGAGAGAAAGTGATATTCAAAGATGAAGTAGTGAGAAGCACTTTGTGATATTAAGGAAGAAAAAGAAAGATTCCTGTGTTCCATGTCGCCTTCCATTTACATTCTCTACACTTTCTTGAGTACTTTCCTTGTTGCCATCCTCATTTTGGCTTCGATAGAGACTATAGAGTTCCTTTCACCACTGTACCTCATTAACAGGAGAGGTCGGTGCTTGCTGAGAGATGAGGTACTCTCCTTTCCACTCATCCAGGAGATGCAAAATGCCTTGCCTTTGCCAAGCCAGGAAACAAGACAGAAGGAATGGAAATACAATCTGTAGCACACGCACTGAGCCACTAAACTAAGCCACTGGGCTGCCCTCCTCTTAAACTCCTACTTAAACTATGAATATGTAAGCAATAGAAATGCAGGTCTAGTTAATCGGGGGTACTAGGATTTATTTTCTCATTCCCTTAGGGGATTTTGAGACACAACTGTACTAATTAATGAAGTAGATAAAGAGATCCTCAAAGGTCTCACTCTGTTAAAACATAGGAAGGTCTTCCCACACATCAATAAGAAGCAAATGCTACTAGACAGCCTGCACATGGACTAAATACACCCAAGTGTTATGGAAATCAGACTTTACATCCTTACATAGGAGTTAGAGATGGAAGAGGCCTGTCAGGTCATCTTGCTTGTTTATCCTCCTGCCCATGCATGATTGTTCTCCCTACTGTGTTTTCTGGCTTTTTATCCACTTTATATTTATATCTTAAAAGGGCTAAGAATTTCATTCCTCTCTTTAAGAAACCACTATTACCTACTATTTCTCAGCATCAGGTTTCTGCCCTACTCATTGTGATGTTTTAT
This sequence comes from Apteryx mantelli, assembly GCF_036417845.1. NCBI lineage: Eukaryota > Metazoa > Chordata > Aves > Apterygiformes > Apterygidae > Apteryx > Apteryx mantelli. The sequence continues at coordinate 159,361,942 of NC_089978.1, read as the reverse complement.
TATTTGACTGATCCATATGCCCACAAATTACAGAGAAAGGCAAGACCTCCGCCTACAGGAACCTAAACCCACTTTTTTTCATATCACTATCTAAGTAAACCTCCTTATAGCACTGAAATAATTCCTGTCTTTGGAAAGCAAACAGAAAGCTGCCCTAAGTATGTAACTGGGGATTTTGTACCTCTGTGTCTGATTGTGGTGGCATTGGGGAATCCCTGCAAGCACAGACCTAAAACCTTTGCAGAGACCATTTTTTTCTTGTTCCTCTGTCTGCTACCCCCATCCAGGCAATGAACACTGTGATGACTGGAACGAGAGAGAGATGAAGCACAACATGCCTTGGCTGATTCTCTCCAGCACAGTGTTTCCTGCATGGACTCTTACAAGATGTAAAGACAGTTCACTTTGCATTTCACCCACCATGTGCTAAAAGGTGTTGAGAACTATGTGTTTGCACACAGTTGAACTGCTGTTAGTACAAACAATAAATATGGTCACAGACTAGCACCAGATGGGTTAGAGAGGGCCTCCATAGCAACCTCTTGCTGAGAAAGGATAGCAGGCCAGTGCATAACCTCCTGTCTTTACAGGACTTCCTTTGCAGGAGACACAGAGGAGGAAGGAAATTGAGGAAGAGAGGCTAACTCACAGACTACCTTTATGCTACTAAATAAATCAGTGCTGAGACCATTCACTGGCCCTGAGACCAAGCAGAAGGGCATAGTTCATATCCACACAGCTAGACTCCCCTTCTACCCCAGAACAGGCAGGCTGGAGCCAAAATGTCCACAGGGAATGGTTGCTGGCATGTGCCTGAGTTATACTGAAGCATCCAGAGGGACAGTATTAGTTGGCATGAGCCAAAACAGTAGCAGAGAGCATGCTAACAGTTACCCAGTGTGGATAATCACAGGACAAACCTGAACCCATGCCCTAGTCCTGCTTATTTACTAGTATAGTAAATAAAGCCAGAAAGACTAAACTGGCGGTATAACCTCTACTAGGCAGCAAAAGAAAAAGATAGGTTACGTGTAGAAAAAAGTAATGAGATACTATAGTGGTCTTCGTAGCGTATGGAGAGATGTGTGCTTCCTGAGGTCTCTGCTTTGTAATGGCCAGCTGAGAGTGCAAGCAAAAGGCCCTTCAGCTACATGAAACGAAACAAAACTGAGGAATAGTAACCATGTCACAATTTATGCACATTTTCACTCTTTCCTTTCTTAAACCTACCCTTACATTATGCTTGTATAATTCGTTTCATTTGACATTATATTCTCTTTCACTCTGATCAAAAATTTCAATGTTGCAACTTTTTTTTTTTAAATGTAATTTGTGACTGCATTGTAAAAGATGCCACTGGAGTAGATGTAGGCTTTCATGTCTGAATGTATCTTGGCATTAGTGCTGAGAAGGGAAACAGTTTGCTTCCTAGGAAAAGTAAAACATATTTTATTTGTTTCAGTCCAATCCCCAGCTGAATCCCTGCCTCAAGTACCTACAGATATATTATACAGGAAAAATAAAACAAAGTTGATACACACTTTCCTCTAATCAGGAGATATCCCCAATTCTTTCTGAACCATTGTTTTGACTATTGGCAGAGACGACAGATGTCATGCATTTAGATATTTTTGATCTACTTTTGAAGTTTCTTTTGGGAGCCACGGGGCTAGGGATTTATTTTTGTGAGAAAGGTATCTTCAGCTGTGGGGAACAAGTTGTGATTTCTTTTAATTGAGAAGTTGTGGTTGTATAATAAATTGGACTCCAGCCTAACACTACCTAGGTAATTTAGTTTTTTCTTCTTCCTGCACAAATGTTGCCACAATATTGATCCCACCTTGCTTATGCTGTAGTAGTTATTAGTACTTTGGTGCTACTGGATAGATATCCTTCAGAGCTTGTCCTTCACGAGTATACTTCTCTTCCACATTTGTACAGTGCATGGTAGTCACCAAACTGTCCCTATTACTGTGTACATGAGAGATGTGAATTTTGGCAAAAAATGTCCAAACTGCTCTAAGACTGGTCAAAAAAGAAGGAAAAACCTGACATTTTTCTAGGGTTTGCTAGACCTATTCATTTTTGTTCCATTTTGCCCACGTCTAATCTCAAGCTTTTTGGACCACAACCTAACCAGTACACTTTCTGTTAGTAATGGCATTCATTTATTCATCGTATAAAGTTCTGATTTTTTCATTATTTCCTTCAGTTCCCCTCTGTATATGCCAATCACTCACCTGATTAGACTCATCTTGTGAATCAGCTGAGCCAGAATAGGAAGCATCTAGCTCTTCTTCTGTGCTGAACACACAACTTTAGAGCAAGTGAAAGGGCCGAGAATCACTCACGGATCCCTTCTGACCCCAGTGCCAGCCTACCTGCCAGATGACTGAGCCAAACCCTCCTCAGCAGTTCTGAGGTGGAAAGAACTGAGCTCCACTTTGTCTCTAGCCCACCTCCTGTACCCCAGTGGATAGAATTAGAGGCTGTGGTTTTCCCAGCCATCATTTTATTGACTCACCCTATTGCTAAAAGCACTCACTATTTTGTATGGACTGCCTCATGTCTCTGAGTGAAAAAGGGCCTTCTCATAACTTGCTATTCTCCTTCCCTAATTTAGCTTGTGATCTTGTGTTTTAGCCTTCTGCAAAGTGAATGTGTTCTGACCAAAATTCATCCTCACCACTCTTTGGCTTTTGTGCATCACTGTAAGGTCTCCTATCTGCCACATCAGGGACCAAACGCGCTAAGCTCTCTGAGTCTTTCCCATCCATTCCTGCCCCAATTAATCTTGTTGTCTTTCCCTGGTCTCTTTCCGAAACACGAGTATCCTATTTTAACTCCATACAGCTCCTTCGGTAGTTTCCAAACAGCACTAAGGCGTCAAATAATTAAATCATCGTCTCTCATCTGTTTTTAATAAATTCCCTTGGTCATACATCCAAAGCACTTATTTGCTCTAGCAGCTGCTAGATCTGCATCCATAATTTAATATTTGCTGCTATTCCTAGGACTGAACTCTCTCACTTACTTCAGTCTCTATTCTAGTAAGTCAGTGTCTACTTGTTACCAGAGAAAAATCTTTGTCTTGTCACCCAGCCAAAGGATCAGGGCTGATCCCCTCAAGACTTGGGACACAACTCTTCAACAAAACTATTTAAAAATTTTTGACTGAAATGTTTCATTGTTCTTGAGGAAAGATGATTCACTGAAACAAGAATGCTGGGCAGAAATGATCAGTTTAGAGGAAAATGGGAAAAAGATTCACAGTCCACATGGGGAAAAACCTTGACAAAAATAAAAAAAATGATGATATACAACTCAAAATAACAAGCAATCCATAATCAGAACATTAAACTAGAATATGAGAAACTTACAGCCAAGTCTCTGCTTTGACAGATTCAAATCAAAGTCCCGAATATGTGTCTCTCATCTCACATGGGAATGTCTTTATAACCAGACTATGCTAGGTTTATTTTCGTTTCAGTCTTGTATTTGGAACTGTGCAGATCACTGAAATGGCTAAAAATCAATTGGAGCTGGACTGCAAAGCATTCTCTCTGCCATCCCATGTGGGTGGGTGGCTGGGCTGGTTGGTATCCTTGTCTATCTATGTCTATCTATCCTTGTCTAGCTATTTTCACTAAAAATTATTTAATTTTTATATGAATAAAGAATACAAAGTTTTGAAATCTTACATAAAGGAACATCATTTTTCACTAGATCTGATATCTGGAGCTTCAGAGCCTCCAGAAAAGTTATTTTTGGAGTCTAAGGACAATGGATATAAAGCAGCAGCAGACAGAGCCCTCCCTCCCATCAGGGGGAACTGATAAACATGCTTCCCCAGGAATCAGGTTTGATAGAGCCCAAGACCCACTCAAGTCCCACTTCCCCTCCCTCCTGCACAAGGCCTGCAAATCCTATTCTCCATGCCTGCAGCAGAATCACATCATTCTGACATCAGCTTGTGTTTGGATTCTGCCTTTGCCATATAAGCTATTTACAATAGGACATTCTAGATTTTGGTGTATGTATTTCTTTTTTACATCACTGCTAATCCACAGAGCACCTTTTCCTTTCTACCAGCAAAAATAACAAATCAGTGATGTCAATTTCTACCATACTGGCAAGTGATAGACTAAAATTGTAAAACTAGAAAACGTATACCTTCTCCTTTTGCAAGAGAGAGAGACACACACCTCAGCCTGGAAGAATGACAGAATCACAGAATGGCTGATGTTGGAAGGGACCTCTGGAGATCGTCTAAGTCCAACCCCCCCTGCTCAAGCAGGGTCACCTAGAGCACATTGCACAGAATTGTGTCCAGAGGCCTTTTGAATATCTCCAAGGATGGAGACTCCACAACCTCTCTGGGCAACCTGTTCCTGTGCTCAGTCACCCTCACAATAAAAAAATTTTTCCTCATGTTCAGACGGAACTTGCTGAGTTTCTGTTTGTGCCCGTTGCCTCTCGTCCTATCGCTGGGCACCACTGAAAAGAGTTTGGCCCCATCCTTTCTACACCGTCCCTTCAGATACTTATACACATGGATAAGATCCCCCCTCAGTCTTCTTTTCTCCAGGCTAAACAGGCCCAGCTCTCTCACCCTTTCCTCATAAGAGAGATGCTCCAGTCCCTTAATCATCTTGGTAGACCTTTGCTGGACTCAGTACAATAGCTCCATGTCTCTTTTATTGGGGAGCCCAGAACTGTACACAATACTCCGATGAGGTCTCACCAGGGCTGAGTAGGGGGGGAGGATCACCTCCCTCAACCTGCTGGCAATGCTCTTCCTAACGCACCCCAGGATACCATTGGCCTTCTTGGCCACAAGGGCACGTTGCTGGCTCATGATCAACTTGTTGTCCACCAGCACTCCCAGGTCTTTTTCTGCAGAGCTGCTTTGCAGCAGGTCAACCCCCAACCTGTACTGGTACATGGGGTTATTCCTCTCCAGGTAATGGTCTCTGCACTTCTGTTTCTTGAATTTCATGAGGTTCCTCTCTGCCCACCTCTCCAGCCTGTCAAGGTCCCTCTGAATGGCAGCACAGCCCTCTGGCGTATCAGCCACTCCTCCCAGTTTTGTATCATCAGCAAACTTGCTGAGGATGCACTCTGTCCATTCATCCAGAATGCTGCATCTCGAGATGCTTGTCACTTTTTAAGATCTGATCTGTGAAGGTAGTCCTTTTGCTGAATATTTTAGTATTGACGAAAGACACCTGGATCTACTTGCCCAGCTCAGTTTAATCAGAGCCTTACACTATAGACCTCCCAGGAAAAACTTTCCTACTGTCATGCACTTTACTCTTCTGCCATGTAAATGAGACATGACCTTGGATGAGAAGTGATGAGAAATATTTTCTGTATAGATGTAGCATCCACAAATGGGGTCTTACTCTATGTAGCAAGACGAGAGAAGATTAAACTTTAAAGCCTCGATTGCAATTTTTTTCCAAGACAAGTTGGCTTGGAGACACTTCAAGGCATGTACAAGCTGTCGTTGACAGATAAACACCACTTGTCAGCTTTACCTTCTGCCTTACAATGACCCAAAGAGTGACATTACTGTGTAAGCAACACATGCCCCATGGTGTCCTATAGCAGTCACAGTGTTTCCTTTCTGACAGTAAATTCCAGTGCACTGAGGCACTTGGCACCAAAGTCAACAGCTAGCCCCTCGGTCAGGGCAGCAGGCAAAACAGGAGGAGGTAGAAGGAGAGCAGGTTTGTTCTTTTGACGGCCTTGCTGAATCAACCAGAAAAATTAAGATGAGTGTTGCTAAGAAAGAAAAAGTCGATGGGAGTTTTGCCACTGACTTCAAGAGAGCCAGAGTTTATTTCACTCTTTGTTTTTAAGAGGAAATTTGAAAGACAAATCTGCAGCCAGGAAAGGAAAGAGACATTGCAGCCCAGATTTTTGTTCTTACTTCCACAGGTGAAATTGGAAGCAGCTCCCCACATGAGTTATGCCTAGGTAAGCAAGACCTATGCTGGGTTTATATGCACCATGATACTGAAAACTGTCTAACTTTGAATGCCTGATGCAGTGTAGGAAACAGAAGTCTCTTCAGCTATGATTTTATCTGTTCATTAAGCATGTGCAATTTACCTCTAGTTTACAGAAGAGCACATGGTTCACCAGAGTAGATGATAGTGTACCACTCTGGTATGCTGTCTCTAGCATTGGCCAATGAGGCTTGGGATGAAGAAAACACCCCTTCATCAGTATAAACTAGGATTCTGATCTTGTCATATTTGCACTTTTTTGTGCTTTTGTGTGTAAATATAGCATTTTACCATTAAACTTGGTAGATTTATTTTAGAAGAGTTCAGTGCATTTGATCTATCTTACTAGAAATATGCAGAATTTCCAAAGCACACCTGTACAAATGTAGCTCTTGAAATTCCTATAATCCATAACCATCCCAGAAATAGCACAAAAATTCCCAAAATATTTTTTCCAAGTCTGCTTCCATACTGATTACAATTAGTATGTTCCAGTGTCAAAACTCCCCAGACACATTGTGCACCCAAAGATACCTACCACACAGTATGGGAAGTGCTAGCATAAGGGATTCAGAATTGCTTTGATTAATGCTTCTGAGAAAATTTTATAGTTATTGCAATGGCACAGGCAGAGCTCATAATTAGTGCTTATACAACATCAGTCTTCAATGTTAAAATTGTACCAAGACCTAAATTAAAGTATCAGAAATATATGGATATTAAAAGCCTTCACTTGCTCTGCTTTAGAATTTTAAACATTGCAGTCTTACAAGCCTTAATATTTCATAAAGGCGGATAAATATTTCTACTATTCAGAATGATTGATGTAAATCCAAGCATCATAATTTATCATTGTTTAAAAAAAAAGCATTCAAGTTCCAAGCACAAAGGGGCTAAAAATAAAGCTTTAAAAATACTCCCAAGTATTTGATAGTCTGGAAATGTTGTCAAACTGGCTGTTCCCATTCTGACTGTCAACATCTAAGGTCACCCTCACCATCTGTGGTCACTCTGTGAAGGTGCTGACCCATGCTTTAAGAGAAATATATTCAATTCCCAGATGTGCAACAGAGTTCATAGCAATCACAAACAGCTTCCTTAACTGGGGCATGCCGCAGTTCTTCATTTGTAAAGTGGGGAGGAAAACCTGTTCTTTCGTCCTATAGCTATCATCATAGCTATTTTATTTGCCTAGAGTCTCTTTGGAATGTGTTTTTGTTTGCAAAAACCAAAATACCCATTTTCACGGTGGAATACTAATCTCAGTTGCTACTATGATGTATTATTACTGTTTATATTGACTTAAAAAATAGTACTGTGTATGAATAGATGGAATAAAGGGTATCAAGTTTTTGGGTTGGTATTCTCTATTAAATCACTTGTTTTTAGCATAATTGCATAATTGTAATAGTATAATAAATAGGGCTAATTTGTTTGACACATTAAGGGTATAGTTTCATGTTACACGTAATCCAGTGGAGCTGCAGACTGCCACTACCAGGACGGACCTATTCTTTCCTTTCTTGCTTCCTCCTCCCCCAATAGCAAGGTCTTGTTCCCTTCCTTGCATTGGACCTAGTGATTATGCAGGATAAGTCAGTTCAGCTTACTGATCTGAGCGAATCCTACTCATTTGGAGTGGGATGTACTTTATTTCTGTTGGCTCAGCTAGCTGAAGCATACACTCTTGTAGCTCCGTGATTGCTAGATCTGAGGCAATGGGAGTGCACAGCCGTAGGCAGGGAAGTGGGACTGTCCCTTTTAGCTGCAACCTACACACACATAGTGTTAGGTTTAATGTGAAATTATACCCTTATCTCAGAGATCCACAGTTTATAAACATTTGCTTCCTATTCTGGAAGATAATTGAGATACATGCTAAGTACTGCATATTGATCTCCTAATTCTTCCATTCCAATAATGTCTGCTGCTTTGAGTTAGATTTTACTTTAATTTTTCAAAGTCTTTTCTCCTATATATTGGACAAAAAAGTCAAATTCCTTTCAGCCTTCTGTGAACCACTGGGGGATTTCCACTGATTCACTGATGAGAGTGAAAATGGGTTACAGGGGACATAACTGAAAAGGAAGAGCCATCTACCAAAAACACAAGGCAAACTTGCAATAATTAGCCATGAATCTCTGCTTTTGTGGAGGACTTTTTCACTAATAAGCTAACTTCATTAAATTTTCCCCATTTGCTCTGTGAGCCTAATCAGGCCTCATAACTTTGTGGTTCCCCTTGAACTCAACAGGTGGTGAAGATTTACCTTCCCTTGTACATTATGTAATGAAAGGAATTGTGTACTCCCTATCCCTGTTAACAACTGTTATCTTTTGCATAACAGTCTTAATATAATATAATCACAGGAACATAGCGTCACCACACGAACTTCATCTATGGACAGCTATTGACTTTAGCAGGAATACAGTGCTTGTTTCAATCAGTATTTCCAAAGTCATTGTCACCTCTAATCAATCTGAGTCAGCACTGGGCTGGAAATTAATGATGTTTTTTAAATGAATGCTAAGGAGATTTTCCTGAGGAAAACCCAAAAGATTAAAGTTTGAAGGAGCAATTAACCCTCTATGTGGAGGATTATGGCTTGGAAGGTTTTGGATAACATCCACATGAATTTTAAAGGTAGGTTGTAACTCAAAAGTTACATGAAGTGGTAAGATTAAAGACAAAAAAAGACTGTTACAGTCACTTAACAAAGACTTACTGCCTTAATTAAGCTTCACAGTCAGGCTGGTGAGAGTAGACTAGTATGAATATTTTATGTAAAAAGGAATAAACAGAGAAGTCATGAGACCTGCAGTTCCATGTAAGGATCAAAGAACAGGATCCCAGCAATGTGGCTCCTTGTCCTTACCCTTGGCTCCTGCTCTAAGGAATGTGCTTCTTTCTGGATCTGTGAACCCCGGAGGAGGAATCCTATGCAGATATATTTCACTTTTACCATTGATTCAACACAGAAAGTTCTGAACAGACATTTCATGTTTTGACTTATAGGGTGATCCCTTTTGCTTAACTTTTATGAGTAGAGTGTCAGCTTCCATATCTGAACTACTCTCTCAGTTGTACAGTCAGTGGGGATCTAGCCATCTGGCTCAGTTCAGTTACTTGACCACAGTCACGTACAGCCATCTGAGAGTGCCCTCTGGTATCCCTCTTGGTCTCCCATTGGCACTGCAGAGGGTGTGGGTCACTGATAAGTCTTGTGTTGTATCTGCCTGCTCCATATGGCTGTCTTAGGTACCTTAGGCACATCTGATGGCAGTAAACTCCTGTGTTGAGGGAGATGAACTGAGCCCTTAGCAAATGGATTTCAGAGGCAATGCAGCAGTGAATTTTAGGACGTCTCCCACCTTGGATTTCAGTGGTTATACCCCTTAAAATGACTAGCTCACGTGTCAGTGCTCCACTGTAGATATCCAGAGATACCTGCCCAATGCATCTTTCAGATGACTTTCAAATTAATGACTGAGAGATGATTAGGCTCATAACTACACCAATACACTGGATGCCCAAAAGTGAGCCCTCTCATATGCTCCTCCCCTCTTCCACAGACTCATGTGCACCAAACCCTAGGACTTAGGCAACTTCTCCCCGGGTGGCCACAGATCTGCTCAGTTTGGCTCCACCCTCACAGGGGCTCTGCACCCACAGAACTGCTCTTAATCCATTCTTGCACATATGAGCCCACCCAGCTCCATCTCTTCTTCACCTCCACTTCCTAGATACGCTGTTGGCAGTGCAATGCATTTTGATACACAGACTTTTCAGTCTGGGTTCTGACTTGTTCTTTCTCAGTGGTACAATGATGTTTTGGGCCAAATCTTTTCAGTTTAGCCTAAGCTTCACTGTATGGTTTATTAAAAAAAAAAGTTGGTATCGCAGAGACTCATCTATGGGAAAGATTCTTCTTCCAAAAATAAACCCTTCCTGCTCAAGTTAGAGCCTGAGGCTTAGGGTATTAGCAGTCTGGAACCATAACAATATAAACATATGAGAAGCCTAAATGGGGCTGAACAGCATTTGTGCACTATGCCATCACTGCTTTGTTATTACCAGTTCAATAATCCTCTTGGGATTGCTTCCGCAGGACTTTTTTCTGCATATCAACTGCATAAGCAGGAAGACTGTGTGCCATCTACTGGCACGCAGTACTGGCACACACAAGCGTGACAAACTTTTTTTTTTTTCTTTTGAAGTGCTGAATTTAAAAAAAGTTCTGTAGTTTATTCCTGTGAAATATATCTGCATTAAAATGATCACTTATATCATCGAAATGCTCTTTCCTCAGGCAGACAGTAGCAGTCCGTCTCTGGCCCTACTGGGCAGGAACCAGCTACAGTCCCAGACTTTCAGTTGCAACACTTCTTACTTGTGAATCACACAGCAAATCACTCCTGCAGGCATTTTGGTCAAATCAGCTGGACAGTGTTCAGCACTCCCTCTACTACTGACTTTTTGCAGGTATAGATATAGCACTTTAAGCAATTACTATCTCAGCTAGTTTCTTATCACCCTCCTTTGGCAGTTACTGGTCCCTTCAGCACTCATTTAAACTAACGATGCTGACCTACACTGAATTGGACTAGAAGCACTCTCATGCTTTGTTACATATTCTCAGTTTTGCAGTGGTAACCTCCAGCTGACCTGTATTTAGGAGTACCTGCAAAGGTCACTTCTTAAACTTTCCTACTAGTTTCATCAGCAGCCACCTGGCTAACATGTCCAGGGACCTCCAGCATTACCAAGTGTCTCCTTAATATTCTTGCTCACTTTTATCTGCTGTCTCAAATCCCTCTCCCTCTCCTGTTTCTTTTGTTAGTGTTCTACAATTATTGTCTGTCATGTGCTTTTGCCAAGGATCAAGCTGCACAGAACTGTAAAAATAGAGGGGAAAAAAACAAACTATCAGATTTCTGCAATGTCAAAAGGATCAGCCAGTAGGCTGTGTGTACCACTATCACTTTTCCTTGGCATTGAACATTATGAATAGGGATAAACTTAGTAAATGTCACATAATTTCCTGAATATGCTTTTGCCAGGTTTAAAAGAATACAAAAAAAGACAGAACCTAAAGGTGGCTTCCAAACCCAATATTCAAACATTGGTCTAGTTTTCAGAAGCCCTAAATTGTCAAAGGGAGCTGCTGGCTTGCAGTGCTGTCAAAGTTAATAATAATTACAATCATAATAATTATCTGAATAGGGCTTCAAGATCCTAATTTCAATCTCCTAGTTTTTAAAATCCTATCCTTTATTTTATTAAAAATGAGCTGGGAGACTGACAGAGTTTATACAGCTTAATAATGAATATGCAGATCAGGGGTTCTAATCCCATCCTCTACCCACTGTGGCCTTGAGCAAGCCAGTCTCTGCTTCAGCTCCCATACTTAAAGAATGGAGGAAAATATATGAAAATTTCCATTTCCCTTTGCCAATGACAATGAATGTCATTTAACTGGGAGAAGTCCATCTCTGGCTTTTGGGTCACCTCTAGCTGCGTAGCCCGCCAACTGAAGTGGGGATGGCATCCTCAGGAAAGGAGCCAATTATACAATGGATTAGAAAATTAAAATCCTACATATCTTCTCTCTGTTGCCAAGCAGGCCTGTGGCACATCAGTCAGGTAAACTTTTATCCTGCACTTATTTCAGCTCTGTTGACCTGTAGCCATTATTCCAACCCAAAGTCAAGACATAAGGCAAACAAGCTAGACTGGATATTAAGAATATTTTAAATTTCTCCCCATGTGGAATTTTTTCCATATTTCTGATGTGTTTGCAGTTGTATAAATCTCACACACAGTCTTTGTCCTGATAATTTGACACCTATTAAGAAAGCTAGGGACACACACACAATCTTAATTGGGAGGGCATTAGTGTTTGCAGGACAATTACAGTTTAAGGAAGAATTTACACAAGAAGATAAAAGCTTTAAAAACTAGAAGTAAGAGGTAATTCCACCTCTACAGGAGGCCTCAGAAAGAATAAAGGGAGGAGTAATGAAAGAAAATGTTTGGTTGTTGGGATAGGCAGGATGAAAGAGACACAGAGAAAGAAACTGAATGCTGGATTATGGCATCTTCAGGGCTAGAAGGTGAGAACATAAAGTGCAATCTGGCATGGTGAGGAAGGAGGAGGCTGTAAAGAGATGCAAAGTGATGTAAGGTACCAAAGAGTGGAATGATCGCATTGATAACTTCAGCCTCTCTTGGGATCTGAAGTGAGGTTAGAGCAGGGAAGAGTATTTCAGTTATTCATACCATCTTCAGACTAAAAAGCTCCAGTGTAAGCTATGGTGATATCAAGCAACATTTTAGATTGCTGTACTCTTTTATACAGTTTTGGTGTACAATCGTATTTGCATAGAGCTATGCTGCCTTCCAGGTAAGTACTTCCCTGGTAAGTCTCATAGCCCCTAGCAGTGTTCCCTGATGTAGCTGCTGGTGGGAATGTATGAAGAGACCTCTAGGAATTCAAAGAAAATGTAAAAATCCATCATTCCTTGGAGAAGCCCTATTGCCCTCCAGGTAATGATGTCATTTCTAGCACTCTCAGAAAGAAGGGCGAGGGTGGTCAGCTCTTGATTCTTGCCCAGGAAGAAAAGTTTCTGTCAGAATAAATTCAGCTGGCCCTGGGTCTGCCTATTTCACCGGAAGTCTCACCCATGGTTACTCTAGCTAAAATAACTAGGGTATATCAGCCATTGTGTTTCAAGATGTAAATGAACATCCAACTGCCTGAGGTTAGGAAGAAATTGACCTAAACAAGACATTAAACCTCTGTTTGTGGCATCTCATACTAGTAAATGCTGTAGACTAGATGGCTTCTGACTGGATGTTGAGACTTCTGTGTTCAGATAAAACTAGTATCTAATCCTATCCTAGACTCTAAAATATCCTTCCTGCCCTTAGCCTTCTGCACAGAAAAACTGACTAACTAACTGTGGAAAGGTCCATCATAAATAGTACTAGGCCTTCATTTTGTTGCTATTTAGTCCATAGTGCTGCTAGGAGCCAGCATGCGCACACTAAGTACTGTTATACTTGCTCAGCAAATGAGAGGACGAGAAGGAGCAGAGTTTGCTCGGTGGAGGTGGTTGGGGGAAGAAAATGTGCTCCTTCTCTTCTTTAATATCAACTTAGTTCCTCAACTTATAGAAATCCCTATCTGTGAACCCTTTGGGCAATTGCATATACATCTCAGATTACACATATTGAGCTGCTTAGCAGGTCACACATCCCATCTGATAAAAGCTCATAATGCTGATAATGGACTAATAATTTTCCAAAGACCTACAGTTTTCTAGTGTACTCTAGTTAGCAAAGGCTATAGGATTGTGGCTTTAGATTTTCCTGGGTTTAATCCCAATACGCTACTCTGTTATTGACTGAATTTACAATTGCTTTTTTTATCTTTGCGCCTCCTTTTTTTTTTTTTAAGTTAAAAAGTTCCATCTTAAAATCTGCTACCTTACATGTCCACCCACCACTTCAGTGCTGTTCATTTGTCCAGTCTACCCACACTTATCTTTTACAACATTATACTGAATGAAGTTTCTGGGAAAAGGCATTGGGGGACACCTCTCTGTGTCAATAAGGCCCTACAGACTCACTGGTCCTGATGCAAGCAAAGGTGGATGTCTTAAAGTATGTTCCACAGTGACCACTGTTTAGCAGATACAGTCTGCCCATTAGCAGAAGCCAGTCTACTGATGAGGCTGACAGTGTCAAAGACAGATAAAGAGGTTTAAATCCACTAATTTCCCTTGTAGGAGATGTAGCTCCTTTTTTGAGATCTGTCACTGGGGCCTATTTTGGCTCAGCCTTTCTAGACACCTCCTCTTCACTGACATTGCTTTCCTCACTGGAGGTATTATGGAGGTTGTATTGCACTGGCAGTATCCCTTGGCACAGAGTCAGTCTGACTCATCTTCCATTTCATTACAGCGTCTGAAACAGCTGCAGCTGTCAGAGGTTTGCAGTTACATTGAAACACTATGATAAAACTATATCTACAAAATTATTTTGATAAATACGGTCTTCTTTGCAGCAGAAAAGCACAAAGAACAGTCTCTTGCAATGCATTATACTATAGCCACCTTTATAACTTTATCTGTTGCTATTACCTGTCTTTATTTTAACTGCATCTGGAATGTTTCTTAAGTGCAGTATTTTTGCCTTCAATTTACCATTTATTCTAATGGGAACAAAAATAAGCAATATCTTAACCTTCTACATAATTTCTGGAAGGCCTAATATCTTTCTTTTATGTATGGTGGCTACATTTTTCATATGCATCTAATTCACAAATAAATACATACAAAACTTTGTTCTCCAAGAAGTGCAGACTACCTTCTGTTATTAAGAAATGGGTCTATTCATAATATCAGCATATAAGGAACATATGAACATATGAGTAACTTGGCTCTCAAGAATAGTTCCACTAACTTAAACAAAAGAAGACATCATTAAGATGATGTCTGCACTGTAGGTCCTGCTGTGACTACAAGTCATGTAAGCCTACTCCTTTATGGGACATGTACCCAGTAGTTAAACTGGTAGTGGTAGCAGATTAAGCTGGGATAGCCAGGAACACAGTGCAGGCTGCAAAACCCATGCAAGAAGTTGGATAAATATTCGGATTGGGCTTTGCCTGTTGTACAGAGCTCCATGAGTACAATTAATCCTTGAATGAGTTTTCTTAAAACTGCAACCACATCAGGGTAGACATAATTTCTGAATATCTGGTGGTTCTAATCTACTGTTTCTGAACTCTCCTGGGATCAGTCTAGAATCTATTTCTACCATCCCAGCCAGGAATTAGAAGAAAGGGAAAGGTGTACTGTCAGAGCGAGAAGGCAAATTATGCCTATTTAAGAGCCTATTTTTAAAAGTTATGTTTCCCTCCTGAAGTGTACTCTTTCAAATTGACTCGATTTATCATGTGCAAGTATTTATGCAATTATCAAACTAAATTAGTGCTGGATCAAACCCATCTTTCTCTAAAAAGAGCCCAGCTTTCACAAAACCATCAAAAGCATTACAACAACATAACATTTTTTTGCCAGTGCACACAAAGATTCATCTTTGATTTCAGTCAATTTTATACATTTTCCTGCCAAGGAGAATCACATCATTCAAGCCAAGCCCTGGGTTTTCTTTCTGAAGTTTGAGGAAAACACAGAGACTAGCTCTCACTTTTTTCTAAAATGCTTTTTTTAAAACAAAATGGAGTGACAAGACAGTTGTAGCCCCAAGGGAGATAACAACCTTCAGCATTTTTTATTTAGGGTCATTTTATCACTAAACAATATGAGTTCTTAGACAAACAGCTTACTGTACCCTCTCTGAGATGGCATTGGCTTTAATTTTCAAAAAATAATGTTCCTTAGAAATAAATCAATACAGCATATGCTGATGCCCAGTATGGACAAAAGTGAGGTGAAACCAGTCAGAAGCAAGAGGTAAGAATGTATGGAAAACTTCCCTTCTCCTAGCACTGTGAAAGGGCAAGTGGCACAAAAAATAAAAAGTGAATTTGCTTTTAACCATTTCTTGGGTTGCAATATTCTACCTCTGCTCATTTTTTTCAAGATACAGGCATTTCAGTTTGTCTGCAAACTAAGTTAGAAGTTCAGAGCTATAGTGTTTTCTCTTTGTGTAACATATGCAGGCAGCCAGTTGACATTTAGGTTGTATCATCAGAGTAATATATCACAAGTAAAACAAGCAGTTGCTGTTCCTGATGATGTCAAGGTGATGGCATGATGAAAGGCTTTGTATTATCCCTGGAACTGCAAGACAGGAGACACTTGCTGTCTGGGCAGCCTGAGGCAAGGGCTGCATTTGAGCAGTAGTTATTGTGCTCTTGAAAAGGGGCTGCAAGGAAAGCAGAGGAATCGCAGGGGATGTATCCAAGGTCAGAAAAATAGGAACGGATTCAAACTTTTGCTTCACCCCTCAGCTCTCCTGCATTCTGTTTTAAATTCTTTTCTTTTTAATTTTCATTTATCCCTGTGTTTCTCACAGCTGGCTCTAACCAGAGCTCTGGAGAAAGGGTGGCCATTTTTGCCCTCCCTGCTACCTGCATATACTGTGCCAGAAAGACAAGGTCAACAGTTTCACAAGAGGTTTCATGATAACTCCAGTCAGGAGACTCCGACAAGATTTGAATAAGCACTGCAGCTTTGGCATTTATTTAAATTAGACACTTCACCTACTTTGTAATTTAGATTAAACATCCGGACACAGAAATGAGGAACCTCTTCCACCCAGCAGGGACTGTTGGGACCGTGAATTCAGATAGTAGATGTTAACAGGGCCAACTCAGAGTTTGTGGGTAAGAAATAGACAGGCAATGGTTGGCTCCGTCCCCTCACCACTATCTGCCATCCAGAGTGGCTAAGCTAGCGCAAGAAAGAAGATTAGTAAAAAATTACAAGTGCCCTCCTCTCTGTAACTTCTGGGAGCAAGGGTGATGCAAGGAGAAACCTCTTGCTCAGAGATATGCCTCCAACCCAGACTGTCAGCTCACTTCTGTCTTTAGACACCATCAGGTCCTCAGAGTTGTGCCCAAAAGTTTCAGTTTAGTCCAGTTACATCAGAAAAAAAGGAAGGGAGAACAAGAACGAAAACTTTTAGGTTGAACTGGAGCTGGGAAATAGAAAAAGCTTTTTGCTGATCTGTAGAGTAAGACAGCAAAGCACTGATGCACAGTGTTAACAATAACAAGAGATTACAAATTCATCAATTCTAATTCTAATATTATACATACAATATGTATGTGCAATAATGAAAAAAAAGATACCAAAGATCTTATTAAAGGGGTGATAGTAAATGCTAGCAATCCTGGCACTTCTAAATATACTAAGAATGCTTAAGTTTCTGTAAATGTCAAAATTTGGAAAAGAGATGAAGTGAAAGAACAGAAAAGTTGTGATCCTTAAAAAGACTAGAGAGAGGACTGGGTAACTCTAGCTCTGGTAGCCTGACTTCAATTCCAGGTAAAATATTAGCAAAACCTGAGAGAAGCATCTATTTTTAGATGGCTAGAGCAGACAAATCTACTGGCTTAAAGCCAAGAGAGATCTATGAAACAGACAATGCCAAAGAAATCCAATAGCCTTTTTTTAATATGGTATCTGAGTGGGTGTTTTTTCAAAAAGACCTTTGGCATATGGAAACAGTTTAAATAACACCTGGATAAATATTCAATAAAGTGACTAGCAAGCCCTTGGCATACATGCTGTGTCCTTAGAGAAAATCCTTGTCTTTCTTTAAAGGTGTCCTTTTACTTGGGTGCCTCCTTTACAATAAGGCAAAATATTTTTTGCTCAAAATAATTGAGCAAATTCACATAGGGACCAGAGAGAAAGGGTAGGCACAGTAAAAGATATCAGACTCTCCCACTCCCCATTTTTTTCTTCCTTTCTTTCTCTCTCCTATTTTCTCTCATACACTCCTGCACACAAAAATATACCTTCATGCTTATCCTGCCAAAAAATGTTAGTGATTTTAGGGAGATGTTGACTGCAGGTTGTTGAGACCAGCTATCTTAAAGGAGCACACTTTGGAGAACTCAAAATAAAGAAAACCTCAATATTCGATGTCTCAAGAGGTTGAATCAGTGTGTAATTTATTAATGAATTGTACCCACAGAGATAGAAACATAGGCGAATAGTATTCAGTTGAGACTTTATCCTCGTTTCCTCATGTTTACACCAAACTTTTTGTTAAGACTAAGCCATGGCATTACTGAAGTGACCCAAAAGTTACGTCAGAACAGACAACCAACACTCCACTCACTGTTGGAGATGGGCTTGACAGGGAGTAAAATCAAGCATTGTGTGTGTGCCCCTATGTATGCTTGGGCAGAGAGCAACTTTGGTTTCCTTTTCCTTGTGCGTGGGTTTTGAATTCAAAATGAGAAGCAGGCATGATTCTTCTTGTGTGGGATCAAAAGAAATTCTTCCTTCTTTCTTTCCATAAGCCAATAAAGCAATGGAATGGCATGGTAATGCCCCCTCTTTTTTCATGTTGGAAGATATTAAAACCACTTTGATTTTTCTTGCAGTTCTAGAGGAGAATGCATTAGAAGCTGCATGCCAGGAAAATTCAATTGAAAAGGAATGTTCTGCTCAGCTGCCATCATAGCTCACCCATGGACCTGCTAATTTTCCCCTCCCTACTCTCTTCAAACACAGCTTTATCTGTTTGCTGTGGTACAACCTCCTGCCTCACACAAAGCAATAGAGGCAGAAGGCCACTGGCGCCATGAACTTTTGGAGGACACCCATGCTGGTGTTACTGTGCACGTACTCTGGGCTCCATTACCATACACAGCAGATCCAGAGAGATTACTGAAAGTCTAGGAAATCCCTCAAATTCTCATCGTTGTTTGTGAATCTGCATACAGAAATGTAGCACACAGAGCCTGCCTGGTTAGGCATAGTTCTGTGCCTAACCTCTGCCTGTCAACTTCCTTCCTCTTTATGATTAAAACAAACAAACAAACAAATACCTCACAGAGGAAAAGTCTCTAAAAATCTCTCTATCTGGCACAGAGAATTTAAGCCCCATTAGTACAGCGAAGTTTATGCAGTTCCTTCTCTGAGTGCTGTACTGAGCTGCAAACAAACTCTTAGATTGAGTCCTATTGGAAGCTCTTGCATCTGGTTGCCTCATGCACCATTTTTACTGCCTTGTGGACAATTCTGTGCAAAATCAGCTTTAATAATTCTCTGTGAGAATAAGTGTGCCGACTAGAGCAATTGTCTGCAGGATAGTGCCTCTGTCTTATATATAATGCGGGACCACAGTGTGAGTAGCTGTCACAGCTGTCTCAGATGGAATGATATGTGAAGGAAAGTTCATGCTCTCTGCTCTGGTGTGACTAGGCAATCATCTGCTTTCCTTAGAGGTTTTATTGCAGGACTTGAGTTAATCAAGATTAAGAGGGACAGTTCACACTAGAGGCTGTGGTGAACATCGAACCATCCTCCCTGGATGGAGATTTTCTTGCAGGAATTGGGACTGAATCCAAAACAATAGTAAGCTGGCAAAAAAGTGCATTCCCCCCCCCAGGAAACCTTACAAGCCCTCAATTAAGAAAGTGTGACCCACACATGTATGTTGCACATTTTCACTTTCAGAGACCAATGATGGAAATTAGATTGCTGAAATTAAGTAGGATCAGGTTGCTTTCTTAGCTTCAGCTTAGTGATGCCTTTCCACATGACTCTGAGCCTTCATGCCAGGCTGATTCCCAACTGTCCCTAGGCAATCAGACCCCTGCCAGACTTAACAGAGCCTTCTCTTACATGTATAGCACAGCTGAGTGGAGCAGGGCCTTAGCGATCCTTGAGGACAGAAACATCATTACCTAAATATTCATTTCTGCAGCCCATGATCTAAGAGTCAAATTTTTTTCAGAAGTGACTCACAGGACCTGTGCTCATATAATTGCCCAAATAAACAACCCTGTATATATACCAATGGGTGTTTAGAGGTCAACAAAAGCACCACTTAGCTTCTAATGATCTTAGAATTTTACTTCAGCTTCCTTGGGCTGGATTTCATTTCATTTAGGTCAGCTACATCAGTAACTTCTTTCATATATTTTGGCGCAATTTGTCTTGTGCCTAAAGGTTTCAATGGTTACTGATAGCTCCAACCCTGGAATACTTTATTAATCCTATAAAATACTTAGCATAAGAAAAACTTACAGCATAAAATTTTAAGAAAATAGGGCTTGGAAGAGATCTCAAGAGATTGTTTCATGCATCACCTATGCTAAGGCAAGATCAGTGATTCCAGTGTTATTCCTGCTTTTTTTTTTTTTTTTTTGGTCCAACCTGACCATAAAGACCTCCAGTGATGAAGAATCTATACCATCCCTAGAGATGTATTGCATTGCTTCATTGCTCACACTCACAACATTTTTCATAGTGTCTAAATTCAATCTTTCATCTTAACATATCTGGTACCATAGGGTAACTCTTCGCTTTTGGCAGACATAACAGTTACAGGGAAAACTTATGAAAGGAAATGACTAATGCAATTTTACTTCATATCAATATTTGTGAAATGTCTTTTTTTTAAATAATTTTCATATATTGAGAAAAGACCTGAAAACCTTCAGAAAGGATTAGTTTCTCTGAAGTGTGTATTATCACTAACAAAAGATAATGATGAGGTTGGAATAATCTCAGTAAGATGTGTCACACAAGCGAATGAGAAAGAAACTCAAAAGTTTTCTTATATAAGTATTGCCATCTGTTTTATTCATGCACAATTTTCAGCAGTTATTGTTATTACAGATGAGACCTTGGTACACCAAATGTTATTTTGGGCATCCATTCACCTAATACTTTTGTAAGAAAGAGTTATGGCAGATTACCAGTGGGATGTGATTTGATACGAGTTACTTATCAAGAACTGACATCAGTGTTTCTATTTTTATTACGAAAAATTTCTATACAAAGCTATAAAACATTCATGTCTAGCAAAAGGAATCAGATGAGGTATATTTTACACACAGATATGTGATGCAGTTACTGGAAAAGTGAAAAGCTGATATGTTTGCACTGCTAGTATACTGAACACTCAGTTGTTCTGCATAAAAGGCATGCTAAAACTTGCTTAGATCCATCCAGTGTCAAACATGAACCAGTACCATTGAAGACTGGCAAACGGGGAGAGTAGGAGCTGTTGGGAGCACTGCCGAGATAGGTTGGGCACATGTTGGAGGAAAAGGCATCCTGTCTGTCTCACATACTGGAAATATATTAAAACCAAGGTCAGAAGACAATGTGTTGCAATGGAGTTCTCAACTCTCTACAAGCAGGAACTGTCAGGTAGCTGCCATCTCAACCCTTCCTAAGCATGAAAGCAGAGCAAATCTTCTATTCAGCTGAGTAAAACAATCTCTTAAAACTAATGTTTAAGTTGCACACAGAGAAAATGAAAGGAATGTTATTAATTCCACTGCGACCTGATTTATGCTCCTCAGCTAAAGCAGTAACTCTCTCTGATGATGAGATGGTTTCTAACCTTAAAAAAAAAAAAAAGCGAGCTTTAACAAAAAGGATTTAAAGTGGTTTAGTGTTGAATTTTACAGACCTTGCCAAAGTGTAATCTGAAGTCTTACATTTTTGTTCCCATCTTCAGCATGCCACAGCTTGAATCATAAAGCTAGCACACAGCATCCTGGCTGTGGGTCAAGATCAGCCGGGTCACAGGCAGGGTAAAGTGGTGAAGGTGACATTGGTTTTTGCTACCTGGCTCAGAGGGGAAGGAAAAAAAAAAAAAAAAAAGTAACAGACTGTAACAGCCTGTGAAGCCTTAGGCTTATAAGTTTCTGGCCAAGTCTCCAATTCCAGTTTTCCACACCCAAATACTCTGTTTTATATCCAGAATAAGAAAGAGCTAGATGAGAATGGATGTAAATTCATCACTCTGACCTAGGACATACAGTGCTGTGCTCTTTGATCATATGATTGACAACTGGCAAGAGCCTGCATTGTTTCTCTGTTACCTAGTGAGTATATTTGCGAGGTGTTAGGAGCATGACATGTGTCATGAGACAAGAGAGAAAAAGGGTGAAAAACAAACAGCAATAAATACTCCCACCAGAAAGAGTGCTTCACAGAAACGTTAAGTTGAAGACTGGCTCTAAGTCTCTGAAGACTGCTCCAAGAGCAAACACCAATTTTTAGTACCCCTCACTCCTGGAACAGGAGGGAGGTGTTTCCCAACTCAGATTTCATCGTTTGCTCATCTCCAAACAGAGCAGTTTGGGCAACATCGCCTCTTGGCATTCAAAATGTGGATTTGGTGGCTCCCATGCTGAACTGGTCATAACAAGAGGACTAATTAACTGGGAGTGTTCAGATGATGCTTGGCATGGTCAAGGCACCATCTGAAGCCTCCGAATGCCCCTTTATGAAGCACTCTGATGAAATACTCGCAAGCCCTCCAGAACTGGGAGGGGACTTCAACCCTCCTGCAAGGCAGCTGCTACTGAATCATGCTGGAGAGGCCCGTGGGAGGCAGACTGTCCTCAAAAGCAGCCACAGCCAGGATTTCGCGCAGCTTTTCCCCTCCAAGTACTTTGCACTGGCCATTGCTGGAAATGCAAAACTGAACCGGCCCAGCCTGGCAGTTTCTGCCGTATCCATCCCGAGAGATGGTGGCAATATAAGGAGTAGATCACAACAGCTGACACATTGGGGGAGGGGTGGGGGGTGGGGGAAGAAACCAAAAAAACAACCAAAAAAATGCCAGCATGCCCCAAACCGCAGGGACTGCCCCTGCCAGGTCCCACGCGCGCGCGTGCTAGCATTCCAGTGTTTTTCCAGGAATTAAACACAGCAGTGCAGAATCCACCTCTCCTTTCTCATACGCTACCTAAAGAAATAAACACCCTCGAATCACGCCACTAGTGTTGACTCCTGGCTAACGCGCAGTGCGGACCTTCACGGAGTGTCTTTGGAAGGAGCGGCGGTGCTTACTGTATTTGTAGTTTTAGCCTGTATCCCCTCGCTGGAAGCGGGGCGGGCTGCTGGTCGTGTCCTCCATGACTTTCTTCTTCCGCATACAAAACATTGCTGTTAAGAGCCAATATATCAATAGCAGGTTTGTGCCACTACATGATCTGGAAATTTTCTTCCCTAGCTATTTCCAGGGCTGTAAGAGTTCTAAGATGCTCCTATTAAAGATTGTAAGTTGCTCCTCAAACATCGAAAGTTACCACTACTTAAATGTGTCTCAGGAATGAAAGTAAAGCTGGCAGCTTCTTTACACATGGGCACTACACAAAGACCAATGAAAGGCTTTTTCTTTAGGTAGAAAAATGGCAAAGTAGAAACACCTTAGGATCTTAATGTGAAGCAGTGGGAGCTTAATTCCTTAGTGGGAGTAAGAATTAAAGTAGGTATCCCAACTGGAGATAAGTCACTGAAAAGACTTTAACTATTTAACTATTTTTGGATAAGGAAATAGATAAGAAAATACAAATTTTAGTCAGATATTTTGTTTACAAGCTCATATGAATATGTATGAGCTTATGTTTGTATGTGGTTCCTCTATATGTATTCACTAAGAATTCCCTTCCAGCTTGCATCTGAGTAATCATTTCCAACTAACAAAAAATAGCACTCTCTTCTAATTCTAGGTAAATATCTAATTACAGATCTACTGTGCAGGAGACAGCACTTTATTTCAAACTCCTCTACAAAGCATTTATTCATATATTATCAAGTACTAGCAAAAATACAGTTATAAAAATAAAGTTTACTTGCTTAACTCTTTCTGTTTTATATTGCAAAGCCTCCAAAATAATTAAAATAACAGCTCTGAGAACTATGTAGAAGTTGTAATGAATAATTCTGAGAAAGTTACTGTGTCTCTGCTCTGCAGCCATTCACACCTCTTGCTACCTTGAAATTAAAAATTGATCCCATCAACCAGGCATAAATCACACAAAAATTTTAAATTGACTAGCTTTCAAAGAGCAACGTAATATGAAAAATATTTTCATGAGTTACAGGTCATCTATTTGCTGCACTCCTTATAATTTATCAAATACCAACAATTATATATCATATGAAAGGAGTAAAAATAGTTCAAATAGTGCATGTCTTTCTGTTTTGATCTATAGAAAAATTTAAATATTTACTCTATAAGTATCTGCACATATAAATATTACATGTGCATATATATGTTCCGCATTTTGTATTATAAATAATACAAATATACAAAACTTCAACCCCAAGACAGTGGATGATTGAGTTATGCATATATGCCCCAAATGGCTTGTTTGACTGTGGAATCATATAACTTGCATATGTCCTAAGTTCCTGGCTGGTTGCTCTGCCTTCCACTTGGTCTATAGATGTGCTCTGTACAGGCTTTTGCCTGAAAGGACTTATATTTCTACTTAATTTTACACATTACAAATTAAGATTTACAGACTAATATCCCTTTAGGATTGGAGCTTAACCTACCTTCTCAGGAAGCAATGCAGCGTTCCAGAATTCAGCCTATCTTTGGACAGCTGTTGTTAAAAAATAAGTAGGCCTACAGTAGGATAAAGACTTCTGTTTAAGTCCAAACCTGGCGCAGATAGTTCAAAGTCTTTGCAGACTGAGAATCTAAAACAAGGACTCTTCTGTTTCCAAAGTACTCTGGGTCAAGTCCCAGGCTGAGAAAACTGAGTCATTTATTTGACCCCCAAACCCACACCTGTATCTTGTTTCAGGCCTAAGAAAAGTAAGAAAGGAGGATTTTTGCCACAGGAAAGTAAGAAGTTCACCTTTTTTTATGGGTTACAATGCTTTGTTTTAACCTCAGAATGTCATTAAATATAAGAGCTGAAAGTAATTGTGACCACTTTTACAGGTGTGCATTTTTCAAGTGGGTTAGTTGTTAATTTTTCTTCCGATTAAAATGAGTGGAGAGTTTGGCATTGCAGCACCTCTCACACCTAATGCTAGAGAGTCAGGTTGCATCGGTATTTGATTCCCAGCCCAGCAAAAGGTGGCAAAAGTCTTAATCTCAACAAAAGGGAAGATTGATGTGGGTTTCCTGGAACGCCTGTCGCTGAAGACATTAATGTTTGGGGCATGGTCCTGCCTACACTGAAGTTCGTGTGAACTAACCTCTTGACTTTCACAGAAAGAGGATCAGGCCCTAACTGAACAAGATTAATAGGAGAGAGTCTGCCATTGATTACTTGCTGCTGTCCTCACCACGTCAAAGGGCAAGCCAAGGTGTGAATTACTGCTACCCAGGGACTCTAAAACATGAGAAGAAATCAAGCTGATGTGCACAGAGTGGAAATTAAAGCATGCTGAATCTGAGTGAAATGAGTGCAGAAAGCTGAACAACTTCTCTTTCAAGTTATCTGCAGCCTGCAACAGTACAAATCTTGCAGAGTTTTCTCATTAAAACTTCTGTTTGCTTAAAGGTTAGGCTAGATAAGGAAGCTATACCACTTAAAATTGTACTTCTGTAATACTTACTCTAGAATAAGTATGGATTCAGCAGAGACATAGGAGAAATAAGAATTCACATGAGGAGAGGTTAAATATTGGTTTAAATTCACAGCTTAGCATATAATAAAATATCTTTTCCATACAGACAGGAGCTAAATAAGCATGTGGCTTTTTTTACCCAGAGGCCAGATAGAGAATTATGTGCTTTCCATATGCCAGACAATACTCTGAAAGTCTGCAAATAATTCCATTTGAGTTTGTGTTTCATTACACTTTGCAGGCTGTGGTAGTGTCATTTATTCTTTAGGACAGAAATTTTTAACATCTTGCACTGGGGCTGCCTTTGTGTGAGGGAGCAGCAAGGGCAAGCTGCTCCGCAAGGGAAGGGGAGCTGGGAGCTGAGCAGAACAAGGCAGACCAGGGCAGAGACCTCACCAACAAGGGCATGGGCCCACAGTACCCGAGAGAGGTGAGCGGAGCAGGTCTGGTGACAGTAGCCAGGGTCAGACACACTGCAGCGATCTCCAGACAAGTCCATAGTGACAAAGAAGATCTGAGGTCGAGCCAAGAAGTCAGTTCACTGGTCAGGATCAGAGTCTGGATCAGTAAGGTACATGGCCAGGCGGGGGCATGGCTGCAGCACAGCTCAGGCAGAGTTCAAAGGCGAGATCCTCAGCTTAAATGCAGCTCCCAAGCAAAGCGGGGGGAGGCCATGCTGAGGCTTCTTTCAGCTTTTTCCCAAACACCTTTTTCTTCACAACGTTTCCAAGTCCAGACAGTTGCTTATCAAAACTGGCCCTGAGCCCCAGCAGTCAAATCCCTGGGAGGGGTGTGTGTGTGTGTGTGTGTGTGTGTGCGCGCGCTCAGGGCCTGGGCGCTTCATAACCAGCGCAGCACTGTCTGTTTCTAGTGGGCTTTTCACAGGATGCGGGAAAATCTCACAGTGACACCAAGCAAAAACTGCAGTCTTTCTGCAGGGCTACTCCTATGAGATGCTCAAACTTTCCAAGGCTTGTAGAGATGTTTAAGCCTGATTTGCACCTGGTTTACATACTGTGGACCGGACAAACCAGTAGAATGGACAATGAGACTCTCTGGATCTTCTCCAGGCAGCCCAAAATGCTGGCTAATTCTTTTCCTTACTCTGTGAAGACTGAGAGGCTCTGCAGGCCTCGGAGGTCTAAAGTAATCCAGTTGCCTAGAATCAGCCAAGAGGAGACTGAGGGCAGAAGGAATTGGGTGAAAACTTGGCCACCTGAATATGAGCATTTGTTTCTTCAGACAGGGATTGCACAACCTTCCAATGGCCAGGGTCTATAACACAGCTGCATCTTTTTTCCTTTGCCTTTGGCTGCTAGTAACTAACACCTTGTAGTGGGTGGGCTTGTCTCCATTATGAAGCATATTGCTGTTTGTACAGAAGATGGAGTTTCACTCACTGTTCTTAATCTCTCCAACCATGCTGAAACATGCTGCTTTTCTAACAACCTCAGCTCCCCCAGTAACAGCGTTCTCTAAGTCCGTGGTTTCATTTTTTAAAAAGAATGCTACCCTCAACACTGCTGGGTGCAGATTGGAAACCTGAAACCAAAGAGCTTAAAAACTGGAAGCCAAATCAGATCATTCAAATAATAATATTTTTAAGCCAATCTCATGATTTTTAAGCCAACTCTTGTGCTCTCTGGATCTCAGCAAGACTAATGGGCTTAGTCAAATCCATAAAGAACTGTATTCTAATTGTGATTGAATTTAGTGCTAATGAGGCAGAAAAGCCAACCCAGACCCTTGGGCTAGTACATACTGCTAGAACTCCAAATAGATTTGCTGAGTTTTCATTTCCTCTGAAAGAAAAATATTATATGGCTTCATCAGCATTCTGCTTGGAGATAGTACAG
This sequence comes from Apteryx mantelli, assembly GCF_036417845.1. Taxonomy (NCBI): domain Eukaryota; kingdom Metazoa; phylum Chordata; class Aves; order Apterygiformes; family Apterygidae; genus Apteryx; species Apteryx mantelli. The sequence continues at coordinate 159,335,020 of NC_089978.1, read as the reverse complement.
CAATGATTAGCTACATTCCACTTTAAACTGTCATTAATATTCCCCATATGTAATTAATGCCTCTAATTCTACACGGAGATATCACGACAAACAGCCAGCTGTCTTTCTTTTTATTCTGTTGTGGTTCTTGAACCCTTGGCTCAGGTTATGTGTTTCTGGAATGTCAAATAAGGAATTTACTTTTCCATCCATCCATTTACACTCTGTGTGCAGTTGATGGCATCTTGCTAATACAGCCTGGTTGCACTGTAATTCACCTTATAATCCATTGTATCAACACTGACTGTTCAATGTGCAGCTTCCTAACTAGGTGGCTGGTGCCTCTTAGGCACTATATTGCCTTGGGAGAGTGGTATTTTAAAACATTTCCCCATTGCCCAGACTGTCTGGCTTGAGGCTCCCTATAGTCATGACAGGATATATGGAAATATCTTTTTTCACTGCAGAAAGCAAAAGAAATACTCTGCTTAGGCAAAAAAGGTGCCCATCTCCCCAGAACTGCCATTCTGCTGTAGTGCTTCCAGCGTTTCAAATCCAAGATGTGTTGTTGAGTAATATGAAAAAGCTTGCATTGCCACCAGGTGTGTCACATGTAGCTGTTTGTCAGTGGAGGACTGCATGCTGTCTCTCTGGGGCACTTTCAACACATACATTTGATTCTGCTAATTATTTTACTTATTTCTTCTGACACTCCAGGAATGGCAGGTCTAGGATGGAAGCTGGATCAGCATGAGGTGGGCCTGGCTGCTGGTTGTAACACTGGGCTCAGGAGGCCAGGGTCTCCCTCCTGTTCTGTCACTGACCCCCTGTAAGTCTACGGACGTCCGACCAGCTTTCTTACACGCTCCACTCTCCCTAGAGATATAATGGTGATAACTGTACTTTTATAAACCACTTTGAAATTTCCTGGTGAAAGTGATATAATATTACAAGGCAGCCATATTATAAGATAGCCACTGTGTTGTCGGTGATACGTGTTACTCCAGTATTATAGGTCTCGACCTCTTTTGAATAAACTAATGATGAGTTCATAGGCACATCTACCAGTTCTTGGCCTGAATTGTGCCCCGTGTAATTCATAGCATGTAGGGAGCAGGTAAGACAGCTAGAACTTGGATGAAGTAAAGCCCTAGAACAGTGGCAGATTTCAGCAGAAGTCCTTACTCAGGTAGATAGCAAGAATTTTCTGTGAAGAGCCACTTGCAGGAGGCCAATTTGTAAGTCACAGGAAGCTCTAGTGGACATACAAAAACCAAGAAAATGGTGCATTTTGGGAAACGCCCTCTGCTGACACTATTAACAAGTGATTTTTCTATGCACTGCACTGACTATCTGTTTTCCAGCCCTGCTGTAATACACGAGTCCTTAATCACATTGCTAAAATTATAGGAATATTATGCAAAATTATCACATTGGAAATACAGAGTCTTTGTCAACCTGATTTAAAGCAGAACTGAACACTACTGTCCAAAAGGATTTAAAATACAAGTTTGTTTTGTCTTCTTAGTTCTCCCACCCAGTCCCTCAAGTGAGTCCATTCACACAGACCCCAGCAAGTACATGTAATGCTGTTACCCCTGACTTCTGCACAGATGTAGGAATCTGCTCCTGTGGATTAGAGGCAGTTTGGGGGCATTCCTTGACCTTCTATGTAAAATCAAAGTTGCAAATTAGAAAACTAGGAAAGTTGCCAAGGTCAGTGCAACCTAACTACAAAAGAGCCTGGCTGCCCACCTGAGGTTCCAGCTTTGAACTGATATACCAGTGCGTGTTCACAGTCCCAGCTCATCTTTTAGATAATTAGCTATGGCTGTTTAGAGGTTGCCAAGAATGCAGGGGCAGCTCTTATTAACCAAAACAGAAGAATAAACAGTTTTGTTTACCTCTGACACCCAGGATACTTTTTAGGAAACAATCCATGAAACAGTTTCCTGCAAAAAAAACACTCTTTGTGTAACATTCTCCATTTTTCTTATACTCACTAAGCAATGTACTGATGGAAAACCAGCACACACAGCTCTGTGATGTGATAGAAGAAGATCTCAGCTTTCTAAAAGTAGGAGCTGGTAACCCAATGCTTGCCATGGGACAACATCTGTCTGTGCTTGCAATGGTGCAGCAGTCTGATCCGTTTGTAACCCAAATGCACATCTGGTAAGAGCTGGACAAAGTGGAAGCAGATACTTGATGTGTGCTCAAAGTGCAGCTACCAGGGGAAAAGATTCATGGGAGTCAAAGTGAAGTTCATTTCTCAGCTGGAAGTTAAGAACCCCTCCTGCTTTTCGTTTCCTGAAGATGCTTTGGAAAGCAGAGAACTGATCTGGAGGAGCCAAGTCAGACAGGCAGCCCGCTGTATTACACTGGGTTTAGCTTTATATAAATGTAAATAAATAAATAAATATATATTTAGCTATATGGCACAGGAGGGGCAAGATGGGATAAATAAAATATGTTATGTAGATAATTTGGCTCTGTGTCCTTCAACACAGAGTCTGTAAGGCTATCGGTGTAATTCCTGCCTGCTCATAGGAATTCACAGGTCTAAATCTGAAAGTTCAGCTATGTTTCTTGTTCATGCACCATTCTCAGCAACATTAGAAGCCACTGCAGTCATATTGATTTTGGAGAAGACCCTCAGCTGCACCAATAAATCTGACTGTTGCCTACAGTAGTGGACAAAGCTATGGATCTGTTAACATTATGTTATGTGCTTTAATATGTGGATTTCATATCATCATCTGGGATATGATGTTTTCTATATCTGCAACAACTAGAACTAGTCTCATATTTCTTCAAAAGAAAAGGTGTTGCTTCTGCCACATCTGCAGCTGCAGTGTGCAGCATGTAGATGAAAGAAATGAAACGTGAAAAGAAAAAAAGAAAAAGAAGAGACGTGCAGCGAAGAGCAAATGACCATAATGATCCAAGCAACACAAAATCGGTACGAAAAGCTGTGTTTCAGTGCCATCTTGTGGGCCCAGGCACCACAATGACAAAAAGACAAAGCTCTTCCAGCCAGGATGTAACCCATCTAATGTCATCCTGGCTTGTAGTATGGGAAACATCCATCAGACAATAATGCTGATGCTATAGCAGATATAAGTTTAAAGCCTGATACCCTATATGAGGTGCACTTCTTCCTTGGTTACAGTCACAGCAGCAAACAAGAACCGGGAGAGGGGAACAAGCCTGATAATCCCTGATCTTGTTTGACATGTCTGAACAGAAACTGTTACAAAGCGGGCACAAGGGATGAGCAATAAGACTGCCCAAATGCTTAGTTGCACCTGGGCAAGGGGATTTCTGCCAGTCCCATTAGAGGTGTACTTTGCTCTGAAAGGCTTATGTGCTACTAAAGCACCTGAAGCATCATGAAGCAAACTATTAGTTACATGCAGGACTTCAGTAAGGGGCACCTGGCTGAGCATGGGGTATCCTTTAAAGTGGGATACTGAGTGTAGGAGCTGGGAGGAGCCCACCTTCTTCCCATCCTTAGGCACTATCCCAGGCTCTTTGGAGCTGCAGACTTCTTCCAGATGCAGCTTCTAAGTCAGAGATGAGTGTGTAACGTGGCACATAGGCAGGCAGTCTGCGTTCTGGTGCGATTTGGCTGCTGGGGGTCAGGAGAAAGGGGACAGGGGAGAGAAACAAAGGCAAAGTCATCAGTGGCAGCAATGGGGCCCATCTCAAGAGTCACATGGGTGGGATAACACTGCTGCCCTGGGGGCTGTTTTGCATGTCTCCCCTGGGTGTTTGGCACCAGCACCACTTGTGTCCAAGCCTATGTGGACGGGAGGGATCAGATGCAACAAAGAGGCCAAGGATGGGAGGACAGTAACGGAGGGTGAGAGGAGCACAGGGGATTGTGCTGGGAATCAAAATGCCTTACCTGGCTACAGGTACCCATCTCTCAGTTCTGTTCAGATCTTCAGGTGAAACCCTGACTTTCTTCCATGGAGTTACAGGATATGATCATGCAAACCTTGAGATCAGCAGCAGCCCAACTTCCTGCATGTCTTGTATCTTCTGACATGGCTGTGTGACTTTAGCACCCAGCCATCTCGGCCCTCCATTTTGACTGGAGATATGTCAACTCCTGGTAGATTTATGCACCAACAATTCTACATCAAACTCTAACTCCTGGAATCTACCACTACTGCAGTATAGTACATCTTAGAAATGGATATGATCTGGGCTAAAGATTTCAAGACACAAAGAATCCACCACATCCCTTGGTGTGTTTTTTCAGTGGTTCAACACTCGCACAGTTAAGAATAGATGCACCGTATTTCCAATCTCAATATATCTAATTCTTGTGTTTCAGGTTTTTGGTCATCTTATGTCTTTGCTTATGTTTTGATCTGGTTTTGGTAGGTAAAAGAGCTGCTAACAGTCCGGAATCTTTTCTGTATGTAAGCACAATATTGGTTCATTGCACAGTTACAAAAATCCTTCCATACAGGCACAGAACTACAGTAACAGCTTCTAAAGTCTCTTAGGTACATTTGATTTTGGGGAGGAGCATACCATTTTTCATAGAAATCTCTTATTCTTTTCTAACATTGTCAGTCCCCACGGTTACTCCTGTGGCTGAAATGCTGTCTTCTCCATTTCATGCACAGTAACTTTTTGCTTCCCTTCCTGCAGGATACACATATCCAAGCTGTTTAGCTCCCACCTGCTCACACATGTATCTGCAAACACAAGTTCTTTTGCTGAAAAAAGTAGGCCATAACATTCTCATTTTTTGGTTCTCCCTCTAGTTCTCCTGCTCATACTTTGCTCATCCCTCACTTTTACTTAACTCCAAGTTCTCTCTCATCCTCTCCACAAATATTCTCATTCCCTCATTTCTTCTCTGCCTGAAGTTCCCTTTGGTTATTACCTCTAGTGTTCTTCTCTTGCAGCTCTGTACTGTTCTCCTGTATGGCTAGTCCTCCCAGATGCAGCTATAGCTTCTCAGTCTGGCTACCAATTTCAGAAGAAGCAAATGCTAATGTTTGTACACAAGTTAAAAAGGTAACACAGAATCTGAATAAGTATTTATTTCCTTAACAAGTAGATGAGTTTGAGAAAAATGAATCTGAACATTCTGATAAAGGAAGCATGTTGCACAACCTCGTGTATGTTATCGGTCTAGTAAATAACGTAAGTCAGTGTGCAGTGGGTAACAGATACAGAATAACTAAACTGTGCAGTTTCTTGGCAAGTGTGTGTGCATTTGAAATGTTGTATTTACATATGTGCTTATACAATGAAGGCATCCCAACTGAAAGACCTCAGTACTTTGTAAAATTCCCACTACATACAATGTTACAGCAGGATCCAGATTCAGTTCTATGGGAGCAGAGGCATTCTTGTGTCTATTTTGTTGTTAAAGCTTATATATTTCAGGAAACTACACTGAAAACAGAATATTAACAACACAGTCATGAACCTTCTTATTTTGGCAGATGTTCGCTGGCTGAAAATCTGGGTCTGTTTTTAGCACTATTTAACATGACTCAGATTTATAGGAGTACACATCTTCCATCTCTTAACTGAAAACATTGATTTTTGCTTGAATAGGGAGTGTTGTATTGTGTCTATTACATAAAATGATTTCTCTGTAGAAGTAAGGTCCTGCTTAGAGCAAAGAGTAACTATCAAAGTCAATGAATTTCATCAAAAATATTAGGCCATCATTTATATCTCTCTGTACAAATCAATTTTGTCTTTATTAATATCTGGGCTAGCAGGCACCTGGAGCAAAATGCAGAACATGGAATTGAATGCAGTTGAATGGAAGTATTTTGGCACAACAGCCAATACAAATGATGATGCAAGGGTGCCAGGAAGCAGAAGTGTGAGAAAAAGTAGACTTATAGGTATCACCCTGGCATAAATGGCTAGTACTCTCTCTTCACCTAAATTTAGTTCTCCTTCCCCATGAAGAGAGTGCAAAATCACTGAGCCTTTCAGCTACGCTACCCTGTAGGAAAAAGAGTTGGAGAAGTGAAGTTGTATGTATATATATAAAGTTATAACTACAAAAGAGGTTATAAATAACAAAGCTGTGTTTGTCAGATGAATATAGAACTGCTGGACAAAAGTGCAGCTTCTCATATTAGTGGGGGAAGAACTGTAAATAACTTCATAAAAAGCATAATCCTTTACTAACTTATGATATGGTCACTCTCCCAGTGAATCCACTGCCAACAGTGAAATGTGCACCTGGCCATCCTAATACCATATGTCAGGATCTGTGCTAAGATATGTTAATTTAAGTGATTAAGGATTAACAGCTTTGCCAACAGGTGCATCTTCATGTGGACTCTACACTTCAGCCAAACATGTACTCACAAAATGTCTGTTAATAGAAAGCATTGATGAAAAAAGCAGATAGTAGCTTCATGCAGTTGGCAAATCTCTTCCCTTTCTAATTCACATGCATCCAACTGATGCAGAATGTGTGTGCTAGAGTACAATAGCATCTAAATTATGATTGTAAATGTTGGGGATATATGCAAAACTTCCAATGAAGACAATGACTGTTGTAGGAGGGCTGTTGTCAGGATGGGATCTTTTGTGTCCAGTAGCAAGCAAAAGCCTTGTGCCTGATCTTGTGTATGCTAACTTAATCTGAAGAAATTCCTCTGATTAATGTAACGGAGAACAGAACCTGCCCTAGAGCTGCTGCTTTTCTTGAATAGTCACTGACAGTCATTAACTTCAAAAAGAACAAAACTAGGCTAATGTCATTTTTAAAACTCTCCTCAGCGTGTGTTGGTAAGATATTTTAAAAGAAAAGCCTTGTATAGAGAAGAGTTCCTGTGCTGGAAAGCCTGTTTATGTGAAAGATGTGTCTAGCTGTTAGCATGCTGTAATGCATAACCATTGTTATACATGTAATTATTGTAATTGATCCAGTCATCTGCACACTGATATTCTTGATTGGACTGAATGTATGGATGATAAACTGTTTCTTTTCCCAAGAAATAAGATGGAGAAAGTCTCTGTAAAACAACTGCACTGAACTGGTATGTCAGCTTCCTTCGAATTTTAATGATTTCACCTGTTCTTCCATAATTCCTCAGTGCTCTGGCCATTTTCTGATATGTCATGATCTTGCGGTTTCCCTTTCTTTCTCCCCACAGCTCTGCAAGTTTCTCCTTGTTTTTGGAGACAAACTGGAAGACACCATTGGGTTTATCCACCCATTGGATGCAGTTTGCCATAGCTGGATCATACAGAGACTCATGGAGGTACTCAAACAGTCGAAGTTTTTTTCTACCTATTAAGAAATAAAGTACAAAAGGTCAGAACAGAACTCCTACTTGGTTTGAAAGATAAACAGTTGCCCTTTTCCTGGAAAGGATCTTAAAGACAAAAACATAGGTAAACCTAATACCCTGCCACAAATTAAAAAATCAGCACAAACAATTCAACAAAAGACCAGCAACAGATTTAATGAGGTGATAGTTTTGAAATATGTACAGATTGACAGAAAGGGATCTGGTCATTAGATTTTCAAGAGCGAGTTATTCGGGGATCATGACAAATATTTGGTGATTTCACTGCTTGGTAGCTCTCAGAAACCACTTTCAGAATCTTCAGACACATATTGGGCAGCTGCATGGTCAAAGAAGCTATTACAGGAACTTACAGTTTCAGGCAGTGCAGTAAAGAGGTTCCAGAGAGCTAGTCTAAACGTTCTCTAATAAATGCTTTCCCTGCTTAATCAAAACTCAAAGGTTTTGGAGATTAATTGATTTTGTCCAAATTTATTTCAGGAAAGTTTCTGGGATGCAAGGTAGTCTCTGTTCAATGTAAGAAGCAGGGGGTGAGTGAACAGCAAGAGCAAGGTAGTTTTGAATTATAAACTTTACCTAGTCAATAAGGGAACAGACCTTCTGGCATACTACAGTTTATAAAAAAAATTCAGAGTGTGAATTTTCATTCCAATGCAGAATAAAAGCAAGCTTCAGTACTACAGCATTTGTCAGTTAACTGAATTGTTCTCCTCCCCACAGCTTCAGATCTCAAACTTAAGTCTACTGATGGTGTTTACTTAGTTTCACTTAGGTTTAGTGGATCTATCTCTCTGAAGTGCTTCAAGTTTCCTTCATAAAGCCAAGGTTGACCAAGCAGCTGCCATATGGAGGAAGAACTGAAAATTATGAGACAAAGAGGAACATTTTGGAGAAAGCAGAGTCTATGCAGAAGAATGTCTTCCACTTAAATCAAAGTGGAGACAAGCAGCTGCACCTAAAGACCGTAAGGTCTTGTCTTGCATGGCTATTTTAAACTAGGAGCTGGGGAAAATGACAGTTGCTAAGGAGCACTGAGGTCAAGCCAAGACATCTGTTAGGGATGATGGTAACCCTGCATCTGGTGGTAAGGAAATAGGAGAGAAGTGACAGCCAAACTAGGAAGAAGAAGAGCCTGAAATCAGAGGTACTTTCCAAGAAAGTAATGAAGTGTCAGGAGCTAAATAAAAATTGGTCTGTGGCTAGAAGTACATATTCTACTAGAAATATATGTAAGACTATGAAGATGAGAAGCTTAAAAGCAAACAGGTGAAGGAGGTTGCCTGGTCACAGTAAGCACTTCTGAATCATGGCAGATGACCTCCTTAGGTCCCCACCAGCCTCAGTTATCCTGTAATCCTATGAACCTATGGTAGGATGAATAAGAACAATGAGACATCTGGATGTCTATGCAGCTCAATAGAGTCTCTAGCTACTGCTGACTGAGTCTTTGCTGGAAAATGATAGTGTAGCCATGTCTGTAATAGCATCTCAGATTTCATGCTGTCCTTCCTCTTAGTTCAGCTGTCATTTCTGTCCAAGTTTTTAATTCCAGACACATCATCTCTAGCTGATGTCTTTGTTTGAGAGGGCTTATTAGCTCATATGTGCTAATGCAGCTATGTTTCTAGAGCCCAGCTATTATCTCCAAAGTGCCTCACAATGTGGATGCACCAGACTGAGCTGGAGTTAGTTCAGGGATCTTTGTACTCGCATGCCACTGCACAAGCTAGCAGCGTTCATTACTTGGCCCTAAGCTATTGTACAACAGCAGTCTAAGTTAACGGGCTAGCATCTGCAGGTTTCTTATTACTGGAGAGAGGGGGACTCCTCCAGAAGATGTTTCAGAGCATCTGCATTAGACTACTATGCTGAATTGTCCTGGAGCAGCCTAATGGGCTGCTGTGGACAACAACAGCTGGACACAAGTTGAACACGGGCCAGCAGTGTGCCCTTGTGGCAAAGGCGGCCAGCAGTATCCTCTGCATTAGGCAAAACGTTGCCAGAAGGCCAAGGGAGGTGATCCTTCCTCTCAACTCAGCACTGGTGAGGCCCCATCTGAGGTGCTAGGTCCAGTTTTGGGCTCCACAGTACAAAAAAGACAGATTTATGGAGTGAGTCCAGCAAAGGGCCACAAAGATGACGGACTGGAGCATCTCTCATATGAATGATCTTGAAGTGCATGAACTGAACTCCTTTCAGAGGAAACTAAACTCAAAGATACACTCCAAAAGCATATCCAAGTCATTCCAGCTTTAGAACTCAGTGCCAGTCTTGAGATAGTCCTAAGTAAACTCCCTGTGAAATACTTTTAACACAGATATCGGCTCCTCAGTACTGATCATCTCCTCTACAAGCCCATTCCTAGTGGGCCACACTACTTGCTAGCATAGACATAAGCTCTCATGGCTTAATAGGAGGCCAAAAGGACTAAACTTATTTAGGCACAGTGCAAATAGTCCCCCAAATTAAAATTTCTGACAGGAATATTGCCATGAACAAAGAAAACACAAGAATAGTCAATCATTCTAAAAGTTTATGCTGTATAGCCTTCTGGAAAAGGATAAGAAGACTGAATGCCTAATGTTAAATAAAGATTAAACAGGAAGTGAAGTTTAATGGAGCAGTAATAGCTGAAGGTGACTTCAGCTAACGACATGTAAAATTCCCCAGTGCAACACTGGGTAAGACTTAAAAAAGCAATATTTCTGGATTGGCAGGCTTGCCTTTGAAGTAGCGAATTCCAAGTGCAGAAGTACGGGACTTAAAAGGAGAGGCTACTCTTCCCAAAGTCCCATGGAACATGTGGTAGTAGTAGTAGTAGAGCTACTAAGCAACAGAAACCACGGTGCTCAACATCAACGGGAAGGGATGATATCAAAAACTGGCACTATATGGTTAAATTTGAGAGATGGGGATTTCAAAAAGCAACAAAAACAGGAAGCTACTTGAAAAGACCCCATGGGCAAAAGTGAGTACATCAGCTTGGAATGGAAGTTGTGGAAATCTCATCTAACAGAGTCATAAAAAGGATGCTGAGATCCAAATGAAAACTAAAGAATGAATGCAATAAACAATTAAACTGCTGTAATGATGAGTGTTCCCTGACCTATTCTTTGGAAAACAGAAATCTACTCAAATAAAGTCATGCAAAAGGAGCATGAACAATAACTATCAGAATATTAAAATGTGCACTGGAAGTTACAAAAACTAAGAGGAAATTTGAAGAGCAGAGAAAGACATAAATTCAGGTACAAGAAATTTTTAAATGCATGAAAAACCTTCAAGAAAACCACTGTTCACTGGTGAAATAGAAGACGTTATTAAAGTGGGTAAGGACATTACTGATAGATTCACTTCTTTGCACCAGACTTCATCCCAGGTGATTTGGACTGATACACTTCTCTGATCTACGTTTGCAGGTAATAAACAAGAGGAGAGAATGAGATGCTAACAAATTTATCTCACCTTATGAGATTTAGCAGATAGGAACTGAATCTTAGCAGTTGTACTCTATAACTATTAAATGTTTTAACCTTTTTTTTTCCTGTTAAAAATAATAATAAAAAAGGAAATAGAGAAAGCATGATCTGCCAAAGAATTTTAAAAGTAACACAACATCCATATTAAGTCATGTTCTTTCTACACACCTTTCCCTGCTTTTGGCTGGCCAGCAGCATGCATCACTTGGTTTTCTGGAATATTCTGCAGAGTGTGATAGACAGTTTCATCTGCACAAAAATCCGCTGCACTGTTCTTCAAGAATTAAGACAAAGAGTTACAAATAGAGTACATTCTCTGAGGAAAAAGAATTTTTAACTAATTAATTGCCTGAAGCCTTAAAAAAAAAACCTTTCTTCACTTGACACACACAAGATTTTTCACAACCACAGATGCATGCAGTGTACTGTACCAGTAAAGTGCAGCACCAACTTAAGTCCAGTGGGAATGACTGCCCATTGTGAGAGAGCTTAAGGGGAAAAACACAATAATTGCCTCACTGTGCACCTTGAACTGCTCTGCTGGAGGCAGAAAAGGAACTGTGGGTTCTTCTTCCAGAGTTAATAAAAGACAAGGCTCATCTGAACAGTGTCTCTAGACAGAGACTGTAGCTCCTGTGTCCTGCTCTGCTAATCTGCTGGCTGAAAATGGGGCTTTTGTGGAATCCAGCTACCTGAAATTATCTCCCCCACACATTTTCCACCACTATCTGGAGGCCACACTTTCAGGTTTTCTAATTGTAAGTTTTCTAATTCTAATTCATCCTAAGAATGAATACGGACTCTTCAGGCTGAAGTTGAACTCAGAGTCCAACTAATGCTGGTCTTTCCAGCAATCTCAAGGCGGACTGGTGGAGAAGAAATCAAAGGCATGGTACTTTCTCACAGGGGCAGAAGCTGTGTGGAGGCTGGAATTTGTTGTTCTCTGCCTGTTCTCAGGTAAGAGAGAGAAGCTCTTTTCCTTACTGTACTAGTAGGTTTGTTTGTCCTATTATATGATGAACCACAGAAGAGCACCACAGTCAAACAGTTAAGATGAATCCTAAAGAGAGACTACTAAACATGTTTTGCAAATATTTCCCTAGACAGTTTCATCCTGGCCAGACTGGATTTATGATGGAGTTAACATAATGATTTGCATTAGAAATTATGAACAGACCAGCTTTCCTTTTATGGCTGACTGTGTTATTAGGAATCAGTTCACTTACTATTACATTTCTCCAGCTATATCCTGGGTCCTCTGCAGATGGTGCTGCAGAGTAGCTGGGACTTGCTCGGAAGTGAGGATGATGGTTGATCACAGTCAGGCAATTTCTATAACCTGAGAATTAGGAGGAAGGAGCAAAAAGTGAGTGAGTAGAAGGGAGAGAGGAGGGAAAATCCCCAGCGCAAACAACCTAACATGTTACTGAGTCCGTCAAAATATTTTTCTTATGACTTCTTTTTAGATAATAAACTCTCCAGGGCCAGGATGTTTTGTATCAGTGGGCTATCCACCACAATCTGTACATAGCTATGTACACTGTGACTGCTAATGATGTTCCTGGGCTGGATTTGTTTGCCTTCATGATGAAAAGCAGTATTTGTTAAAATAAAATGTCAGTTAACATTATGAAATAGTTTGGTTACTAGAAAAAGGAGGGCCAAGCAGATCATCAAGCATAATGAATCACGATGATAATATATGTGTTAGAAAGGAAAAGAGAACATCACACAGTTCTTATGCAGGCTATTAGCAATACAAGCAAGTATCTAGAATGTTGCATGAAGTGAAGAATAGAAACTGGTAAACATGAACCTGGGCAATACCATCTCAGCTGTACAAAAATGTTATTACGTCAAATCAACTACAAGGAAAAAAAATCTCAGAATATCTGCAGTGCCAAAAAGAACAACATGGAAGGAGCCTAAGACCTTAGGATGTTTAAAAGAAGCAGAGGAGAACACTGAATTGAGACATTTGGAAGAAATTACACAATCTTTAGGAGGCCAGAAGAAGACCTCAGAGGGGTACATTTACTGTGATTGGAAACTTGGGTGCAATTGTGGGACATCTAAACACTGAGTTGAAAGTGTTTAAAACCTCTCTTCATTGACCCTGATAATAGATATAGGCAAGAACATTTGCAAAACATTCTATATAGTGGATCCTTCAGCATGTATAAATTGCCATGGCAGTGGAGCCAAAAACCTTTCAACAACATCTGAATATCTGGCCCAATCTGTGTCCTATTTACATTTCAGTATATAGTAGATAAATATGGAAATAATTTTCCTTGTATGAAAGTCATACCTCACTGAAAACAGTAGAAGTTTTGTTCGGGACTTAGAAGGCTTGTGATATAGCCTCTTATTTTCCCTTCTTTCCATTTCTATTTATGATGTAAAATCATCAAACACAGAAAGATTTTTAATTCTATAGCATTATAATTGCAAAACCTTGCCTTCACTGGAACAATTTACAGTTTGCCTATATTTTAAGTTTTGTGAAGTGGAAAACTTACTCTAGAAGAGTACTCCAAGAAGTAAATACTCCAAGAAAAACACATTTTTGATAATTATCTAGCCTCGAACTACCACTTCTACATTAAAAATATTTAAAATTTGTATTTTAATGTAAAAAAGTAATTGTGGAAATGAATTTCACCTGTTGGATCCTTGGTCTTTTTTTTTTTTTTTTTGCACTAGAATTCATTGTTATATGAGTTTATTCACAGCAAAATAAAAGGGCATTTTTTCAATTAAAACATTGAGAACTAGAAAAATGGCAGTTGCACTGTGGTTATATATACATAGGAAACCAGAGCTCAATGCACTTAGGTTAGTACTGGGGGGAAAGGGAGAGGAGGACTTTCCAACAATTTCCCTATCTTGTGACTTGGAGGATGCATGCCACACTAGGCAGTATTAATGGAGGGACTGAGACCCTTCAGATATTCTTCCTTCTTTTCTTCCTCCCAATGTACCCCTCTACTGTCCATTGATCCACCTCTGGGAAATTACTGTCCCACCTAGGAGTCTTAAGATGTACTTTTCTGTAAAAATATAAAGTGGTAAATGAAATGGAGTAAAAGTTTTATTTTACCTGGTGAATATTGCATTTCAGCATCAGAGTGCTGCTGCAGTACCTCTAATGCATCTTCAAAAGCCTGGCCCAGTATGTCTTGATCAGGACAACTCTGCAAGAACAAATTTTTCTGTTAAGAGTCAGCAAAGACCAGGCTTGTTCCTTCAATATTCGATCAGGTGGAAAAAAATAAATATAGCAATTATGTAGTATATACCTATATCACACCATCCTGGTGGAATAACATTTTGCAGGCACTTAGGCCTTCCCATAATCTTTACTAATATGAGAAAGTTCTCATTCCTTTGAGAAGTCTCTTTGAGGTCAATGGGACAACTCATGTGGGTAAAATTACTCACTCGTGAAAATGTTTCAAGGTTCATTTCCTTAATTTGCAGCAGAAGTTTACAGAAAGGGTGTTAATGTTATTAGATTGCTTTATGGTATTCAATACAGAGATATATATATCACTTGTATAGTATGAGTTATGAAGCCAAAACTATCATTCAATAACACTGAAGTGTCAAAAAATATTACACAAGAATTAGAAATTGTTTATGCAGTGAAAATGCTGTACGATGCCAGTATAGGAAACCACATTGTGGATTTTCAGAAAACTGTTTATTGCTGTTTTAGGACATCTTGTATTTAAATAAAAGCTAAAAGAAAAAAATCTGAGTTTACATAATCACAGATTCACGGAACAGTTAAGGTTGGAATGGACCTCTGGAGAGGTATGGAGAGGTTTACCTAAGAGTTTTCTGTAGCTTATTTGAAGCTTTCAGTAATGAAAGAGAATAAAGGTATTGTAGACTTACCATTATTTAGATACCAAAGCTGGAATCCTGTTTAAAATAAACAATATTTTAAAATTGTATACTTCAAAATAAACAATATTTCTGTCAGCACAATAAAATTAATCGAATGGAGTAACTCCAGATGATTTCCAGTGATGACATAAAAGATATTTAACAATACAGGTAAAAGTAATTTAGAATTAAAATGTGATATTTCTAATGAATTAAATAACTTGTAACATTGGATATTGTTTTCTAAAATTAATTCTTTTTCATTACTAAAGCTTCCAGCTTCATTAGTACTGTAACTTTTAGATTATTATCCACATCATTATAAACAAGTTTTAAAGACAGTATGAAGTAAAGATGTGTTTTTGCTAACATTCAGTCTTAATTAGCTTAACTGCTTAATTCCCAAGGAAAATACTGACCTGAACTGAATGCAAGTGCTTAAGTCTCTGTTTTTCAGATGTAACTGAAACAAGCTGAATTTTTTTCCCATAAGGCAGATTGGCATATGACTGTATATGAAAATATATAAACTCTCAGAGTAATTGCAAGTTCCATAAGCAAATTCGATTGTTTAATAAGCAGTGAAAATAGGCAAAATTTCAGTCAGATTAACATGGAATATACTTTATATACAACATTATTCAGAAATGATTCCTTAATACCTCCTTTTGGCACTATATTCATTGTTACAGATTATAATAATCAGGTCTTGTTACATTGCAGTTTTTTTCTTGCTCTCATTTACAGTTGCGATTTCCAGATTGTAAAAATAATAATCAACACATCAGTATTTTACTCTTTAAAGGTTTGATCATAGTGCATTGAAAAACTGGAAGCTCTGTTTGTAGTTCCAGTAGATGCAGAATTGGTCCCTGTGTGAAGTTTTCAAATGCAAAGTGACAAGACACTTGAATATCAATGGGAAAGAATTTTATCCAGCACTCACCATGAATGTTCTAACCTGTTAATTATGCTTCAGATAACATGCAACTATTTTAGCATATATTATAAAGTGCTGTCAAAACTTGCAAGAGTTTTTTTAAACCTTGATGACTGAACATATATGTTTGAGGGATCTTGCCATAAGAAATCTTGGTGATTAATTGACTTCAGTGAAATCAATGGGAGTTTTCTCCTTGACTTCAGGCAGCAAGTATGTCACTAGACTGATCTAATTTTATTCTAAAATGAAGAGGGACCAAATCAATCCTTTAGCTATAAGGGCAGCCACAGATTCATGGGATATAGAGCTGTAGAAATTAAAGACATGAATCTCCTTTGTAAAGATCCGAAACCAGTGTTGCCCTTATTTTAACTAATTCACTTTCCTTAAAATGCTTTTGCCTGACTAAAACTCCGAACTGATATGTGATAACCTTGGCTGAACATCGGTAGTCATTGTTGATGTTTTTCAAAGCCTGAAAAGATAGAAGTATCAGCAAGGTACTGTTGAATGGTCATATCATTTATACAGCTGAAATCATATTTAAAAAAAGTTACACCTTAGGTAAGTTTAAAAAAAAAATCTGAACACTTACCTAGAATTTCAACTCCACATGTAACACAAGAATCAATCTGGTTTCATAAATAAATGAAAGCCTGAGTTCCCACAGCAATGGGCTGGTGAAGGGGCTGTGTTAAATAGCTGATTTTAGGGAAGTGCTTCAACTAGGGATTTTTTTTTAGAGTAAAGGTATAGTACACTGCTAGCACGGCCCTTCAAGAAGGGTGATTTATACTGGAATAAAATAAAATGTTTTAGCTATTGTCCCAAACCTGCAGATTCTAAGCAGCAGGACAGATTCTGTTTGGCTTTGGAGCATCCCAACAGAGCTGTCACTGTTATGTTACCAGGCAAGGGCAAAAATCCTACATCCCTGATCTGTCCCATACAGCTTGCAGGAGACCTTGAGGTTTTATCTGACCTTCCCGGTTAGCTCAGTGTAAGTGGAGCAAACTAGACCCCAAATATGAGCCCTGCATGTTTGGGGGAATTTCAGAACTCTACTTCAAAGTTCAGATTTGTAGCTCAGGCCCAGCTCTGCTCTAAAACATTTGGTAAAGATTCAGACTTTAGTCTGGAGCTAGTCCTGGAGCTAGCTGCAGTTGCTGATTTGCCACACACCTTCTGAACAGCTACAAGCCATGCTACTGGGTCCTATAGGATGAGGGCTCTCTATTTTTTCAGCACAAAACTTCTTACTGTTGACATAACCCAGCCTGTGCCTTAGATCTTTGCAGCCAGTTCAGAGGCACATTCTACAAAATTTCCTCATCACATGCCATGAAATTGCTGTACGATTGCTGTGCAATCACCTCTAATGCTATTTAGGTACACTCCCTCAACCAACAACCATAGTCAAGAATTAGCCTCCACCTGGCTATGAATGCTGACTGCAGGTAATTTGAAACCAGTGTTAACACCAAGTATCATTTGCTGGTTTCAAATGCAGGCTGCCTTTTGAAAATTCAAACCAGAAACTTTCAAAATACCTGCCATTCTTTTCTAAGGAAATACATCAATATTTGTATATGGTGTTTCTTTGAACTACATTTCATTTGTGGCATTTCTCTGCTATGACTTGTGTTTATAAAGGAAAATGACCAGGAACAGTGCTCTTAAAACAGCAAAATGTGACTCAGCACAGGTTTATAGCCTAATCTGATTACACAATTAACTTCCTCTCCAACTGCTAATCTATAATTTGATGCAGTTAACTTTTCTCTTTAATGTGAAAAAGCATAGATTTCAGAGTTCACTTCCTTTCTACAGTAGGGATATCTAGCAGATTTTAAATTATGAATGAGCTCCAAGATTCTTCTGAAAAGGAACAGCTACATTGGTATTTTGCACAATGATAATTCTCAGCACTAGAGACTACCTTCTACCCAGAGTCATAGCAAACTCAGTTCAGAAAAACTCCACTGAAATTAATGACATTTCTGTATTGTGACACACATCTGAATCTGGCCCAGATTCCTGCTGGATTCCTTTAGATAAATTGTGCATTCATAGAAGCTCTAGTGATGCAACCTAGGCTGCCTACCCCTACATTTAGATCTGAAGTTGAGCAGTTACTGTTCTGCCCTCCTGTGTTCCCCATCCTGCTTGTAGTAGCAGAGGGTGAAGATCGAGAGATGAAAGGTTTTAACACCATTAAAATGACCAATTTTCCTAAATTAAATTGGTCGTTCAGAATATTATCATTTAAAGTAAGAAGTTATATTGTCAGGCAAGCCAACAAAATACTTGTTTTCAAAGGAAATGTGGAAGGTACAAACACGTAGCATTAAAACGAAAGCAATCAATCATTGTCTCCTAGGGTGAATTTAGACTCCCTATGCCATTTGCACAGTTCATCTTTGACCTGTTATAAACCCAGACCAGGGGCTCAGTCTGCTTCCCTGTGAAGGCCATGGGAGCTCTGAATGGGCCATGGAAGGTCCATCTCAAGACAGGGAGCCAGCTACCTCCTCAACAAATCCCAGTGCAGTGAAGCCAGGCTGCATGTTGGCCTCTGCCAAGAACTGTCCTTACAAAGTCTGCTTTGATTTTTGCATTCGATGGGAAGACAGATTGCAGTGAAAAAGAGAACTTACTATTCAAAACCTGAATATCAGTGAGAGGCAACAATATCAAGTTCTTTGCCTTCCTCCATATTTTAAAAACAAACTTCCAACAACAGAGTGATTACGTTTCAGAACTTTCTTTCACCTTGCTTTGCACTAAAAGTTAGTTCAGAATAACGGTATAGAAGAAGCATTTTCACCTGTCTTTGTATGAAAGACACAGAATTAAATAATGTGTTACAGTACTTGTCTCAGAGGGCTCTAGAAAGCATGAAGACTCTTGCATGAGGCATTGTCCAAACACAGAAGAAAAAGCAGTCCCCCTTCCTAAAGGAAGGTAAAATTTGAAATAGCAAGTTTCTTCACCAGCTGTTTGTGGCTTTCTCAGAGGTTTTTGAATATCAGACAATTTGTAACTGCCCAAATAACACAGACAGATCACTTAAGACAGAAAGGATTTCACAGAAAAAAAAACCTGTTTGTGGAAATGATTCTATCACAGGGAATCACTTGCGCCGCACAGAAGAGGCTGCCTCCCAGCTAAATAGTCTTCAGAAATCAACCAGCGAGTGGGACGGCCGCAGAGCTTCTGTCCTGGCCTCAGCAGATCCCTCCACCACACCTGTGCTGGCCATGCAGCTCTGTAGCAACCTTTCTGTCCTGAATCCCCCTGGCTTTAGATTCACAGTAATTAAACAACCCCAGATGTTGCCTCCATGAAAGTGGAAGGGTAGGGAGATTACATGCCTGTCCTCCCCTCCTTAGCCTAACCATATCAGTGGACCTTCAAACCTCTGCCGTTATGCCGGGTCTGGTCCATGGCATTTAGGGTTCAGAAGAAACTGGGAAGTTTCTTGCAGCAAGGATGCAACCTTTTCTCTGCACAAGAGCACAAATCCACATGTGGAGCGATCTCTTCTTTTCCATGTAGAATACAGTGATTATCCCGGCATAAGTGTTTCACAGATAATCAGTTTGGAATCTGAACATCAAATTAGTGGGCTCAGAAAACACCTGAATTCATATTCCCATCTCCAGACTACAAGGAAACCTCTCCTTTAAAAAAATCAGAAATAAACCCTGCTAACCACCAGCCTATATGATATTGTTTACTGTGATGTTGGTCAGGTAATTTAGTGTTGAATAGAGACAAAAACCCTAAACGGGAACATAAAAGCCAAAAACCCAATTCTGGCACCATATCAGATAAGTAAATCAGATAATGAAAGTCAGTCTAAAAATTCTATTTGTGCTAGAAAATTTTAGTATATGCATTTCAACAAATACAATGATTTCTTCAAATACCAGAATATATCATAAGCTATAACTCTTCACTTGCCTCATGAATTGTTCTATAAATGGCAATGAAACTCTTTGTAACGCAAAAAATATCCTGTTTTATTGTAATAGGTGGAGTTACAGTATCAGTTCCTTAACTGGCGGAAATTGGTTCAGAGCCACCAAAGCGAAAGGATCACTGCTGATTTGTACAGAGGTTCTGGCTCATCTAGTCCACACTCTGGTGTTATTTGCAGTATGGTAAGGGGAAATTTGCTGTATTAGCACTAATACTGCTCATTCTTCCCTGACTTCCTGATTTGTTTTGTTTCTTTGGCTACCTTATAAAGCATTACAGTTGATTAAACAGAAAGAATGGCGTTTTTGCATTTTAATCCTTCTCAGAGCTCTTCATAGTTACTTACAGGGTAACATTTTTTTAAAAGAGCTTTGTCCAACCATTCTCTCAATTACGTCTTATGTACACAGCTTTTTCTTTTCTTAAGGAAAACAAAAGACATCATTGAATATGTTTAAAAAATCAGAATTTAAGCCTAAGCTAAGCAAAGATTATCTCTATCAAACTATTTTCCTTACCTTTGTATATGGAGATTGAAACCTTTGCATATTATCTTCAGATTATTGTCTCTGAAGCTTTTTTTAAATTTAATATTGCTTTAAAAATATTGTTTAATTCTTTTTTAGAGTTGATAATTTTCTGGACTTTATAAATTTAAAGAGAAAACCTCCAGATATTTCTTAAGATAGACACTATTTTCAGACTATTTCAGAATTAAATGTACTTATCTCAATGTAAAAGATACAAATGGAACCACTTAAGTGTTTGAATTTTAATGTTTTTCTGAACTGAGAACCTATGATCTAATCCTAAAAGATATACTTACTTAATTTTGCATGTGTAACACGTTCCACTTCAATCGATCAAGTAATTGCAATCATAAAATTTGGTATTTGGATAAATCATTGCAGAGTTTAGGTCTAAAATAATTCCCTCCTCTGTGGCCTAAAAAGAGAAGTGTGGGAAGGAGGCTGAAGCTGTGCAAGCAGGCAGATCATCTCTTCAATGGAAAACCCACATCTAAAGCCTTCACTTTACAACTAGACCCAATATACTGGTCCAGTTGCTCGTGTCAGCAGGACTTCTCAGGAAGCTTCTTCTTTGGCTCCATATAACCAAAGGAAGTGACTTTCTGCTGGGAAGTCCCGGGAAGATAGAAAACCAGAAACCACAACAGAAGCACAGGGAACTAATAACAACAAGTGCATTGAAAAAAAAAAAAGACTAAAAGAAAATTTTAAAGTGAAACATATATATGTAGTTACTTTGAGTAATGTATATGTTTAATGAGTAATCCCTTAAATATTTGGATAGCTAAAACACCTACAAGCCAATAATACTTCAGTGGAAAACTAGCAGAGAAAGACAAAAATATTAATAATATAAGAGTATTTTACAAAAACAGCAAGTGTTAAAGGGAAGAGTGTCATTAGGAGGTTAGTTTGATGAATGCTAAAAATGGAAATCTTTTCTTTTAGAAAGAATTTGAACAAACAAGAACAGAGTATTTTAATAACCTTTTTAATGGTGAGATTTGGGAAACCAAATAAGAACTAATCATTTTCCAGGTGGCTGAGCTATTTGTGGAAAAAACACACCTTCAGATTCAAGAGGCATTTATATTATTCAGGATTAATTCAATACCCCATTTCAACACCATTCCCCCTAAATTATAAAGCTGAGATTTGGCAAATGCTGGGATGAGGTGATAAAGAGTTTTGAACCTCTTCCAAAGAATGGTGGCAATCGTGGCTATTTTGAAAAAGCTGAAAAGAAAGGCATATAAGAGCTATGGTAGTCTCTCCATCCATATTGCAACTTACAAACCCTGCCTTTACACTGCACAGAGTGGATCAATGAAAAGTAGGTGTTACAAAATTGGCACTGAAATACAGATCTTTTAAGTGCCGTGCCACCAGAATGCAGCATATTACTTTCCCTAGGCTCCCTCTGAAGCATTTGGAGGGAGTTTTGTACCTCAGACTAGAATCAGCAGCCAGAGCACTGTGCAGGGAATAAAAGCACTTTATCTAGGTAGTAAGAAACATTACAAAAAAGATGGGTGAAATTCCATGCTCTTCTTTCCTTTTAAAGCTCCCCCTGGGACTATGGTGGTGGTATGCATGTCAACCTTTCACAGATTAGCTGAGTGATGGCAGCGCTGCCACAGTCAGCAGTGATCTGGGTTCAGTTCCCTCCTCAGCGCCAGCAAGTTTAACCTCACACTCCCCGCTATTCAGAACATTCTAAAAAGCAGAGCCACTGCAGGTTAAACCTGGGCCAGGGCACTTCTTCACCTTCAGCCTATGACTCAGTGGGAGATGCAAGTTTGAATCTCTGTTAGCTATTGAAAAGACTGTTTCATACATCTCTTACTTCCAAGGCAAATGGTCTCACCACGGAACCACAATGTGAAAAATAGGCAACCCTCACCCATATTTAAAAAAAAAAGTCTGAAATTGCATGAGGTGAAAGGCCTGTTCATAAGAGGTGGGAATGATCTGGAAACAGCTGCCAGTTTGGACCACACAGGGGACCTCAGAGAGATGAATACCTTGTCTGGATCCTGGTCAGCATTAGGAAAAATGAAGGCACTGGGCTAGTCAGTCAGACTGGGCCATTTCTAGATACTCATAAAAGCTGCACTGCTTCTTCAGCCTGGAAAAAAACAGAGGGGGAAGGATGATATGATAGGAATCTATAAAATCAGTACTAATGTGGAGAAAGTGAATAAAGAAATATCATGGTTCTAATACAGTTCTTGTATTAGAAGAGGCATTAAGGGACATCAGAGGAAACCACAGAAGATAAGTACAAAACCAGCAAAGGATATACTACTTCACACAACACATGGTTGATTTACAGAAGATATCAGTTATCTACAGGAAGTTGTAGAAACTGAGAAATAATACCTTTTCAAAAAGCAACTGGAGGAAAATCCATTGAGGACTATCAAAGATGGAGATATCGTCAAATTCCTTAAGCCACAAATCTGGGGAACACCAGGACATCTACACATGGGGACCCTGTATGGTATTCTTGTGTTACATTTAGATGTAACCATCTCTAATCATCTAGAGAACTTGAATAGCAAGTGGTGAGGTGCTGATGAAATTTAATGCCTACAGAATTAGGCAGTTGCAGAAAATTGTTTTTTTAGTCCACAGTTTGGAACAATCATAACACTGCAATAGTATTGCAATATAGGTGATAGTATTTCCAGGTAGAACCTGGAAACAAATCCCAGCTGGTGACTGTTTGAGAAGAAATATTATCAGAATAAATACATGCTTTCTAAGAAATTCCATAAGAGCATGTAACAGCACAGCTGCTGGGCTACAGTGCAAGAATTTGGAATGTCTGGTGGGAATCACTTTGTAGTTCAAAAATCAGAGTATGCAGGGAATGAAAAATTTGCTCCATTTAAATTGTGAGATACTGGGAGGGGGGCCAGTATTTGAGGTTGATCTTAAATGACCTGCACCAAAGTTTTGGACATGATTATGATATAGTTACCACAAAACAGACAGAATATCTGGTACAAAAGAAGGATGGAGATTTAAAGACAGAGGAGCCAGTAAGGAAAAAGAAGGTCTTAAAAAGTCTATAGCAGAAGAAAAAAAAAAGCTTCAAAGACTTATAGCAGGTCTATATAGAAGCAAGCAGTATAAATGCAACATAATCCTAACATTTTTAGTGGGCAGGGTACATACCAGCTTTAGGCAGACAGACCACTTAAGCATCTCTTGAAAGGCTACTTCTGTAGTTGAACAAGAAAAAAAATAAACACATGTAATTAAGCAAGCTCTAAATTCTCTTCAAATGCTCTGTAAATTACCAGTAATGGAAAAATATGCCTATGACAGAAAGTGGTGGAGGCAAATCATAGGACCAGCCTGGTATTCCTAAGCCTGTGGAGTAGGGAATAGGAGTAATGAGTGCCATAGTAATGAAAATATCAATTAAAATTACATGGCCATCATACGAACACAAACTGAACTTCACTTTAAATGAAGTTTAACACCCCATAGGATAGGAGAACGAGGCCTAAGAAGTGTATATTTATTTCACTTATAACCTCAAAATAGGCAGAAATGGTATGGAGACACTATATAAGGAATAAATTTCTACTTAAAAGGAGAGGAAAACTTTTCTAATACAAATTTGAGCTTTTTGCAGCACTCAAACTTTCATGGAAAATGTGCAAATTCATCAGAGGGCCAAGAACCAGAAAAGCAAAATGTATGTTGGAATTCACCTCCCGAAAAACTGAAAAGAGAAATCAGTTTGGGCTTTCAACTGAAGAATGAAATGTTCCATAGGAATTTTTCTCCAACTATTTCTGCTGCAGATATATTTGTCTTAAATCACTAAAAGTAAGGTATGCTGACAGCCTGGCCCAAATTCTGCAATGTGCAACAGACAGGCTAAGTGCCATCTCCCAGACAGACCCATTGCAAAGTGAGTATGTCCTATATTTTTTTCTGAAGAAGTTTACAGTGTGAGATCGGATTTTGATACCTTTCTCATGTAGGTTACCTTACTCCATGAGTGGTTCCACAAAGTTAAGAAAATGCTTGGAGTATGTAACCACCAAAAGCACATCAGTTTGAGTTGCTAACAAAATTTCTATTTTCAGGGCCAGAAATCTAGATTAAGTCCCACCAGGGAGGTAGACAGGTGTTTCCTACACAGGACTGAGAAGGAAAAGAAGAGTAGGAGACTTGAAAATAGATATTATGAAAGGAGGAAGCTGTGGGCTTGGGAGGAAGATAGTAATACACGGTTGGGAGAGGTAACCTATTGATCTAGTTCAGCTGGAGACAGGAAATCATGTCTGACTTTACAGTCAAATGCTCTGAATAAAAGTAGTTAAAAGGCAAAAACTATTTACAGCCAAAGACAGTTCACTGTTACTGGTGTTACAATTGTCCTATTACAAAATAATCAACACATTTTGTCTCTATTGAGGGAGCAGAAAGAGGTCAGGTTTCTGTTGAATTCTAGATAAGAGAAATACATTTTAAGGAACTGCAGAGCGGTAAAAGATTTTTTTTTTAAAAATAGAATTAATCTCATTACTATGCTCTGAAGGTAACTAAAAAAAATGCTGTCCCATATAATGGGGTTTTATGCTTTGATGATACACACAGTTGTGTGGGCATAAAGTGCTATGACTAGCAAATAAATGCTTCCTATTATTATCAGGGAAGTGCCGAAAAAGCATTTAGGCTTTGGGGATTTTTACAAACTGGTGTTAAAGAAATCCTGTATCTTGATGGTAGGGTAGGAGGCATGTTGGTAACATTATGTCCTGGCTTGGAAACTTTGTCTGAAAAAGAATTTTCTGAAACTGAGTAGTTTACCATTTTAAATTTCAAATGAAACTGTCTTTTTGCAGTGGCTTCTACTTGGCCACACTCCTTTCAATTTCTTTTTGAGGTAAAAGAAATTGTAAAAATCAAAAAACTAACTTGCCTGGGAGTTTTTTTTCCCCCCCCCTACATTTCCCTGGGTAACTAGTTAGAAAACAGAGAAATGAAATGCAAGAGGAAAAAAGATCAGTTAAGAAAAAAATAGGAATGGTTGAGTTGGCCACATTGCCATTCCCTCTCCCCTCATCAGCCACACAAGCCCACAGGATCAAATAAATATTTTAAAAACTGATTTCTTTAAGAGAGACTTGCAACAAAAGAAGGCTAAATGCCAGTATGTAGTGTTTTTATCACTAAATTCAACTAAAAAGCAAGAGAGCTGACAGTTACACCACACCTTAGCCTTATGTATATCATATAAATGTCTTCTACGGAATTCCCCCAACCCACACCTACAATGGGATCTCAGTGAGTCTAGCTTATTTAAGTTTTCTAGGATGCATTTGATAAAGGTAGGGTGTATATTTAGTTAATCTGGTACAACAAATACTTAAAAACATGAAATGGATTGAGAAATGGAATAATGGGTTTATAAGCTAAGGTTTCTAGTTGCCTTCCAATATTTTATGAAATTGCTATTAAGCTGTGGGCCAGCTAACTACTTAATTTCATCATATACAAGAATCTAAATTAAAGATGTGAGAGGTCTAATTTAAAGTAACTTCTTTAAAGCTCACTTTAGAGATATTCAGAGTTAGGGATCCAATTCCAGAAAACACTCAGATGTGGTCTTTCACTCATCAGAAGCATATTTTAACTTAAAACTAAGTACATGCTCAACACACCCAAACAAGCTGAGCTCCTGATTACTCTGCTTACTGCATGGTTAGAAGTAGTGTTTTGTATTCTAATAGCTCCCCCAGAAGATGTCAGACACCTTACAGAAATAAATATAAATAGGCTTCCCAGAGAAGGCAGCTTGCAAGTTACATTTTTAACATGTTGCAGCAGGGAAAAATGAGGAACACTGCCACATCAATCTTCAAACCAAATAGCATTTTTGACCTGTGTCTGCCTTACTATTCTCATTTTAGGCAAAGCTCTTAACATTATTATCTATGCAAAATGTATGGTGGAGGTCTGAGTAACTTTTAGATTCAAGGAATATAGAAATGCTCAGTTAAATTAAGCACAACAGTGCCAGTACATATTTCATATGCACACCCTTAGAGACCAAGCTTTACTCCATCCCATGTCAAGAAGTTATAACAACCTGGGGGATATCCTGTAATTCTTGCCTGCTTTCAAGGTCGATTTTAAATATATGTTGAGAAAGGTCCATAAACACAAATCATGACAGAAATTACTGGCTAAATGCTATGACTCTATGCCACTGTGAGCCTCATGTTGAACATCTGTTCAATAGTTTTAGCTGAAGTGCAAGGCAAACAAAATTGCTTTGTCCCTAATAACAGCCTTTTCAGGATTGTTTAATTATATGCTATTGATCAGACACTGAAAATCTAACAGGTGTGGTAAGGTTTGTGTTGAAGACAAGTTTTCTTCTGTCCCATAAAAACTCATCCATATTTAGATAAGTTGCCAGCCACTGAAATTCTTCAATTCACCCATGCTCAAAAAATTCTTAGACTTGAGCATCTGAAGCCTGAGGACCCGGAGCAGGGGGAATGTGCTTTGCTCCTTCCCGGCTTCTTCTCAGGTGCTAGACTGTTACATGCTCTTCCACCAGCATATGCTGTGAACCAGTACTGCAGGGGCAAAGCAGGACTTGCCCTGTGCCTGAAGCTTTGTACCAGGATGAGGTTGAGTAGTAGCAATGCAAGAAGGGATTCCAGTTTTTCTGTGCTCTCTCAGACCAACTTTTTCTTCCACCAGTTCCTGGACAGTACTGAAGCACCATGGAACGAGTAGCTGCTTGACTGAATTGCAGGTACTAGAAGAGCTGAACTTGAGAAGAAGAACTACCAGGGACTGCTACGCAGGATGCATGGGGAAATGTACGAAAGAAACTGTGACTGGAAATCAGAAGAGCAGGGAAGATGCTGGGCAAGGAGGCTGGGAGTTGGAGGTCGTCAGGGACAAAAGCTGATTACATAGCCACTGGCTCTGAACACCAGAGAGCTGACTGGAGTGTTGAGGAGAAGTGCTAAAAAGAGATCTGACCAGGATTTGGGAAGAGAAAATTGGAACTGATTTGGCAAGAAGACATGTGGAAGGCTAATATTCGTAAGGGAATCTGGACTAACTTTGTGGGACCTGGATGAAGAGAGCAGGATTGGGTTTGGA
Source organism: Apteryx mantelli (assembly GCF_036417845.1). Classification (NCBI taxonomy): domain Eukaryota; kingdom Metazoa; phylum Chordata; class Aves; order Apterygiformes; family Apterygidae; genus Apteryx; species Apteryx mantelli. Next base: position 159,307,746 of record NC_089978.1, on the reverse strand, counting down.
AGCTTGTGCCGAGATGCCTTGGGTTAGGGAGGCAAGAATAGGAGCTAGATAGGGGAGGGAGAAGACTGGTCTGGAGAAGATAAGGGAAGGAGGGATCAAGCTGAGGAACAGAGTGGGAAAGACCAGTGTCGCCTTCCCACTCTGAACTCCCAAGACTGTAGTGGAGCCCAGTATTTCACCTGGACTCTTAATGCTTCTCTGCTGCAGTGAATACCCATGAAATTCTCTGGCAAAGTAGGAAGATGGCAACTTGCTATTGCCATCAGCTGGCAGATTGAAGGGATTTTTATGGAAGGCTTTTGCCCAATGTTATTTTTGTTAACTAAGGAAACTGGGGAAGGCTTTTCCAGAATGTGAAAGCACTCCTATGTTAGAAAATGCCAAAATCAAAACATTATCTCCTCCCTTCCCTCCTGCCTAGGTATATATTTTTTACATTTTCCTCCAAAGGTCCCTACTTCGTTCAGTGAATGGATATGTCTTGCTCTAATGGTGACCTGTGACTTTTCAGTAAAGGAGACTGTCATCTGTAGGAACGCTGATGCATCTGTTGCAGAAGTTACAAACTACACAGTAAATAAGGAAGAGAAAGGATGCTCTCAAAGTTAAAGCAGCTGAATGCTACCCTGGAGAAGTGGGTTGTGACCCTGTCTCTACCACAGAGTTCCCAAATGATGCTAGGCAAGTCCCTTTGAACAAACTTTCACAGGTGGTCACTTACTGAGTGTTCCTCATTTTCTTGGTGTCTGACTTGAGACCCTACTGTCTGATTTGCAGAAATGCTCTGCAGTAACAGCTGCAGCTGAAGTCACTAAACATTGCCCTTAGCTTATAAGTGCCCACAAATGCTGAACTCTCTAAAATATGAGTTCTTCGGTATCTTATACTGTACACTCAAATTATTGGGTATTTTCAAATTTAACTTCTTTGTGCCTTCATTTCTCATCTGTAAAGCAAGGATAACATAATTATCTTCACATCACAAGGCTCTTATGAATATAAATGTGTTAACGCTTACGCAGCATTCATATGCTGTAATGGGGAGCAGCACAGAAAAGTCCATAGGGAGATTAGCACTTCTCTGTTGAAAGCAATATCTGACAGTGTGCAGTAAATAACATGTGGGGATGCAGTGAATAATGAAATCCCACTGGATAGCTAGTCAGTAAAGGAGCATTATCTCATAAGTGCACTGAATGAGGCAAAGATCTTGTAGCAGAAATGGCTGTTGATCATGTCAAAATACTGTCCTAATACCTGTATACAGTGAGGGCCAATTAAAGTTGTACCAGTCACCTTAATTTTGTCATGTTGTAACTAACTTTTGAGTGCTTGATTGGAATTGTAATGTCCTTCTGTAGTAGTTAGAGAGGAGGGTTGTGCTTTTACTAGTTTCTTACTTTAGAATATGGTCTGATCTTCTTTTTTTTTAACTGATGGACTCCTAAAGGGACTTCTTGATCCTTACCAGAAGGTGCAAGCATGTAAATCTTTAACAACAATAACAAAATTTACTCAAATATTTTTCAAGAGTTTTGACTCAGACAGATGTATTCATATAAAATAACATTAACAAAAGTGTAAGTAATTAAAAATTCCTTTCCCTCAATTCTCAGACTCTCAAAATAACAATGTCTCAGCTGGATTACAGGCACAAAGCCATGCAACATACTTCAGAAAGTTGTGGGAAGGGGAATCTCTTGGAGTTTTTATAGGTCAGAGATGATAAAAATATGTTCCCAGTGCTCCATTGCACTGTGCTCCAGTCACTGGGCTGAGCATGCAAATAAATTTCCAAGCAATGTCAGCTTCAATAGCACCAAGTGAGGAATTAGGATTACTAAACAGCCTCTGCTTTTTTACAGAGGCCAGCTAGTCATATGAGCTGCAGTTAGAACTTGAGAATTGTCTGTATCTAAGAAGCTACAGCTTTAGCACATCTGCGCTCCTTATTTTATAGTTTCATTCATTTTCTAGCTGTCCATCGTCTTTTAAACATGACGTGAACATCTCGATAGCTGTAGTGCAAAAGTAATCCAATTATATGTTGATAAGGAAAGAGAGACGTCAGGTCTTTTTCATAAGTAATTAAAAGAAGAAAAAGAACACAGCTATATTTTTCTCTTCAAGTATCATTTCAAAATAACCCAATTGTCTCTTATTCAATACCATTTGCCTATAGTTAAATATTAAGCATTTGTGATAATAAATCCCATGAGCGGCCCTTTGAAGAAGTCTCTTCTTTGCTATTTCAGAGTGCAAAAACTGATGAAAAATCATTTGCTTGTGAAAAATGCCATTGAGCAGGAAGAACTTTGGAACTGACGAGGTTCCCTACGAAAGGAAAATAAGCTAAAACAAATGTCATCAACCTTGATTAAAATCATCTCTGCATTCCTATGAGAATGCGAGGAAACAACTGTAAATATCCTTTTAGAAGACTTATATGACTCGGCATGATGTTTATTAGTAAACAGGTTCCTCCTTTTTTAATAGAACTTGAAGCTTACTAGTAGCACCATTTTCACAGGACAAAAGCAGTTATTTCCACATCCTGCATTTCAGCAGGCATACTAGCTTAATTTTAAGACTGTTTTGAAGCAGAAGTAAATATAACCATTGCACAAAAAACTACACAGGATCCTGAACTAAGGAACATTTTTTTATAAGCTAGATAGCCCAATGAATATTTCCACATAACTAGAGGTTATTTTGTGTGGCAAGAGAGAGTGCAAAGCTAACAGCAGTTCAGCTGATAAACATGTTTTGTTTTATGTCAAGGTACAGAAATTTGCCTTGCACAGATCAACAGGAGGAACTCTGGATTAGCTGGCCTATCTTGCCAGCTGGCATGGGTACCTGGCCAAAGCAACTCTCTCCCCGAGTATCTCTCCAGGACAACTCTCCAAGAGGTACTCTCCAAGAACAGAAAATGCAACAGACTTCTCTGAAATGATACTTTTTTTCTGCACCAGCAATAAGACTGTATTATAAAGCATATTGCCTTTGGTCCTACAGGAAGCATTCTTCTGCAGTATGCCCTGTACCTGAAGAATATCTCTGAACACATTCCCATTTAGCTCCTTCAGTTCCAGTTAAACTATACAAGCTTAAACATTATGTGTAATTTAGGACTCCCTTTACCAAGCATCTACGGATATTCCAGATAGCTGTTTAAGATAGGATGAACATGTTAGTTATATACCTTCTATTGCAAGAAGCATTTGAAAGCACAGAATGCTGCTTGCTTTGGGCAAGGTCATCTGTTCCTGCTGTTTATTCCTCTCACCTTAAGCTGCTGCTACTGATCTCTGAATCATTTCCTGTGACATTGCAAGTGCTGTGTGACACACCAAATGAACTTTTGTGAATTTAGCTAAGGAACACAAGAGCAGTGAAGGAACTTATAAAAGAAAAAGGCAGAAGAAAACTTCATTTTCTTCCCCCCCCAAAAGGACCACTCATGAGACTGCCTTGTTAAAATTGCAAAGATTCTAGAAAATCTGATGGCTCTGTGATATTTTCAGGAAGCAGCCTGAAGACTCATTTTCTGCGTAGACTCATCCATCATTCAGAAAGCGATCGCTGTTCTCTTTACTAGCTGTTTGCAGGTTTGGGGGCAGCCAGAAATTCCAGATGCCCCTCGTACCCTTTAACATGCCTGCTCCTCTTCAGTTCTCCTAGGAGAATACACTACGAAGACAGATGTCAATGTTGTTGCTGGCATTTAGATTACTGGCCAGAAGTATAATGAGAACTATCTTTTTTCATGCTGTTCACAGTCTTTTGATTTCACTCTTGGGTAGAAACCATAAGTGAGATAATAAGTACATAAATTTTACAGAGCCTCTGCAAAAAGCTCCACTGGGGTTTGGATTAAAAAAGAAAAAGAAAGAAGCCACAGAAGGGGTGGGACTAGCTTTCTTACTGTATTAAGCTAGCAGCATTAATGTTTCTTAGGTGAATGCGCCCTTCTCACATAGAGAGGGTTAAACTGATTGCCAGATTTAGAGTCTGGAGGGAGCTTTTTCCAGGTTAGACCGGTGAGACAAGTTTGTTTATTTGCTGCCCTGTGTAGTATGGACACGGTCTACTTCCTGGGATCACGGAAAGCTTTACTTAACAAATCCCATACTGTCTCAAGGACCTAGGACATTAGCGATGACTTGCAACTTTCTCCTTTTCATGAGAGCTGTGGCTTTTTTTTCCCTTTAACGACAAGTCTTAAGTAAGGTGCTAAAGGTGGCTCAGGTGATGCCTGTTTCTGTGGCTCAGGGAGCCTGTTGATTCAGCTGTGGACATTTCTGAATTGGATATCTAATAAATGAGTTGCTTGTGATTCTGAGGGACTTGATGATCCAAGTGATTGCTTCTGGCCTACGTTCCAAACCTGTTTGATGAACACATAGTGTGACTATATGCTATAGAGATACCAATAATCTAGACATAAAAGAGCATGGTTTTCTATGACTAGTACGTGTAGACACAGAATTTGTATTCATAAGGATTATGTGTTATCCTAAACATGTCTCTTCACACTGCCAGTGGAGATATTAGCAGTAAGTCCTTATCAATGGAATTTCATATTTTGTCTAACACAGGATGAAACACCATGAGATCAGGCCAATTTCAGCACTGTTGCTGACTGCAGTGCAAAATGAAAAGTGACAGAGAACTCAGTAACTGAGTTCTGGCTCCTGACAAATTGCATTTTTTAATCATAACGAATTCTGAAAAAGTAACAAGAGCTGCTTCAACTGTTCGAATCGCCCATTTAAATTCATGAGCGTAAAGCAAATAACCATGACACTTTGAAAAGTGGCTTGGTGGCAACTCATACATTAACGAAAACAGAATTGCTATTCACTAGCTGTCAAAAGGGAGGCCACTTCCATTGAAAGTGGAAGGCTTAGTGGAGGAATTAAAAAACATATTAAGATTCAGTGTATTAGGACAGTAGACATTATTGCTGGATAATGTGCTGACAAACGAAGGCAAAACTGTTCTGAGCCAGCAAAAGGCTTCTAAACTTTGAGCCTCTATTTGCATCTGTTTCAATAAACTTTTTGTTCTGGTTGGTTCCCATGTTTGTTCCCCCCTCCCCCCCCCACCTTGCACAAATTTCACCTTGAATTTCCATTCTAAATGAAGAGAAACAGAAGCATAAAAACTCATCTGAAATAAATTGGTTTGTTTTTTTTTTCCCATTCTAAACATGACATCTTCTCTGGCCCTAAAAGGAGTGAATTTTTTGGCTCAGGTGTTTTCAGAGGCATAAAAAATGTTGTGGCAATAAACTTGGACAACATCATACCAAAGCTAATTGTTAAGTATGTTCTGTATAGCTGTAGCCAGCATGTATATACTACCATTCATGCAGCCTTTTCACAGGTGAATCAAAATCCAGTTTGAGTCCTTAGAGCTGATTTGAGGATCACTGTAGTATTAAAGAAGGCATTAACACTGTTAGGTCCTGGGAGAGGGATGTGCTTCAGAGACTTAGTTCCAACAAATATACACCAAGTTTTAGGGGCACATCTACATGTGAGCTGACAGGGCTCTGTGTTGCTCTTTCAGCAAGAGATGAGTCTCTTGAATCACTGGATTAGGGCAACAGCCAGCAGGAATGAGAACTGCAGCCAAAGCCCCTCAAAAGGAATGGAAAGATTCCCTCCCACATTAACTCCAATGAGCTTGGGATCAGACCTCGGAGAGGAGTGTATGACACAGTCCTTACAGGAATAAGGTAAGGAAAACAAGATGGATAGCAGTGACCCACAGGGGAAAGAAAAGTCTAGACAGGATGTTCTTAGGAACTGGTGGTTTCTGTAAGATGGAAGAAGCCAGTGTATAAGGCGATGGGTCTGTGTGAAAAAAATACCTTTTTGAGGGTATAAAGCTGAGAAGAGCAAAAGCCTCTGGCTTGCACCAAACATTTACATCTGCACCATGCAACTAAAACTTCATCAGAATAAAACTAGAACTGTGCCAATGACAAGTGACAGTATCATTAACTATGCTGTGAATTTCAAGCCAAAAATATTTTGATTTTCAGGAACGAGGCCACTTGTGAAGTATTTAAGCAACAGTGAAAACTGTAAGCAATAGAAATTCTCCCTTATACCATTAGGCTGACAGTTTGATAAAAAAAAAAAAAAAAGGGTGTCCTATGTCACATCCAGTCTTTACTGTTAGCTTCGAAAATGAGCTCAGTGGTGAGGCAATTGTAGAAAAAGGGGATTTATCCTGCTTTCTGGAGAGGCTGAAAGATCTTTGGGACAGCCAACAGCCCCACAGTCTGGTGTTATTCATGTACTGCACCGGAGTTGAGTTTTTCAGTTTCTTGCTTTCAAGTTGTGGGCTTTTATTGGTTGGCTCACTTTTAGTTTAGTGTGTCACTGTGAAAGTCTTTAAAAATTGTAAACTTGCTATCAATTAGAGATGTTGACATATGTCAATTAGTCTACATTTCAGAAATACAGGTAATAAATGAAGAAATTAGTGCAATATACAGAAATACTATATAGTAAACACAAACAAATGTATTTCCTACAAAATGGACCAGCTGCAGACAAAGTTACTTCAGGTTTAGCCAAGTATGCAAAAGTAACCATATTGTCAGACCATCACTGAGGAAACGATTAGCCCTGTTCCTAGAGATTCCTTTTCGGAGACTCATAGATAGTGTGAGGGATACTCTGAATGTATGTTTAAATGTAAGTTGAGAGGCGATCAAAAACATTTGCAAGCAAACATATCACACTAAACTTCTAAACCCCTGACGGCCAACAATAAAGTTATACCAATCGGAAGGTAACGTTTTGCCACAGAACATTCGAGCTCACAACTATGTCTAAGATCTATCTTGTTCTGTCCATTTTCCTTACCTAAGTAAAAATGCCACAGAACCGTAGGGGAGGCTCAGTACGACATCCGTTTCCATTACAAACAGCTCCAAGGCAGGAGCTTCACCATGCTAGCTAGGAGAAGGGCTAAAACAGATAGATGGGGTGGGAAGTGATGGCACTACATTCTAGTATAACAATGGATGTTTTAAAAGGTATGTACACAAATCCACTGGAGAATCATTAAGTTACTATATTCTGAAGATCTATACATGCAAGATTACAAAATGATGTTGCAATTCAAATTAACACAATTGATGGATATAATTTTTTACTAAAAAAAAAAAAATCTAATGACTGACACCTAAAAATTGTAAGTGTAAAGTTTCCACAGCACAATACATCACATGTTAGCAAAGGCAGCTCACTGAAACTGCTATATCTAAAGCCCCACAACTGTCATAAATCCGTGTGCTCTGAGTCCTGCAGGTGTTCAGAAACCATAGGAACTGCTTAAAGGGAGCTTATTACAGGTCCAACGCACAAAGCAATCATAAATTGTAGGTGGAATAGTTCATATACTATTATGTTACAATGACATTTAACAAAACAGAGTTCTAGCCTTACCTTTAATTAGGGTATTTGGGAGGTGAAGAGGAGTCAGTTGCCTTATGTGCCCTGAGGTTTCATGTAACCCTTTCTTACATTGGAGATATTTGATTTTCTAAATGAAAAGCTACTTTTCCATTAGCAGAAAATTCTTCTAACGAAGGAGAAAATACAATTTTGCTTATATATAATTCATAGGTGGGGAAGTTGTATCAATTCAAAGAGGTACTTTTTTCTTCCTGAGGAACATGCCACCAAACAAACTACAAGAAACTTGTCTGAGAAGGAATAAGCTATGATTTACTTTGGGTACGCATTTGGGGATGGGAAGGTATTTAATGGTCAAAGGCAGCTCTGCAAATCTTGTCACTGCATCAATCATTGTTCTTCTAGTTTAACCTCTGTTCTTGTCAAAAGTGATACAATGATAGCTCTGCTCCAGAGTCTTGAAAAACTCAATGTAGCTGCAAAGCAGGAACAACAATGTGAACTTCCTGGTGAAATTCACACCAATAGATCAGAATAAATTGCAATTAGTATAAGCCCAACTGCAAACAACACCCCCCCACACCTTACCTGCTCTCCTTTGTACTTCTCCCTCTGTCTTTATAATGTTGCCCTCTATATTGGCATAGTCAATCCTACAAATTTTAAGATAAAAAAAAGCCTCATTTCTGCCAAATGGATGTTGTTTTCCAGGTGCAAGAGGGAAAAAGTTATGGGGGGAGGTATAGCTGAAGCAGCAACCTCAACAGCACAGTGATGCTGGGACAAGTGTTTAACATGTAAGAAGATGGGAGCCACTTAAATAGGATGGATTTAGGGCACAGGGCAGAAAAAGTAAATGGAGGCCTAGTGGAGCAAGAGGAAGTTGTTTAGCACCATGCTGGTTTCTGTGTCTTTTATGAATGTGAAGATCTGAGTGTTTAGTCAAGGCATCTCCTACTGAAGCGCCAGTATACATAGTTATCCAACAGTTTGACATTTGACAACTCGCCGATATCAGGAGACTTTCACCTGTGTTTTGAACAACTCAGGGAGGAAACAGCAGAATTACTTATCTGTGGTGTGTGACCTCTCACTTAAAATTCCCTTGGTAATAGAGGACTTAAAGGTAGCAAATGTGGCACCTGGATCTTAGGGGAAATCCAGATAACTACAGACCAGAAAGACAAATCAATAAAAACTATACTAAGGAAAGGAAGGTGTCGTAAATGGGAAAAATTAGGGAAAAACCAGCAAGGCCTCTGTAAAGAGAATGTATACCTCAGAAATATATTGAAATTATTTGAGGGTGTCAACAAGTATGTAGACAAAGGAGAGCCAAGTTCGTACTGTTGACTCAAGATTTCCAAAAGTTCTTCACAGTGGAGGGAAGTCCCCCAGTGCAGGCATCTTCAGGCCTGTGCTACTAAATAAATTCATAAATGGTCAGGAAAAGAGGATTTATAACAAAGTGAAAAAGTTTGCTGAGAGCAGTAGGTTATTCAGGAAAATCATGATTAGGGTGAGTGAATCATGACAAACTGCTGAAAGACCCTATGATACACTGGATGATAAAATGACAGCTCAAATTCAGTGAAGATTAACACAAAAAGGCAGAAATTATCTTATCTTCACACAGAGAGTGACAGCTTCTGAACTATTACCAGTCAGGAATGAGATCTAAGGATAATGATGGGATAATTCTATGAAAACACCAGTTCCAGGCTCAGAAGCAACAAATAAAATCAGACAGTAGGTGTTATTAAGAAAGTGGTAGAAAACAAATCAAAAAGCACTGTTGTGCCAGTGTACCTTTGATGCACTCACACCCTGCATACCATCTGCAGGTCAGGCCCTTAATGAAAAGATTATATTAGAAAGTGAAGGAGGACAAGGATGGCCCAAGCTATGGAATAACTTCCATACATATGGCTAAAATAGACCCAAACTCTTCAGACTGTAAAGAGACAATGAAGAGGGGTAAATGGCTATAAAACCATGAAATGAATCCAGAAAGCGAACAGGAAACAATCCTAATAAAATCAGGGCATTTCCTCCGGTTCAGGAAATCAAATTAATGGACGCTGGAAGGGTGGGAAGAAGGAGGGTAACTCTACAGCTTCTCACTCTCTTCTAGGCATCTGTTGATGGCAGGTTACAGACCTACATGGACCTCTAACTGACCTCATATTGCTGTTCTTGCGCTGAATGTACTTGTCCAGCTTCTCCTTTCGTCACTCCCTTCCCAATCGAACAGGGGAAGCAGGAAATAGGAAGAGACAAGGGGAAAGGTAGCCAGTCGAGCAAGGGCACACAGAACCCAACTGGTGAAGGAGGAAGTACACACTGGTTCTCATTCAACACCAAACACTGGCAACTTTAACAGCTCCCACGTGTGCTGCTGGCAATCTGACATAAAGAACAGCATTTCTATCATTCTTTTATCATGATGTAAAGCATGTCTCTGAATGAAAGTGATGCAGCACTAGCAGCACCAAAATGACCCTAAGAGAAAGGCACTTAAAAAGCCAAAAAGGTGGTCCCCAGGCTAGAGAGTTTATGAGCTCCCACAGAGTGACCACAGTACCTGGCTGGGCACTGGTGACGTGGCTGCAGTGCAGGAAGTGTTTCCAGTGGATGCATGCCCATGATTGAGTTTTTGAGATATTCCAAGGAAAAGAGTATGGGAACTCATTTCATTCTCCAACACCCCTCCTTATGTGTGATCAGGAAAGCGCACACCTCAGAAACCTTAACGGAGAAGTGGATTTTCTGGTGCCTAACAATGGTTGAATTCACCCTCCAGCTTTCTTCCTGTAATCGGAGGTGAGGAAGGAGACCTGGCTATTGTCTCTCCTTTCCCTTGGGCCGCTCATATTTAGAAAAGATGTGAGAGCTTGCAGCTGCCACCCCTTCTGCCAAATTCGGTTAAAACTGGCCAACGTCCACCTGAAAAAAAAAAAAAGAAAAACAAGAGGAGGGAGGCCTTCTCGCAGCACCGCTGTCTGGGCCTCACTCCCTTCAGAGTCAAGTTAAAACAAAACAAAACAAAACAAAAAACAAACAAAAAACCACTCAACCCCCACGAAAAAGATACCGACACCTCTGGCGCGACCCTGGGGTTTCCAGGAGCATCCCGGCGGGCGGCGGGAGCCTCTGGCCCGGCGGGCAGCCCGGGGCCGGGGCCGGGGCCGGGGCGGCGGCGGCGCCCGCCCAGCGCGTCCCCTGGCGGCGGGGCGGCTCCAGGCCGCCTCCGCGGCGCGGCCCCGGGCGCCTCCTTCTCCGCCGCCGCCGCTTTCGCTTTCATTTCCCCGCCGCGGCCGCGAGGGAGGTGTCGGAGCGGAGCTGCCGGGGGGCGGCCGGGCCGGGCCGGGCCGGGCCGGGACGCGGCGGCGGCGGCGGCGGCGGCATGGCGCTCGCGGGCCAGGCGCTGCGGCTGCTGTGCTCCAGCGGCGGCTGCCTGGAGCAGGGCGAGCTGCAGCGGCGGCTGCCGGGCCAGCTCCGGCCGGAGCAGCTGGCGCCGGTGCTGCGGGACGCGCAGCGCTTCACGCTGGTGCGGCGGCCGGAGCCGCGGGGGGCGGCGGCGGCGGCGGCGGCGGTGGTGGTGGTGGCCACCAGCGCTGTGCGGCTGTGCCCGGAGCACGGCGCCGGCTGCACGGGGCGGTGCGGGCGGCTGCACCTCTGCAAGTACCACCTGAAGGGCGTCTGCCGCAACCAGCGGGCCGGGTGAGGGGCGGGGGCGGCGGGGCGGGCCGCGGGACCGGCGCCCTCGTGGCCGTTCGGCGGCGTTCGTTAAACGGCCGCTCGAGGCAGAGGGCGGCGGGGGGTTTGGCCCCGCGTGGCTCCCCTTGGGAGCTCCCCAGGGCAGGGGAGGACGGAGTTTTGGGTAGGCTGTGAGGGGCTCGTCCTCGGCGGGTTGTCGTGCGTTATGTGGACGCTGAAGGGGATGCGCGTAAATGCCTTCCTTCTGCTCTGCCATCACTGAAGGCATTTTATATTCTCCCCTCCTTTTTTTTAAATTTCTTTTTTCACAAGGGGGAGAGATACAAGAGGTTGCTTCGCTAACTCTTGTTTCAGCTGCAACGCTTCCTTCCTCACCCACCACCCTGCTCGTATCACTTCCCTGAAGGGCATCTGCTAGGCCGAGAGCATCGCACAGCCCCATTGCGGCCCGCGGCGCGTCCCAGTGATGTGCGCTGCGCTAAGATTAGGAGCGAAGTTTTTGATACGGGTTGTGGGGGCGGCAGTGCTCTGGCTTTGTGGTGTTGTTTCTTGTGCGTAACTTTGCCAGGAGCTGCAGGTCAAAAATGCCAATATTGCCAGGCTACACTAATGCTGTAATGACGGTAAATTAGAAATAGCATGGCAATTATCTGCAGAGTAATTATGTAATCTGCGAGACAAGTCACATAATTACTTGATAAAGAAACACTACAGACTTCTTCTGAAACTGGCTAATTTGGTGTGCTTTTTAAAACTGTTCAGTGTAATATAGATGGGATAGCAAAATTGTGCTGATCTATTATGTTAATTTTACATTTGGCTATCCTAACTTGCAGGAAAGAATGCAAGTTTGTTCACAACTTTTACTCAGAGCACAATCTCTGTGTGCTAAAACAATATGGGCTTGAGATTTTAAACGGTGATGAACTTCGCCAACTTCTTCTTCAAAATGACCCTTCGCTCTTACCGGAGGTAAGCAACACTGCAACAACTTCTGGTCCCTGTATTTCCATGAGCATGACAAAGTGGAAGAGGCTTGATATTAGCTGGAGATACGTACATAGCGTTGACAAACGCTATGCTGAGGAATGTTCGTGGTCATAGGCCATGAGCCAGCAGGCTTTGCTTTTGCTTAGTCTCACTTCTGTGAACAGTTTAATTGAACAAAATGGGTAAAGTACTACAGTGCTTGCAAAAGAAAATTGTAAATTTAAACCCTCTTCCCTTCACAGTCTTTGTATGTGGACGTTGCCCTGCATTAGTCTTGCTGCTCCAGTGTTGTTTTTCAGTCCGAGTTTTGCAGATTGTACTACAGTGAAGGGATAGAGCTTTATCGTGAATTGATAGGCGTTGGGTTTATTGTCACTTAAAGTGGAAATATCTTTGTGTTATGCAGTAGAAATGTTTCTTCTGTCTGTGGTTCACTCAGAAGTTTTCAAGAAACTACAGGCATTGGTTGGCAGCTTTTGAATCTTCTGAAGGCATTCTGGTATATATATAGTATTGCATATATTGGTATTTTGTAGATCATTCTCTACCAATATTAGTATTTAATAATCTATAATTTAAATCTTCAGTTTAGAGTACTACCATTAAGATTTTCAAAAGAAAGGGTAAATCAATTCAGGTTGGAATAATCCAAATCTAAAACTTTAAAGCTGTATCCTCTGTTCTCTTCCTATTGAATTCAGGTCAAAAAAATCCATATTCCAAAACTAGAAGGGTGGAGAGTTTAGAATAGTACCACAATACAATTCACTGTCTTGCATTTATGTGATCTAGAATAAAATCCCAGTTGCTTGATAATGTTTGTAAGATAGTTGCTTCTTGTCTGATGAAATATCTTTCTAGACCTTAGTTGGGAAAAGGAAAAATCTATCAAGTGATCATTTAGAAGACAAGAAAATGAGGAAATATGTATAAGTCTTTTAAATGCAAATGTGAAATTGCAACTGTAAAAATGTAAAATCTCTTAAATTCAAGCAGTCTATTTTGAGCACATTATACTTCAATCTTTAAATTCTTTTTTTTCCCTATCCAAGGTCTGCTTGCATTATAACAAAGGTGATGGACCTTATGGATCTTGTACGTATAAAAAGATCTGCACCAAACTGCATATTTGCCAGTACTTCTTGCAGGGACAATGCAGATTTGGCAGCAGCTGCAAGCGATCCCATGACTTCTTAAATTCAGAATGTTATGAGAAACTGGAGAGACAGGGAATGAGCTCAGACATTATTGAGAAACTACCCTCCACTTACAGGAACATGTATGACATAAGAAATGGCACCAGGAACATGTATGACACAAAAGATGACAAGTCTTCACCATGCAAAGGTAAATCACATCATTTTTTGAAAATGTCAGAGGAGGAGTCAGTATAGTGAACTTAACATTTAGACACATTTATATTAACTGTGGTTTTAACACAGATGTCAAAATGAAAAAGAAAAGTGAATTTTCTACTTGATATGTCTTCTAGGCTGGACCTTGCACCCAAGTCATTGACAGAAACTGTGTCTCAGAAATTCAGGTGGAAAGGATTTCAAGGCATTATGGGTGCCTGAGGAATAAAGTGCTTAGTGTTTATAGAAATCTTAAAGCTTGGGTTAGAAAAGCATAACAGGACCAGAAAATAGGGAGACCTGTGATTTTTCATGGTGAAAACATGTAAAGAGGGGTAGAGAACTGTTTAAGAACAGAGGTGGCATTTATTTGTATGTTTATAAACTATTTTTTCTCCTGGTTTCCTTTTTTTTTTTTTTTTTTTTAATCTAGCCATTGTCTAGCACAAGAAGTCAGAGCAGAATCCTAGTTACTTCTCAGAAATGTAATGCTATTTTGCTCATTCTTATCTTTTGAATTTCCTTACAATTGTCAGTCAAGTATAATTTAGCAGGAAGAAAAGGATAACAGAATGGAAAATCCAAATGTGTGTGTATGTTTGTCTGTCTTTGCAATTCTCCCAGCAATTCCTTCTTCCCTTCTCTGTGTTTTGATTTACAGAAATATCAAATTTTGAGACTCTGAATTTTTTAGCTATCAATATGAGCAGCTCTGTGGAACGCTTGGATAATTCAAGTCTGTCTAGAAATGCAAAGGCATTGGATTCCCTTCTTATCTTGTGGTAATAGCTATAAACTGAATCTGAGGAATTTAGAACTTATGTGAAAGTCATATTCGGAAAGGATGGATAAAGGCATAGGGCTTATGTGTATATAAGGTTATCAAAGACTTCAGTGTCTTTCCTGAGCTGATCTGGGTTACATAGTTACAAGTTCTGTTTCTAAGCATCTTCCCTAGCCATACGTGCTCATCTAGAGGGGCTTGTTGAAACAATGCATATTAACAAGGCTTATAATTCACCCTCTAGAGAGAAAACACAGCTCGAGTCAAGAGTCCTCAACTATGAATGATGACGAATCGGAACAGATCTGTTTATATCATCTGTACAAACGTTGTGTCTTTAAAGGTAGGTTGTGATGATAGCAAGTCTAAATCTTCCTTTTCTTAGAAAGAGAAAATGATAGACACTTCTCACAGAAAGTGGAAACTTCAGAGTTTACACTTATCTTGAGTGCTGCAGAGAAAGTGTTTGACCTACTTGGTTTACTCAACAAAGGAGCTGTTCTGTCTTCCTCTGAAAGGTATAATATTGGCCTGTGTTGGAGATTGGCTGCTCCAACTGGGTTCACGTAAGGGATTGCCAAATGATAGGACTCCTATTTCCAAATAACTACAGAAGATACTGGAAACTCCACATTGTCCCGTGTTTCTTCTAGCACTCTTCCATTCCATCTGTCTGAGCTCTCTCTTCCTTTAAACAGCTTCTGACTGGTCCAGGGAAAATGCTGCTGTGCTAATTTTGTTCTTGGGGTGTCCTTTTGTCATCCTTTTCCTTCTCAATGTTCTTGACCTGATCTGGAGTACTGCATACCTTCTTGTACAAACTCCTTGACTTTTCCTGTTGTTGTGTTGCCTATTGCTCTCCAGTGAAAACTAGCTTCTTCACTCCTGTCAGTTCAGGAGCTCTGCATACTGCCACTTCGAGTGATTCCTGAGTGACCCCTGCAATACCTGGGCTACTGCTGGCGCTACTGTTGTTACTTTTGAGGCCTGGACCCTTAAGCCTGTTGGCTTCTTGAAGTCTCTAAATGAGCTATCTCCTATCCTAAAACTGAGCACTGCTTTCTTCAGTAATACCACTTGGGGGGGAGCTAAGTGATTAAGCATAGAAATTTAACTTGAGTCTACTCTATTCTTTTTATGAAATACGAGCCTTGTATGAGCTTGCAATCTCGATCCATTGTAAATTTTTTGTCTTCTATATCAAGCATAAAAAAAAAAAAAAAAGTCCTTTACAACTGAGCTCTTGCTAACAATTTTGATGCACAAAGATAATCTAGTTGGTAAAGAAATTGAACTTTTCCCTAAGCTCAAAAAACCTGAACTACTGTTTGCAACGATTCCATAGGTGAACACTTTCCATAACCATGCATTTGATGCTTTCACCAGCTAGGCGTTCTTCCCTTTTTTTCCATAGAAGGAAAAATAATACATCTCTTACTTTCTCCTACTTTTATAGACAAGTGTATCAGAGTTCATTTTCACTTGCCATACAAATGGCAAATCTCTGATGGTAATACCTGGAAAGACTTGAAGAATATGGAAGAAATAGAAGAAGCATATTGTGACCCCAGTAAAACCAGGTATAAGCTACTATAAATCTTAATAATGTTTGGAGTTTGCCCTCTGGACATGTAATATTGGGTCAGGCTCTTACTGCTGTAAATTGCTATGGCTCATTTCAGTCATTACATAAGTAGCTTCATTTGATATTCTACTAACCTCACTTTGCTTATCTACTCTTGCTGTAGATCTGATCCGTTGTGAATTATTCATGTCTGGAGTCCATATTGGACCCTCTGTGTTACTTCAGGGGGTTGATCTGTCCACTCATAGTATTCCTTGCTCTGAAAACTGTGCAAATAATTCCTCCTGGTGCTACCATAGGAAGTCAGAATCCTCACTAAGGATGGCTGGAAAACTTCAAATGAATGATGATTTTATTACAAATACTTGTGAGAATTTGTCTTTGGTTAGAACTGTCTGCACACAATTTGTCCCCATCATTAGAAGTAACCTTCTGCTTCACCTTCGATATGGAGGATGTGAAGGTAGCGTGGGATTTTTTTCCCCTCCATCTCTCCCTTCCAGTCCATGTTGTGGAACTGACAGAATACCTTTTGTACCTGAAAAGAGAAATATTCTTGTGTCCAGAGAACCATGGAGAAGATGGGAATACCTTGAAGGGGTTTGGTCGCGTAGCACAAAGGTTTATTGGAGGGGACTCATACCAATATGCTGTGTCCCATGTTGGAAAATTTACCTAGTCCTCTTCTACTACATGGAATATGAGGTTGGTTGAGGTGTCTGCCATCAGTGACTGACAGGCTGAAAGGAAGACAGAAATGCTGTTCTTACAAGCAGCAAGAGGTTTTTAAAAGCTATGAAGCTATTGGGGTAGCTCTTTTTCAGAATTTGTTCAATTCATCGTGTTTCCATTAGTTGTGCATGTGGGGCAAGCACTAAAAACTGCAAAACCAAAATGAGGCAGGTTTTGCACCATACTTTTTAATTACTTTGTATTATGTTAGAAGCTGTTTGAAGCCATGCTTAAGTTACAGCAGTGCTCCCTTCAGGATATAGTTGGTTAGTGAGAAGAAGGGAGTGTAAATTTTCTATTGTGTCTGTTCATCTTACATAATTCCATAAATTATAAGTTGATACTGATTACTGCACATGGAACCAAAGTGAGACATAATATTGTAAGACAAAATATGTACAAATAGAAGCGAGTCAGAATTGGGATTGTTGTGGAAATGGTTT
Source organism: Apteryx mantelli (assembly GCF_036417845.1). Classification (NCBI taxonomy): domain Eukaryota; kingdom Metazoa; phylum Chordata; class Aves; order Apterygiformes; family Apterygidae; genus Apteryx; species Apteryx mantelli. The sequence continues at coordinate 159,290,695 of NC_089978.1, read as the reverse complement.
GCATTTTGCTCTTGAGTGATGTTGACTTAATTTGGAGATTTGTGGGGGCCTTGGAGCTAACTTTATTTTTATTTTTTAAACAGATTTAGTAATGGCGTTACTGAAAGTGGCTCTGTCTTGCCATGCATCTGTTTTCGGAGTATGTGCTGTGGGTTTGCAAAGGTTAGGCGTCTTTCTACAGCTTCTTCTGTGACCAAACCTCCTCACTTCATTCTTACAACAGAATGGATCTGGTACTGGAAAGATGAATATGGTCTGTGGCAGGAGTATGGAAAAAAGGTAAGTGTGGAGAAATGAGAAGTCCTTCAACTCACTGTGTTATAACTGCAGAACCTACTGAAAACTGCACAGTGTTTGTTTCTATGCTCCCCTCTTTTGTTACCCCCTCCCTCCCTTCCTCCCACACATACTGTACAGATGAACTTTAGAGGCTTAATGAGAGGTTTTCCCTGTGAATTTGACTGGTTCAGATAGGAGAGTGCTCACTGGTGAGTCACAACCATTACTGACAGATAATTCTTCAGTGAGTCATGTCAGATAGGATCACATGAATACTTTATTTTCTCTTCACTGCTCCTAACTAAAACTTCCTTTTCAAGGTTCCAGTAGTACTTTGGGCCTTTTTTGCTAAGGTCTAGTTGGTGAATATACATGCCCTCTAATGCTGTGGTCACTGTATAAACTTTGCAGCATAAGTTTAGGCTTCATAAAACTCCTTGCTTTGTCTTAAGGACAGCTTCCCTAGTTCTCATCTGCTTAATAGATGGCCTTTGTATCAGAGCCGCTGTCATACACAAAGGCTGATACAGACTGCAGCTACCTTATGAGAGTTGTTAGTTCTTAAATTTGCTTGTGTGTAACAGACCAGGAGAGTCTTTCTTCTCTGGTTTTGGCCTGACAGGATAAGGATCATGCAGCTGCCACTGTCTCCAGTGATGATCTGGAGAAAGCTTATATAGCCAAAGGTTCTCCAAAGCTGAACTTTAAAGCTGGAAAACATGAATATGAACTCAATTTTGGAGGTATGTTACATTTGCTTTGTTTTTTGTTTTGTTTCTCTCCCTTTCCATACCCTTTTTGCCCCCTCCGCGGCCCCCAGTCAGTCTTTTGTAGTTTTAAACTATATTACTACAGGAGATACAAGAGAAAAATTGAACTCTCGTCTGAGATGCTTACAGAGACAGAGTTCCTGTCAAAATTCACAGGATAAGAGCTGTTCATACAAGGAAGGTGGCATACTTACTTATTCCTCCAAAACTTTCAGCTTCTGGAAGACTTGGCAAGCCAGCTTCTGCTCTGGTTTAATCACTAGCTAGCAGGAAAACAAATTCTTAGGCAAACTGTGGGTTCTGGACAATCAAAGTCAACCTGTTGAATCACGTTGCAAGATTTCTACAGCTGGTTTCTTTGCATAGCTCAGCCTATCTGGTAAGGCTGAGGAAACACCTTGACTGTGTCAAAATATGAAGGTGTCTTTCCCAAGAGTTCAGGATATTTAAACCATTTGTTAAGAGTGTGTAATTGTTCTCTCTAGCACTGCTGCCTTTTCAGGTATCCTCTTTGGAGATCATGGGAAACGGTGGCTGGGAATCAATCTACCTAGGCTGTCATTTTAGTGTAGCCCAATACTGTCTCATTCTGCATAGAAAATCTGAGCATAAAGGGCATGTGATATGTTTGTAATTCAATTTAAAGCAATGCTGGAATCTTCTCTACAGGCTGGGGAAATTTATTGGATTTAGAAGAGAAAACTTTGTCATAAATTAATCCCTTTCCTGAAGTTTGGGCTTTTTTTGTTTATGCAAAAACACACAATGTAGACTTCTTCCAAAAGTCACTCTCTAGGATTGGTGATACCAAGAGCTCTGCCCCTCTGTATACATCTCTGAAGATCAGGCCTCATTTTACTGGCTGCTGTTGACTCTCAGTTGCTAGTATGATGTGGCAATAGCTACAGAGGATCCAAGATCCACAATCTGATGCCCCTAAAATTGAGGTTGCCATAATGTGTTTTTGTTGCTGGTCAATGAAAATGAAGAATGTCCTGTGATGACTCTTAGGTTGCATTTATATGGCTTGCAGTCTACAGATAAATCAAGAAGATAGTATCTTGATAATGATTGCACATTGAGAAATGGGGGTGCAATCTATGGAGCAAAAGTAGATGTTTATTTTACAATGATCCTTCTTGATTGAGGGTGGCTGATGGAACAATTAAGGGAAGATTTCCATAGCTACCAGTGTCCATCATTCTTTATAAAGTTAAAGAATAAAATTGAAATTGGAATCCTCCTCAATGACCTACACTGAGGACCCTGGGTTCCACATCCCGCTCAGATGGGTGCGGCTCAGGCTTCCCGGGGTGTAGCAAGAAGAAACGATTGGTGCCTTTTTTTCAGCAGTTTTGGCAAAGCAACCTACTGGCAAATTTCCCTGCAATGTGAAGCCTTTCTAAAACATCTTGCTGATTGGTCTCTGTTGTTTTTTCTCCCCTCCCCCAGCCATGATTCAGAAAAACCTTCGCTATACAACAGAAAGAGAGGTTTGCAGAAGACCTAAATTTGTCTCCCAGACAGAGGTAGAAAAGACAAGAAAGAGGTAAACTGCAACTGCTCATTCTGGGTGATGGATCTAGTGCATTATGAATGCATGGACTCAATGTCTTGCAAAAAGGATGTTACTAAGGTGAAAACACAGCTGTTAAGGCAATGGTAAAAGAAACTGAAAGGGGAGGAGACGTACCTTTTCTGCAACAATGTCTAGTCAAGGCAGTGTTACAGAATGGCAAACAGTCCTGAAGCAGTTTAGGAGCACCGAGAGTGAGGAAGTTTGAGCTTAGCCACAGAGAGTTTGGAAGCATGGAAGATAATTTAACATGTAGCATTGTTACAGGGAGCTGCTATATTTTACTAGAGCAACTGATACAGATGGAAACAGTAGCACTTATGCGCACTACCCCCCTTTGACATCTGAGAGTAGCAATTTTCAAAACTAAGTTCAAATTTAGAAACAATTATTTTGAGAATAACTAGACAATCAGAGAGGAGAGAAGTGGTTGGTACAGGTGGAGTAAAAGGTGAATGTCTGCAAAGGGAAGTTTTATAAAATTGCGCGTAACGTCCAACTTTTTTTACATGTTCTCTTGCAGCACATAATGTTTAAACAACACACTGAAAACAGCAACTAAAAGCACTTACTACAATTGATGTGGAAGTAGGGAGGAAGGCTGTAGCTGTCCTGTTTCTGACATACTCCTACAATAGTGATGCACTAGTTCTGGTGTAGCAGGGCTTTTATGTACACATTTGACTTTCTGCAATAAGAGAACTAGTTTCATGATTAATTCAATGTATAACTAAATTTTTTGCTCATCTGGCATCTCACTTGCTGCCATAAGTCTTGACATAATGATTTAGAACAAATATTTTCCTGTACTGAACTGAAAGACAATTTTGAAATGTTTCTGAATACATCCAGTAGTCCATAGTCTCCCTAAACTTGGTAAAAATGTTTTGCATTATTTGTACATAAAATTTAAGGATTGTGTTTTGTTTTGTTTTAATGACTTATTTGGAATGTCTTGTAATGCATAGGGGCTTTAAACATTCAGAAGAAGAAAGTACCAGCGTTCCAGCTCACTGGGACAAATCTGCCCTGCCTGAGTTGGGATTCAAGGTTTGGTGCTTTTTGTTTTTGTTTTTGTTTTTTTTTCCTCTCCATCTTTTCTCATGTATAATTCCCTTGCACCACAAGTTCAGTGGTTTTTGTGTCTTTGTAGATGGCTGTTTCTTATGTAACATAATGCAGAGGCACTGGTAAATTTGAGCCTGATACCATACTTGGAAGATCTAGAGGTGAAACTGGAACCAAGTTTAAACTAACAAATGATGGCATTCCAACCATGGCAGCACTGGCTTTCACTGCCAGGTGTTTATCCTCGTCCTTGGCAGATTTGCCTGTAGCTTATGCTGTATGAGCAGGACTGCTACTGATGCCCAAGATACTAGCTTTAAAGTGCAACCTCTTCTGAAGCATCAGAGAGAAATCATGCCTCTTAAATTGCAGGGTAGTCAGTCCCTGAGCTGTGTGTAAGCAAACTTTTGTATGTCAATAGGGCATTGCTGAAATCAGCAACGCTCAGGTTGGGATCAGGATGTTAGCATTAACTCCAGAGGCATGAGCTTGTTTAGCTCAGCCATACACCCAGCTATATCTGCACAGTTTACCTTTGCTGGCCTGCCTCAACCAACGTTGCTATCAACTGTAGTAATTTTGCCTGCAGAAGAAATGTTCTTGTATGAAGCTTGAAAATAACCAACCTGAAAAGCTTAGTGTAAGGCCTCAAGAAGTTGTCATTAAAAATAGGGAAGGATAATGTTGATATTCTTCATGTTTCCAGGGGAAGCATACAAGTAGAAAACTTTGCTTGCTTTCAGGACTGTCATGTAAGGATTTGATCTTCTGCAGTGTGCCCCTGCCCTTCCCTAAAATGGTTGGTTTGATCAAATAGATCCTTTTCAATTTATTTCAAAACACGTCAGGCAGTGCAGCTTACATGTTTGCTGGCTATAGGGGGCATAAACTATAAAGATTTAAAGAGCATGGGTAAAGAGGTACCCTCTGATTTGCTACAACTTAAATTCTTAATTCTTTTTTTATTTTATTTCTGTACTGATTTCTTCTATGTATTTAGATACTGTTCCAGAGATGCATGCAAATGCATTTTTTTCCCAAATAGTAAAAAGGACTAGCTGTGGAAAAGCATCCAGCTCTTTTAATGTCCTGTGGAAGAGCAACCTGGGTGCCTTAGCTACCAGGAGTTCATGTTCCCTAGCTAAGAGCTCACATTCAGGAGAGCAGGGACCTCTAATCTGCTTCTTTCCAAGAGTATTTTTGCTGCTCATATCTCTGCTTCACAGAAAACATTTTGAAGGTCTGAGTAGTAAACTAGATAGGGTGGTTTTGTTACGACTGGGTAAAAGATGAGTGGCTTTTTAATCTTCTTCCTTACAGCTGATTAAGCTTGATAGTTCTTCTGACGAATACAAGAAAGTCCAGGTAGACTTTCAGCGCACGATGCCCAAAACAATCATTCAAGGGATTCATAGAGTTCAGAACCCATCTCTCTGGGAACTGTATCAGTGGTATGTATAAAATCCTGCTCTGGTATGTGCTCATGAATTTTGTTTCTGCAATTAGCTATACGCTAAACATAGCCACACACATTTCTGAAATGCAGCTGTATTTCAGAATCTGCTTCCTCTCACCCCTCTGAAATACCTAGCCAGGATCAACATGTGGGTAAAGAGGTGCTGGCTAAAACAGGACTCACTCAGTCCTAAGGCAGAGAGCTTAGACTATCAGACAAGCTCTGTGGGAGGAATCCCTGCTCCTTAGCAAACGCCTCTGACCTCTGCCAAGCCTGTGTCCAGGACAGCTTCCTTCTGCAGAAGCTATGAACTGGGAATCAGTCACATCTGGCACAAACACAGGTAGTAGTTGGTCAAAAATGAAACAGCCCTCAAAATTAACTGAAGGAAAATCTCAGTGTGAATTTCTGTGTTTAGGGGAAAAATTAATAATAAGCTCCTGCCTCCCCTCTCCCCCCAGGTAGTGAAAAGAACATAACATTTTTACTGTTAAATAGCTGGAGACATTTGTATATAATGAAAGCATGTATGTGCCTACCTGGACAGCAAGGTGCCCTGTACACACAAAGCTTAGGCCTTAATGTAAGAATTTTTAGAATGTACCCTTTGGGTAAAATTGCCTCTGAGTGCTGGTGGTATCACTGGAACTTGTTTGGATACAGCCACTGTGGAACTATAGTGATGGTCCTTTTCATTGCAGGCAAAAGGAGCAAATGCAGAAGAGCAATGGTGGGAAAGCTGTAGATGAGAGATTTTTATTTCATGGGACAAGTAAAAAACACATTGATGCCATCTGCCAGCAAAACTTTGACTGGAGGATCTGTGGCCTTCATGGGACAGTTTATGGCAAAGGTTGTTTTTGAAGCTTTTTCATTAACCTTAGACTTGCTAAAAATTCTCACTAGCTACTGCAGAGGTATAAAGCTGGAAAGAAGGCATTCAGTCTGGGGCTGAGTACAGATCTGTACAACGATGTGGACAACGTATCTGCCTTTGGCAGTGTTAATTTGGAGCTAAGGCATACTTATGGCCTTGGTGCCTGTGTTTCACTCCTTGCAAGAAAAGACAAGCTTATGAGAGGCCAGTTCTAGGGAGCATTTCCCCTAGAGTCCAGACATGGTTCTGTTCCAGTTTCTCCCAGCTCCCACAGAGGGAAATGATGGCATTTTTTGCTTTTTGCTATGAGTGTAAATGCTGTCCTGTTTAAAGGATTTTTTTTGTCTTGTTAGTAAATTATATTCCTTCCCACTTTCCTGTGTACAGGAAAGGATCAACATACCAAGTAGAACAGACATGAGACTGACTGACTGATTGACTTTCTACCCATCCAACTGAATACCTAGTAAATCTCAGAAGTGTCCTAATGGACATTAGTAGCCTCTCTCAGGAGAGGAAGTTGGGTGATATGGGGGATAATGGAAGTCTGGGGTCTGGAGGTGATCTTTTAAGGAAAACGGTAATGCTTGAAACATCACCTGTGTGGCTTTTTAATCTGGGTACTGTGAAAAATGAAAGTGTAGGTAATGCCTAATGGTAATTTTCACCAAGAAGGATGTACAGCACAACTGAAGGCTTTGTAAAGACTGTTCATGAATTGCTTCATGGCTTTTGGTAATGAATTTGATTTTTTTATTGTATCCCTTCCTTCCTTGCAATTTGGTCTCTTACCAACTCTGTCATGGTGTCTCCTCTACAGGAAGCTATTTTGCAAGAGATGCATCTTATTCTGACAACTACTGCAGGGAAGACTTGCACATCAAGACCATGTTTCTGGCACGGGTATTGGTAGGGGAGTTCACTCTTGGTAGTTCTTCTTATGTTCGTCCTCCGTTGAAGGACAACCAGAACAGCTTCTATGACAGCTGTGTGAATAGCCTTTCAAACCCTTCAATTTTTGTCATCTTTGAGAAGCAGCAGATTTATCCAGAGTATCTCATAGAATACATTGACCAGATATTGGCAGAAATGCTATGGCAGCACAAGCAATCATCATAACATTTAGCTGGTATAAAGTTTTTTTAGTGTTGGCTTAACTGAAAAGAGTGAATTTTAGAAAAAGTGTGCTTGGGTGGATGAGTGGATGTTCAGGCATTTATTCTCTAGCCTTTCTGTGCAATAGTAAATGGGGTAAAAAGACACAAAAGTATTTTTTAGAATAAGACAGACAGCATTTTAAGAATTCTTTAGGAGGGATAGTGTTTCCCCACAGTACTAGAGTTCTGAGGCTTTTATACATTTACTAGATGGGTTGTTGTAACATGAAGATTTACTATAACTAACTGTTAAGATTGTCTTTTAAAATAATATTTAGTTACAATTGTTTCAGGATAGATCTTAACATGTAATGATTGTTTAGAGGCTGTTGCCTTCTACATGTTTATCTTTTAACTCAAAATTTGATAAACCATTTTTAATAATCAGTGTCTACAATAACAGTAGACAATATAGGTAATTGCAAATGAGACTGTACAATCTCTTTCTCTGTACTCAACTCATTGCATAGATTCTTAGCAACACTGTGATCTGTCCTTACTTATTTTTCACCAGCAGAGCCTCAAAAAATTAAACCTTGTTTGTTGAAAAGGACCAGAGACTTATTTTTACTTGCTCATTTTCTCATTTAAAATGGGTTCTGAAGCCATGAAGCAGAGCAAGGATTGCTTTGTGATGTTGTATTCAAACAGCTGATTTACTCTACCAGGTAAATGTTGTACTTTAGGTCTGTGAAAACACAAATTTTTTGTGACTTCCACTGTGCCTACAAATGAGTGTACTTTTTGGGGGGTGGTGGAGAGAAGAACAGGCAAATCACTCTGTCATTTAAAGAATGTCATGCTTAACAGTGATGAAAAGTAGTGCTTGCACTTCTTGATTAGCAATGCCCTGTTTCCCAGCAGTATCATTATTGTTTTCATATAGTGAATGTCTGTCTGAATCTCATTAGATGTACTGCCAGTACCCCTTTGGTTGCAGGAGACACATTGGTTACCTGTATAATCAAGGTGTCTTTGGAGTTCCTTGCAGAGGAAAAAGTGCTTAACTGGGAATGCACACCTACATTTATCACTGCTTTAATGCTTCTAAATGAATACTTGTAAGCTATAGCTTACCACAGAAGTGGTAAGATATAAGGTAAGAATACTTCATGTAGGCCAAGAAAAGCTCATTTCCACCTGAATTCTAGAGGCACTTATTTTTAATTTACTTGAATGCTAACTGATTGACAGATCTACACTGAGTAACTTTTTATTGCTTCAACACTGTGAACCATGAGCTTAGCCATGAGTAGCTGGAATGAGGCTGTGCAGAATTCCTTTTTTATGAACTGTAAAAGTAACAGCATAATACCTAAATTAAATACTCTTATTCATGCTTATACCCAGTAAAACATAGCCCATGGAAAAGCAAGTTGACTGTATTCTTTCTCTTAAAATAGTTTGCGTGTCCTACTAATCTTTTATTTTTAATACATTCATAGAACAGGACAATGTTATGTATAAAAGATTGAACTACTCCTCCAGAATAAGAGTTTCTGTTTTGGCAGAAACTCTACATGTTCATCAATATGGGAAAGGAGAATTCTGATAGCATACCTCTAGCTTAAGTGTTGGTATGTTCAAATAAATAAAAACTGAACTAAAGTCCGTTTAATACTTGAACTGCAGTGGGGAAGAGGAACTTAGGTGGATCACACTTACCAGCTACATAGCGTGCTCAGTGCTCTTCAGGTTGGAGAGGACTTGCACCCACGTTTGCTTGTTCAAACCCATTGCTTAGAGCTGCCTTTGAGCTGAAGGAGAGGTGGCAGTTGCAGAAATGCTGCTTACTTGGATTTCTTCTTTGAGAACAAAATCCAGGAGGAATGACAGGCAAAGGGCCAGAAAGATTATAGCTGCTTTTTACTTTTTACCAGTGGACAGGCTCCTAACAGCCCTCTTGCACTTACTGTTTCAGGCCTGGTTACAGATCCATCTTCACTTGCAAAGACTGTAGCAATTGAGGAAATCCCGCTACCTCCGTCAACACAGCCACAGCACCCACCAGTGCAGGGAGCAAACATCTTAGAGACTGATCAGCCTTTACAAACTGAAGAAAGAGAGCAGGGCCAATGTGAAAGAAGCAGTGAAATAATCAGCTCATAAGTCAGCTTTAGATCCTTATAGCATATTTACTACTGTAAATGCACAGAAGAGTCTGTTATTAGTCAAGCTGTGTCCAAGGCTGAAATATCATTTAACAAACGGAAATGAGAAGTTGGTCATTTCACAAAATATCATATACAGAGGAAATTCTGCAATTTAATGCCAGATTTGCCACCAAGCTTAATCATTTCTAACACTCAACTCCATTTTCCCAGGAATACTATTTATAAAGTACAAAACTGTAAAGGTTTTCTGTCTCAGCAGTCTCATTAAAAATACCATTCTATACTGACAGCTTTCAGTAATCATTGCAAATTCCCAGAAGATGTTTTTAATAGAAACTTTCCTTTATCAAACAGCCTTCATATCATCTGTCAGGGGATGATTAGACCCCCTTTGTAACACAGACGTGCCTAATCTTAAAACAAACCCACAGCTCAGCAATGCAAGACAACACACTTACTGTTTCTGGGGAGAGAAACTATTTTAAACCAGTTTCCTTGTTCCTCCCTGGAATCAGCTGCTATTCTTTAAAACAGGCATGCTGTACCTGAAATGCTACTGGTGCTTAAAGACATAATGTTATGTTTTTGTGTTGCAGCTATAAATAAAGCTCACTTTGTACCTTTTACAAATTCTAAAACCAGCTCTGCTCAGGATCAGGCCTGGACTGTGTTATATACATGCACTAACACACTGTAATTAACACACTCTTACCAGTTTCTGTTTTGGAGTGCTACTGCCAGTCTCGTGTCTCATCCTTTTTTGACACTCAGTGTGTGCTTCCTTGGGACTAGAGCAGATTCATTCCCTCAACACAGCTCTTTAGATACATTGCGTATCTTACACAGCCAGGGAGAGGGCTAAAATCATTAAGTATTCTGGTAAAAATAGAAGACTGTGACTCTATCAGCAGCTATTGTTTAAAAGGAAGGAATGGCTTGGGATCCTTCCTGTACTACTGGATAGCTACCGTCCTTCTGTCTGTCTGATTCCTAGTTGTCTCACTGGCCTGCACTCCCAAGAAGAGATGGTGTACTTCCAGAAATCCAGCTTGGCCTACAGCTGCAAAACTAGTTCCTCTATCCCATACCACTACAAATCGACAGGTCGAAATAGGTACTAAGACTTTTTACATTCTGGCCTCCCTCTCCCATTCGTTGAGCATACAACTAGAAAACTTTGCAGGACAGTTGAAAAAATACCATTACCTCAGGCTCAAGTGAGTTTACAGGCACATACATTGTCTGTGTTCAACTTAGAAGTAGCTGGGAAAGGATCTCAACACAGTTTTCAAGCCTGCAAAATGTGATGCACAGTTCAGCCACTGCACTGCTGTTTTTTTCCAGTGGCATCAACACAGCATTCGCAATGATGGTGCTCTGTTCAGTCACAGAAATGTGAATTGTTCAACTACTCTACTAGTTAGTGGCACTCACTCTCTTGGATAAATATGAGGATACAAAGAGCATTCACATAAGCTGCAGAACAGTCCATACAAAAGAATATGAAAGCAGGACACAAGCTTTTTTTAGACTTGAAGTATTTGTTCAGAGAGCTGCTAAGTCAAATAAGGAAGTACTATAGTAAAAAAATTTTGAGGGTACAAACAAGCTGTTGATGGCTGACTTCATACTGTGAAGTGAAAGACAAGAATAAGCAACTAATGCTTTCTGCTTCTATCAGGTAGGTGGGAAGTTTTTAGGCAAGGACCATCCAGCTTTACTGCAGTTGCATGTACAAGCAGCACAGTAAATCAGCTGTCAGTATAGTATTTTCAAGAGGGGAAAAATGGAGAATGTGTGTGTAGAAATTAGGATATATACAGTAAGTTGCTTTTCAAATAACAATCATCTCTCCATCAGTAATTCATGTAATCGGTGTGTCTGTAATGGGGCACTTGTGTTTAGCATTTCAAAGTTGCTCGGTGGAAGCAGGAACAGTTCCATGACTGCCAGGTTAGTACTTCACCACTACCTGTACTTTCTGGTTTAAAAAAAAAAAAAAAATCCCATGAAAGGAAAAAAAAAAAAACACAATCTTCCAGAAGCAAGACAGTAATTTGGTCAGTGTTAAGGTAGCGTGCGGGAAGAAGGCAGCTAAAGATGCTTCCTAGAGAGAAACTATAGCTAGGCATCAGTGACCAGATGGCTCCTTCCAGATCTCCTTGCAATGAGAATGATCAGTCTGTCTCTTTCTACTGCTGCAGTTCTTCACACATACCACCAAGAGAGATGCTCTACCTAAGGAAACATGCAGAGCATGTCACCAAGCAGAAGCTCAGCTCTCACAAAGAACAGAAAAGCACTTCCATATGCTTATGTTTCCATAAGAATTTTTGCTTTTTATAAAAAAACTAAAGAAAAAAGGACCCTGAGACTGAGACCATCTCCTCTCATGGTTTTGTTTTACAGTCGAAGAGTTTGCAGTGCCTGCTGAAGGAGAAGTTTTTTCAGGTCAGTCACTAGTGTGTGACATTCCACTGTTGAGCAGTGATTGAAGGCCTTGGTAGAGGAGTAGGAAAGAACATGGAGGGACTGCAAAGAGTAAAAATGTACTGCTGCTTTGGCTGTGAAGGTGCGTGCAGACAGCCATACAGCCTGAAAAGCTCCACCATGCTGCTGCAGTTGGCAATTAAGCAAGCTCCTTCCCCACTGTGTTGAGTGAGGCATGCATTTGTGATGTGATCTGCTGAAGCATCACTTAGGGAATCAACTGCTGCAACCAATGCTCCTGGCTCCCACACCCTCACCAGTGGTATTAATGCATGCAGCCCTCTTAATTGCCTCAAGCCAATGCACCAAACAAGGATGGTGCCAGCTGCAATGCTTGGAAAGGAAAAGGCTCAAAGCAGCAAAGCAGATAGTGTAGCAACATCATCTGATCACCCTTAAATTTCTCCCAGTCCTCCTGCTCCCTTTCAATTCCTATTTTCTTTTCCTCCTCCTTTCCAACAGCAGTTCAGTAACCAGCAAAACGGCTGCACCTCATTTCTTTGGTCTGAGTTACTGGAACTTGACTGCTAAACAGAGGAACTCATCATTCCTCTTCAATCACATCAATGTAACAAGCCAAGTGCAAATTGTTAATCTAAGTGTATTTCAAGGCACTTCAAAAGCATGAGGAAGTGCAGCTCTCTGCAGTTCACAGAAACAGGGAGAAGTTAAGCATGGTGCAAGAGACTCGGCTTTCATTTTTAGCAGAGTTCAGGAATTAAAAAAGTGCCCTGGATTCCAGGTCTTCTGCTAAAACTGCTATGCCTCTTGGGCTTTTGTCTAGAGGAGGGATTATAGGTACATCAGCAGGATGTGCCAGATAATGAATTGTAATTAAAACCTATCATAAATCTAGTGTACACTTAACACCTGCTCCATTCATTGAACTGGAGCCTGCAGAAAGCGTTCTCGAAGATGAGTGAAAGGAAGTGTGATCTAGAAAAGCAGGTGAAAAGTGGGATGCTCCTTTGCAGATACTATTCACAGCAATTTGAAAACCACCAAAAGACTTTGGAGCCCACATCCCATTTACAAAAGTGACTTGAGGCTCTGCAGTCCCACAGGAGGTCAGTGAGACAGCACCTACTGACTGTCAATGGGACTTAGGCTCCTACTCATCTTTGGGGTTTTGGAAAACATTACACCCAGTGAGTCACTGACAGAGGGGTCCCCTCCTGGGAAGTTTCAGAAAGCACATCTTGTTTTAGCGAGATTCTAGCTGAATGTAGACTCCATTTTTTGGTCCAAGTGTAACTTTTGATTTCAGCTGCAAAGGAATCTGAAAGAAAAAAAAAGTAACATCTTATGTACAGTTGTATGTACTTGTTTATGTATGTTTAATACCCCCACATACAGACAGACATTTTTGCTGGGGGACCAATTCATACAAGGATTACTGTAGAAGCTGTAAAGTACTCATTTTACAGTCAACTACGGTAATAAAATATTAAACAGAATTTACAGCCAGAGGCTGAGGCAGTGGTTGCCCAGGTATATTATAGATCTGAACAGAAAGAAATTAACTCCATAAACTCTAGAGCTGCTGAGCAAATGGCAGGTAGAATATATATATATAGTAATAGGCATATACTCAAGTGCTGAGATCCCAAGAAAGATGCATGCCCATTCTCAGCCTGTACGAATCAATGTATTTTGACTTCAGCGTTGCTATGCTGCTCTCCATCAGGCAGGGATCTATAAGAGTTTGTTTTATGGGAAAAATCATAAAGAATAAATCGCAGTCCAGGCCTTTTGTCCCTCCCTATTATGGAAGTGGTTCTAGTAGTTTTCTCTCATGAAGAGAGGTCACAAAGGCAAGTTGGTCATCTTCTCTAGGACAAACTGTCAACTCAGAGAAGTTGACATGAGTGGCCTTTAAGCCTCTGCATGTACAAACCTCAGTGTCTGGACAGGTCTTAAATCGAAACTTCTGCAAAATCCTCAGCAGAGTCATTTTTGTCTCCAGCAAACCCATCCTCATGCCAATGCAGCCACGGGGTCCTGCCCCAAAAGGCAGGTACGCAAAGGGATGCCGTTCCTTCTTGGCCTCCTCTGTAAACCTAGAAGGTAAACAGATGGAAAACAGTTCAAGAAATGCTTTTTCACCCTGATTCTGTGTTTTTTATTTACTTCCCAATAGGTGGTGATTTCAGTTGGTCTTAAGGGACAGACCAAGGGGACTATTGACAGAGTATGTACTGATGGGCTGGTGCCCATAAGTCAACTGATAACTGCCTTACAGGCATCATTCGTTGTCAGCTGGTGATTCCTGCAGAGGATAGACAGATGTTATTATTATTTGTAATCTATCTATCTTTAATGAATTGCCTTCATTCAGTGTCCACACAGAAGAATGGCAACTTCATGACACAGACGGAGCATGCTGTCTATACGTATGCGTGTACTGGGGCGAGATTATGGCTAAGAGGAAACCAACAGATGAGAATGTAAACACAACAGAATTAGCAACAGTGCTTCCCTGCTCTGCATTGCAGGAGCAGATCCACAGGAGCTGGTTTTAGCCTTCCTAATTTCTTTTTGAAACTTGCTAAGGGAGATGAAATAACCTCATGGGATTGGACTGGCCATGAAAGAAAGTTGTTACAATTCAGTACAGCCCTTTCTTCTGCTCTTGGCCCAAAGAAGCCAGCCTCCCAGTTGGGAAATACTAAAATTGCAGATAGTTCTGTTCTTAGAGCCGAAGGACTTCAGTCCTTCTGGTGAGACTGATTACTGTGGCAGTCTGGATGCAGATCTGCATCAACTACCTAGTTCTAAAATATCTAATCAACCCATCAGAAATGAGGCATTTATTTTTGACAAGGTGGGAAATGAAATTTCTATTTGAACAGCAATCCAAAGGAAAAAGTAAAATATATTTCCCAATGTCTGCAAGGATGGATGTATTCTGCATAGAGTATGCTTGAGTCAGTACAAGTTATTAGGGTCAATGCATAATCAATAAGGTGAGAGGCTGAAGCTACATCACTAATCAGAGTGGTTACTTAAAACAAACAAATCCTTGCAGAGGTGGCATTGCCCTGGAAATCTACATAGCCCTCCCATGTCTTAAGGTATTTGGAGGGGTTCTGGTAGTACAGAAATATTTTTCAAGCTCGCTAAGTGGCTAAAGGTTCTGGCAGCCAGGTATAGCGGCATTCCTGGAAACCTCTCATCCACTTGCATACAATTTGCAAGGACTTTAGATGGCTAAGGCCTGGAGAACTGGTGCAGGATTTAAACAGGTGAGAGGTAATACAGACTATTTTGAGGCTTGGAAAAAAAATAATGTGGTGTGTCTGTGCTAGCCCCACCCCCACACTTAGATAACCTGAATAAGATTGGGGATAATACTATACAAAGTACTGTACAAGCCCTTAATTCAAGATGCAGGGCCATAAAACATGTATTGAACACTGTTGCATATCCTGTGTAAATGGATTAACATGATTCCTTCTTTCCTCACCCCCATACATCATTTTGGCAAATTTAAAGCCTGCCTTACATTGTTACTGAGGAAGGTTCACCAATGAAATATCAGCGAAAAAAGGCTATAGCTGAGTTAGTTTATTTTTTGTTAAGTTCTTATTTTATAATTCTTACTAACATTAGCAACTGATACAAGCTGGGGAGAGCGTTAATAATTATGCTTCATTTCTCAGGGAAATTTCAAAAGGAAATTCATCCCAGGTTCATTACACACAGCAGTGTATGAGTCAAGTGTACTGCAGCCCTCACTACCCATTTTACCCCATACTGCATGTTCTCATCACTGTTAGGGTGGTAAACAAGCGATAAAAGCAGCTTTTCTAGATAAACTTTGCTAATAAAAAAGACTTCTAGTTATTGCTAAGATTCCTCCCCAATGAAAGCTGGAAGCTCTTCTAAGCCTGGCCTTGCTCCTCTCCGTGGCCGAGGTTGCTTGATGCAGCATATGCTGAGATTTGTCCCAGAAGGAATCCACCAGGCAAACCCACCTACAGCAGATGTTTGTTGTCCCGCTAAACAAAGGTGGTTTCAGGCTACCTGCATCACACTTGGTTGTTCATAGAGCATGCACTTCTTTCTTAGTAGACGTTTCAGCACAGTGGTAGCTTGAAATACAGCTGCCAGCAGAACAAAATTGTGCTTCCACGCAGCGCCTCCCCAGCTAAAACCCTGTGGGCCCTCCCTGTAAGCTAACCTCAGCAGCTGTAAGACAGGGCAGGGTACACACAGTTACACAAACACAGCCTGACAGTGGCCCAGCAGCTGAAGGTAAGAAATACTCCATGTAAAATATGCCTTGCCCAGCAAAGCTAAGAAGCCAGGATCTTTGCGCTCGTGGACAGCGGGAAAATGCCCAGGCTGGGTTCCCCAGTCACAGCGTACCCCATCTGTTCCCCAGCCCCATATGTAACAGCTGCTCTGAAACAGCTAGGGGCTGGAAGAAATGTCTGGGTAGCTCCATACCAGTGAATATACTATTTTACTTCAGAATTTCTGGAAGCGACACTATTTGCCGCACTGGATTTGGAAACAGGCTGAAAGCTTGAGCCACGTTTCAACCATTAACCAGACTTTGCACCCTCTGTAGGACATGCCACCGTCACCAGTTGTGTAATTTGGTGGAAAGAATACATTTTATCACCTAAACTGATCTGTGCTCCTTCTGGGGGAGTGCTACTTCAGGTGAATAGTGGGTGGCTGTGGCTGTGAAGGAACAGCAGTGTTTGGTGTCTCTGATAGCCAGGCTGGACTCCTGGGCCCATACTGGGCTCCTCTGAGCAGCCAAGTAGAGAAACAGCATTTAAGGCAGGCCGTTGATCTAATCAGGTCTAAATAAGGACTTCGGCCTAAGAAGGAGAAAGCATTAACTCCACATACCTCTCAGGAATGAACTTCTCAGGTTCTGGCCAGAAGTCAGAGTTATAGTGGAGATGTCCCACTGCAGTTTCAATGACAGCCCCAGCTGGGATACGCTGCCCCAGCACCACACAGTCTTTAGCTGCTTCGCGAGTGAACCTGCAACAGTAAGTGTCATATGTCTCGGATGATTAACAAAAGTAAAAACACAGCAGGAAGGAAGCAACCATAACAGTCAACCTCTTCAGCAGGACTGACCCTGCATTTTAGGGAGTAACACTTTCCCAGTAGATAAATACAGCAACCTTTGCTGATGCTAGTGTCTTCTCAGGTTACAATCATCTTTCCCTAGAGTCTCTCTAACTGAGCTAGCTAACTTTGGCCCTTTTCACAGTAACAGCATTTATAGTTGCTTATGGTTTTCCCAAACTTTAACTATTGAACTGAAATGTTGTTGCTAATATCTGTTTCAGATACTTTTCTTTTTTTTTTGAAAACTGCAGATGCCAGTCATTTTTCAGAACAGGTGAAAAGAGTATTCTGTTGCACCTTCAGGAAAAATTGCATCAAATATAATTTCTGAGTTTATCTGAGAAGTTCCCCAACTTTGGGAGAGCACTTGAAACTTCACAAGGGGCAGTTTTAATGCTAGGGCTAAGTCTTTTGCTGTTGCTTCAAAAATACAAACCAAGCCACAAGCCTTTGAAAAACTGCAGGTCACAGACACTCATCAGAGACAGGCAAGACGTCAGCAGCAAAACTCTCCAGAGCTTCCTCCTGCCCTGTGGTGGCAGGGGCAGAGCAGGACTTCCCTTAGGAACCTCACTGTGACAATCTCACTGGGAAAAGAGGCCTGCCAAGGCTGAGCACAGGTGTGTAAACCTGGTGGGTGGGTGGGTGGGTGTGCTGGCAGGGCTTGGGTGGTCCCCGAGGCTGTGCAGGAGGCTGATCAGCTGTCGCAGCCCAGGAGCTCCTCCCAGGCTGGCTGGGAGCACAGGGGTAAGACACGGGGCAGGAGCCCCCATCCCTGCTCCCCGCACTGCACCCGAAAGGCGGAATAAAGATTTCAGTTTCAGGGCTGTTGGCGTGGTATTATTACAGCAACACGTTCTTTCCCCACTGCCACCTGGTTTCTCTCTTTCTCCTGACACATTAAAAAGCGCATTGACAAGCCATCCTGCTCATTTTAACATGAATTTAGTGATCGTGGAAACATGAGTGTTGTGGAAGAAAGTTCTCTGGTTAGCAAATTCATTGAAAAGAAATCTTTCTCATTTATAACAAGCTTGGCTGCTCCTGAATTTTTTCCAGAATACAGCATTATGCTTGCCATAAGCAATTAGGATCTTTCTGATGCATCGGGCTGTTCTGTCTATTCCATACCTATCAGAGTAAAAGCTGGATCAATAAACACCACAGATAACACCAGTGGAAACTTCAGAACAGCTTTGCTCTGTTCTGTTTCCCATCCAACAAATATTGATTGTTTCTCTGTGTTTCAACTGAAATTCAAATATCCCCGCTGGTTTAACTGGCAAAACAGTTTCCACTTGTATACCACATATAACATAGTAAAGCCAAGTTATGTCATCTACAAGCAGGTATTTTTAACATTTACTCTCTGTGCAGTCCTACAGAAGTTCACACTTGACTTCCAATTTTTGTGAATATATAAAAGAGAGTATGATTTTAAGCTGTTTTATTTTAAGGTGTTTGCAGTTGGAGGACAAATTTTTCAAAGGCTCTCACAGTAAGATCAACTTCCATTCCTTTTAAATCATCTGAAATTTTCCCACTGGCTTCAGGAAAAGGACTCACCACTCTTAAAAATTCCGTTCTCAAAATTTTCGTTTATGCTTGTGATAACTTGGAGATTTGACAATCAAACAGTTTTCTAATTTTTCCCCCCTTGTTTTCAATTCATCAATATAACGTACTGTAGTGAAATTATTCTTGTGTGAGTTAGAGAAAAACTTTCAAAACTTTATGGATGTAGCACCATTTTAGGTATTTTATTATAACACACTAGTAGTGCAAAATAGCATGGTCTGAGTTAAACACACATGTTAAAAACCCTTCAGCTTTCTGAATGCGCAAACTTTCTGAAGATCAGAGCCTTACTGAACAGCAAGGGTAGCTCTTCCACCAGCCAACAAGCTAGGGCAGTTCTTTACTCTGTACCCCTAAAGCCTGAGGCGTAATGAAGAAGAAACATCTGGCTTTCTAAGGCCGGCCCTGCTTCAAAAAGGCTTAATCCTCTAACCTTGTGAGATGTGAAGAACAGTGAGGATGCTGTCTTGGCTGGTTAGTTGTAAAAAAAAGCTGCTTTAGAAATACCAGTATTAGTCAGTTTTCGTTCACTGGCCGCATTATATATTTCAAATGCACAAGCAGTATTGATGTTGGCACAGAGACCAACGGCGTATTGGTTTCCCAGCAGCAGATTTCCATTTTATGTAGCTAGTGATCTGCTCTGTGGAATCAGAAGGGGAAAAAATAGATACCTGAATGCAGGTGGATACATGCGCAATGTCTCTGCAATCACCATGTCCAGATAAGGGAGTTCTTGTACATTTTGATAGTCAGGAATGATCTGAAAAGGCAGGAAGAAAGAAATGGTTAGATTTTCTCACATTTAAGTGCCAAATTCTTCTCAGATTAGTTTTTAAATCATCTATTTTTTACTGGGCAATTTTTCTGTAGAAGAACTCGATGTCTCATCTAAAACAGTAAATGATAAAATTATACAAAAATGTGGGCAGTAATTAAATATGTGCACAACATTCCTTTCATCATCAAAACACTTTGGTGTGCAGCCCAGTTGAAGATATAATAATAAATCAACTTGCTAGAAAGTATTAAAAACAGGGCATTAAAAAGCACATTAACAGCTACAACAGCGATTGTATTATCTCTGCACTGAAATCTGCCCAGAACCTCTTGACCCTTGACCCTCCCGAAGATAGGAGCATGGCAAACCAGGGGCACTTTATTCCCAAGAAATAAGTCTTTCAATTATTTCTGCTGATGTTGAGCAAACTCTTTGCCCTTTCCCAGATACAGAAACGAAGTGATGGGAAAGTGCTGGCTCAGTAAGGTCTGTGGAGGGTGGGAGGGCGACAGTGCTGGGGGAGAGCAGCACCCAACCGGGGATGGCTGTCGGTGGCAAATTGCTCCCTGTTAAGATAAAGGGTGGTCGGGGGACGGCTGAAATAATCCCGCAGGACTGCAAGAGGGGCAGGGAGAGAAGTCTCTCTTCCCATGACCGTCCCATGTGTCCTGCTGGCTGGTTTTGCCTGACAGACAAGGCTTGAGTCCACATGTACGTTACGGGTCCCTTGACAATTAGGAGTGGGCTCCAAAACTCAAAATGACTATAGCTGAGAAGAGTTTGGCCTCCGACAGGCAGCAAAGGGACAGCGAGGGAGACCAAACCCAGAGGGACAAGCAGCAGCAGGGACGCACAACTCGGCCCACATGCCCAGAGCCTTTCTCCCACTGTTACCTTCCTAGGAAAATGGACATTTTCCCTGTTGTTATGCAATGCTCTCAGCAGAGGGCAGCCAAAGTACATCTAATAACTCCCCCAGGAAAGCAGAGTTTGTTTTAAATTAGAGCATCTCCTAAAGACTGACACGGAGTAAATTGGAGAAAAGCACAGACGTCAGACTAGACTAAACCTTTTATGAAGATTTGGGGCCCCTGCCGCTCACAAAGGGGCCTGGATTCCATCCTTCCTTTATTTACTACAGCAC
Source organism: Apteryx mantelli (assembly GCF_036417845.1). Taxonomy (NCBI): domain Eukaryota; kingdom Metazoa; phylum Chordata; class Aves; order Apterygiformes; family Apterygidae; genus Apteryx; species Apteryx mantelli. The sequence continues at coordinate 159,270,308 of NC_089978.1, read as the reverse complement.
TTTTCATGTATAATGCATATTTTATTGAATTTTCATGCAAAAACATATGGTACATACTGAAAATACTAAGCAGAGAACAACTCCAGATGGCATGCAGAAAAGGCATACAATAGAACGAGGATACCTTGCTGGATTAGGGTATCCCACTTATTCAGAGCTAAGCCACCATGCACCATTTCACATTAACTAACTGATCTTTTCTAGGAAGGAAATAGATACATTCTATTATCCTCATTTTTTGGCTCAGGAGAGAAAAGCAAAAACAGAGGAAGTAATTTGCACAATGCTGAGCAGAACCAGCGTGCCTGCTCCTCTCTTCGAGGGAAAGATACAACTCAGCTCGTCAATATACAAAGTATTTTGTCAGTATATGTTGGACATTATCAATAGAGGAAGTATAGAAGACTACGCTGACTGTCACCTTCTAATGTTGCTTTTGTATTGCAGTAGTGCCTACCAGCTCAAGCCTTTGGCTTAGGTCAGTGGTTTTCAAACAAAGGACTCGGAGACTAAAAATGCAAATAGCAGCAATGTCAGGAGAACCATGGCTGAAGGCTAGGAGCTGTGGTTCAATAACCTAAACAGATATGACCGAAGGCAGGAGGAAACAACTTTTATCATACTTCTTTTTTAGAAAGGGATGCAAGGTTCAGAGGCTGCCTGCCATACCCAGCGTTGCACAGGAAATCAGTAGCAGAGGCTGGAAAAGAACCACGATCAGACTCAAATTTCAGGCCTTCAACACCAAGCTGTCTTTCTCTGGGACTGCATAGGCGTTCCATGCTTTAATGCAAACTCATGCTGCGATGTGTATTAATTTTTTTCTGCTAATTTTGCATCTCTCTTTCAGAACTTTCCCCTGTGCTTTTTATACTGCTCTCCTGCATTTCTTTGAATCATGGGTCACCACCTCAGTCCTGTCCCTGCACTCCCTGCTGACTCCCGGGATGGGCTGGCAAGGGAGAAGTCAGGCTCAGAGTGAATGAGTGGTGGAGCCGAGATTACACCGTGATGTGTTTGATTCCCTGAGCCATGCTCACTCCGCTGGGCCTTCCTGTCTCTCTCATAATCCCTCTACTTACTTCTGGAGTCAATAATTAAGATAATTATATGGTAACTTGATATAATAAGTAGCCACTAAATCAAACCCTACATCGACAAATAATATAACACTAAATTATGGGAGTTTTGATTTGCTCCTTCAAATAGCTTCTATACCTTCAGGGGATTAGCAGTTTAAAAAACAAAACAAAGGTGCAAAACCAGCTGATTTTCCTTGGACAAAAATTCCTGTTGCTTACAGAAAGAAAAAGGGGTCATCTGAATGGCAGCACAGTGAACTGTTATCGTGGGCATGGCAGACACATCAGTCATTTCCTACATCTGATGCAACTTAATTATTGACACTTCCACGCTTTTAACATCAAAGTGGCTGGACCTAATTTAGTAGTTGTTTGCAAGGTCTGACCCAGAGCTGCGTAAAGCACACACCAGCCAAGTATCCCTGTTTCAGAAAGACAGTTTGCTGCTGCTTTTTTTTCTTTTCAAAGAAAACATTTTCCGTTTGTTTTTCCACTCCCTCTCTTCAAAATATTCCTTTAGCCAAGCACATTTGAGAGGAGTTCAAATGCTCTTGTCTCCCTACAAATCCCTATTTATATCTTTTAAATTTTGGCAGGTATGCTGGGATGGGGAGTGTTGTTGTGCAAAGATGACACTTTAAGCCCCTGCAAAAAACATTTGTACATTGGCTCTCACTCAGGGTTGGGTGTATTTTCATTTAGAAACAGGTTCCTTTCTGTAACAGGTGGATGTGCGGGGGAAGACAGGAGGCACCACATTGTACATAATAAAACACACCATATTCTAATTTTGCAACCACTCCTTTGCACAGCAGTTTCTCTTATACTTTGTGCAGCCTTTTAATATCTTTTTCTTGTGGACGTGGAAGTGAAATGGCCATGAAACCTCTTGTGGCATTTCTCCACATGCATATTTGCCCAGCTGGCTTTCCAGAGGTATGGTGGCACACCTCTTGCCTGCCCAGACCATGCAATAGCTGCTGGGGCCCAGAGTCTGTCTGGTTTGCCAGATACATACAAAGATGCTACCCTGCTGGGCTGGTAAAGGCCTAAACACCTACCACAACCTGGGCTTAGCCACAAACTTTTCTCTATGACTGTCAGCAAATCCCATGCCTCAATTCCCTAGAAAAAGGGGGGAAATTAAACCTTTGCCCCACAGCATGCCCTGAGGTGAAACACCAGCAGTGATTATAACAGTGCCTACATGCTACAAGGATGAGGCACATTTTAATCCCCCTGTAAAATCCACAAGAGAGAACAGCATATTTTGGGAACCAAAGTCCCAAGAGCCTTTCCTCACAGGTCGCCTGCAGCTGGAGCCCCATCTCCTGCTGTGCATCCTCAGAGAGGTCCGGGTGCACAGAGTGGCCTGCAGGCTAGAGATCTGCAACGCAGCCAGGAACTGCCTTCAGATCCACCTTGGCTTTTCGGGACTGGCATTAGCTTTCTCTAGGCAGGCGAACCTATTTTTTGCCACCCTCCTCAGTTAATTTCTAATTCCTCAATGAACACTAAGGAAATCCAAGTGCCAACAGGAGAGGTCTGGCCAATCTTTCTGCTGGAGTTTGAGATGTTACTGTTCCCAGTTGCTCGTTCCTCTTTGCTGGCAGTGGTTATCGTCTCCGCAGCCAAGTCAGCAGAAGGGAACATATGCCTGCACCTCAGTCGCTTCCATACAGCGTCCAGCACGAGCCCATCTTCAGCGGCAGTTTAAGACAAGATGTGAACTTTTCTCTGAAGTAGCTGTTGAGTGCAGCACAGATCCTCTCCTACCACCTCTGTTTTGGGAACAGTAGTCTGAGTACACATCAGTGAATAAAAGATTTCCACTTATCCTATTGGTCATGGTCTGGTGGTGCTCAGCAGCCAGGAATGAAAAAAATCAGAGTGAATTTTATGTAACTGACAGAGTGTGACGCACACCTGAAATCGATTTGGAAGCAGGGCAGGCTGCAGAGGCCACGTTCCTCCCAACTACCGCTGCCGAGTCATGGGCTGGGACCGCACCAGCTGTGCTTTCCGAGAAGTTGCAATCCAAATCAAATGCCTTATGGGCAGGCATGATTGTGACAAAGTCCACGTTGGAGAGATGAGGCGTAGACCAGCTGAAGCACAGATGTAGATCCCTGAGTAGATCCCCCTGTTCCATCTGAACATGAGGAAATACTTTTTCACTGTGAGGGTGACAGCGCACTGGAACAGGTTGCCCAGAGAGGTTGTGGAGTCTCCTTCTCTGGAGATATTCAAAACTCGCCTGGATGCAATCCTGTGCAATATGCTCTAGGTGACCCTGCTTGAGCAGGGGGGTTGGACTAGATGATCTCCAGAGGTCCCTTCCAACCTCAACCATTCTGTGATTCTGTGAGTAACCCGTGCAGGCATAGCTACACAGCCCAGATCAGCTCTCCCCCAAACGCAGACTTAATGAAGCAATAGGATAGGAGGTGAGACAATAACAAGCCAACACCATCCCTGGAGGCTGCTCTCAACCCCCCCCCCCATGCCCTAAATTGCCAAAAGAGCTACCTGTCCACTAAAGCCAGCATCCAGAAACAGGTCAGCAATGTTTCTTGATCAAATGGATCAAAAGCTGCTGATAGATCAAAGAATCTGCCTGGGCTTTTGACCTTTCTTTGGTCACTGCTAGGAGCTGCTAGTCCCCTCACCAAACTACAGCCTGTGTGCCATGCTCAGCCTGAGAGGGAGGGCAGAAATACAAGAACACTAAGTTAAGTTAGAGTTGCCCTGTGACAACCTTTCTGACAACCATATTGAGAAAAGAAAGGCTAAAGACAGGACGGCACTCAAGATGCAGATTAATGAAAAAAGGGGTGGGGAGGTTCAACAGAAGCCTATCTGTAACTTGCTTAAAGAAAGCTCGCCTCAAATTTTACCACTCCCACAATAACATGCTCGAATACCTGCAAAGCACCAAACCAAAATCTCCCTACAAGGTCAAGCAGTGATATAGAGACAAACTTGATGAGGCAAAATTTGTTCGTTTCATCCTGAGAACTTGGACCAAACTCTTAAAAAAAATATTTAAGGCAGTCACCATGCAACAGTGACGGCAAAATCCCTCTTCACTGCCTGTGGTCTGGCCTGCACCTGCCAAATGGGGTGTCTTCCTGAAGCATGGCACCTGGAAGAACACCTGGGAAAAGGGGACCCTGCTGCTCCTGAGTCCCCCTGGTCCTGGGGGCAGGTCAGGGCAGAGCACGTTGCTTGAGAACACTGCTTTAAGCATACGGAAGAGCGTGTTTAAAATCAGCATCTGTCCCTTGGCCTCATTTCCAGTGCCAGAGAGGACTAAGGATAAAGAACAACATATTCAGTTCTCAAATACAGAACTGAGAATGAGGTGCAGGACAGAAAAATAGGACAACAAGCCTCATTTCCAGATTAAGATGAAGCAACAAGAGGCTTCCTCAGCCGCCTAGCATTTCTCCTCTTGAAACCTTACAGCACACGTTGGTGGTGCTAATGCCTCACAAGCAGCTTTGTGCCTTCTCACCACTGCCCCAGAAATGAACATTAAAGCAAGCTCTCACCTCCTCAGATCTATTTCCTCAGACCCTGATTTCCCCAGAAGTGTGCAAAGGCTACCCAAAACATGTATGCCTAAGCTTTGCCTTTATATCTTTGTTCCACGTGGGTTACTGGTCACCTCTCTCATCTGCTCGGGTTGCCATTCACGTGCAAACACAGCACTTGGGTTCTCCTCTTCACTTTTGGTGGACACAGCATTGAAGACTCTATGGGGTTGGGAATGTTACTTCGTTATTGGAGGCACTCCTGGAGCTGCCACCCGCTCTTAAACTCTTACAGTGCTCAGTGTATCAGCCATCTCATCAAACAAACACCTCCTGGCTCTGCCTAGAGACCATGTGTGCCAAACAGAGATGTGGTATTAAAACTTTTCATCCAAATCACCTGTCCCCCTCCCCATCTTCTCTTACTCCACCCTTCACATGCTCCTCTCTGAGGCTTTCCTTGCTCCCCTCTTCTCTGGTCCATCACCACCCAAGTTGCTGGAATACAGGCAGAGGTGGGCACTGATTTGGCAAGCCACGTTCAGCGGTGGTGGGAAAGGCTGGCACACCAGGTACACACTGCTGCCTACGCTGCGAGCAGACCTTGCAGCCAAACTCAGTCACTTTGGTGTAAACCCTCTCAGCTCCCTGGGGTTGCAGCAGTATAAGGGAAATGAAAATGCAGTTCTAAGTACGCACCCGATACTGTTGGGGAAAGAGCCAGAAAGTATATGGTTACACTTATGTCGACTCTCTTTAATGTTACTTTGCTTTTTGAATCAAAGACTCCTGACAGATGACAGACCTGTGCTACCTCTAGTAGCTTTTGTGGTGCTAAAACAAGGTCTTCGTAGCATCACTGTTCAACAAGGAAACTTCTGCAAGACAAAAATATTTCCTGAAACTGAACAGTGCCCCAAAAACAAACAGATAAACACAGCTCTGTAACCAAAACAGTCAGAAATTCACTTCCACCTACATTGCTACTGACACATGGTGATGAGCAAGAACAGAATGACTACCATCAGGTAGAAGATCTGAAAAAAAAAAGCAGGAAAGGAGGAGAAAATCATTAAGAAAATCCTTCGTGAGGCAAGCTACAAACCAAAAGAGAGGAGGGGAAAATCTCTGTGTCAATCCTGGTTTCGTAAAATTGTGAGTTTCATCTAATCCCAGACTCCTGTGCCAAGAGAAGTGGTTGCCCTTACATTGAAAGCAAATAAATAACTGGGAACAAGCAAGGGTGTCTGGAGTTCTCTTGTCATGAAGGAAGGGGAAGGCTCCGCTGATAGTGCCCAGCCAGGCAGCTTTTAATACACAAGTACAGACTAGACTTTTTTTCTTTTTTTTTAAACTTAGATTTAGTAAGGAAGAAGAGTTCCTTTCTCCAGAAGAGGTTCCCTACCTGCATGCAATGACTGCCGAAAACCAGCTATTTGTGGACGTGATATAATCTGTGGCTGCTCTACTGCAGTGGGCTAGGCTCACCAGAAGTACAGAGATTGCCCATTTCTCGCTTCCTTAAGAAATACTCAGCCCTCAGGAAATCTCTCTGGTTCTCTCCCTCGGCTTGTCTCGGCCCACTGAGATTCGCGAGTCTCCCTTTCTGCACTTGTCTGACACAATCAAAATTTCTACTTGGGTGGCAGAAAATCTGAATGGTGAAGCATCCCAGTGGGAGGGAGGCAAAAAGGAAATTAAACAGGAGAAAGGGCTGCCAGAGGCCCAACAGGCTGAGAAAGAAAATTATAAAACTGGGGTAGGTCTGTCCGAAGGGCATGTCACCAGTCCAAAGCACATTAAGCACTGAAGTTCCTGCAAGACTTAATCCTTCCTGCTATAGAAGTGTCCCTTGGTGGTTGCTGCAGATCTACAGGAATAAAGAGGAGGGATTTCTCCCCTCTCAGCAGACATTCATGGTATCACATAAGAGCCAGATGATTTAATTTAATCATTCCTGCTCCAGCTGCTATTTTCTGTATGGAGGTGACAGTGCTTTAAATTAGGGCCTTGCATATAAAAGGCCTGTGTGTTTAGTTTAATCAAATGTTCATTTCCTCACATTATGTTTATATTAAAAGGCATCAGCATGAATTTTCAGGCTGCAAATAGAGGCTATTGTATGGGCTATGTACCGAGGTCCTCATCGGTCGTTCTTCATCTCTATGGCTTTGTATGCTCGGCAGCCTTATGGACTGTGAGATGACTCAGCCCCAGGCCTGCAGTTTGGGGAAATATGCCCTAGAGAGCACAGTCCAACCTATGAGGAGAGCAGAGCTTTACACAAAATAAATTACTTTGGTAATTTGCCCTTCTGCAGATACTTAAATATGGGCTTGAGCCAGTCACTGCTTAAGTCATTGGCTTCAGCGGTTGCTGGATCAGACCTTTTTGGAATTAGTAAACAGGCAAACATTCACAGAAAAGAAACTGCAAGATTCTCCCATCGCTCACTGTAATTATTATTTGCTTTGACAAGGGCAGGTCAGTTTTAATACCATTCAACATTTATGTAGTGCCTGATGCCTTGAAAACAATTTATGTACATTAAATGCAGTACAACAACAATAATAAAACTTTGCCTTTCCACAGCTGCTTTTCCCCCGAGGCTCACGAAGCGTTTAGCAAACATTAATTAGTTGGTCATCTTCCAAACGCATGTGTGAGGTGCTCCTGGTAAATACTCCCTCCATGTGCACAAGGGGCCAGCAGAGGTGCTGAAGACTGAGGCCAACACTTTCCAACCTTGGAGTCTAGCACCCACTAACTCCAGCCTGCATAAGTAGCCTGATTTTGTTTTTTTTCAACCTCAACATAACGACTCCTGTGAGTAAGCAGGCAAGTACTGCTCTGAATGCTTAGACTTAAAATGACCAAAAAAGAAAGAAATCTGTTGCATAGCATTTAAATACATCTGAAACAAAAAGGAGCTTTGGTTTTAGCTGCCAACATTGCATTTCAGGGCCCAGTCTGTCCTTGAGAAACTGATGATACTAAAAGTACAGAAAGTAAAGTAAAGCTTTTCAAGTGTCAAAGCTCCAGTTCCTTGCTGTAGACTCCCTTACCTCCCACCTAACGCAGGTAACAGCTTAGCCCTTCTCCTCTCATTTTACCCATAGCAAAGTATCAGAAAATTATTTCTCCTCTTTAGCTCTAATACATGGTTTTAAAATAGGTGACGAACTGCATGGAACCTGTGAGCAGAAGAGCACTGTTACGTCCAGTCTGATTGGCAACCTTGACCTTCGCTTTCCTTTCCCCTCCTTTTTCTCCCCATCTGGAAAAGCACTGGCAAAGACTGACCCACTTTCCTGAATGGGACCAGTTCTGCATCACTCCTGCTTCTTGCCTCTTTTCTTGACTGGCAACATAGCTTATGCCATGTCCAGTGCTAGGTCCAAGTTTTAGCATATGCCTGTTCTACAAAATGTGAGGAAAAGCCTGTTCCTGTTGAAACCTCTCACATTTTAACTGGAAACCTGAAAAACTGAGAAAAAAGGGGGGGGGGAGAATCTGGGGAATCTGACCAATACTACTCAGTGTCTTTTCCCCTTCTCCTGCCTCAGGAAGTGCTGACTGCCACGGGTACAACAAAGCGATTTGCAATTTATATGGGGAAAAACTTGATTGTACTTAACACGGTTTTAGTGTCTCCTCCCTCCAATGCACATGGAAACTCTCTTAAAGAACCAGATACCAATCCAAAATCTATTACCCCAAGCCCAGTGGGGAGCTGGCTGTGAGCACTGGTGTACTATGACCGTGGCTACCATGACACTGTCCTATGACAAACCCCTCTAGATATTCAGATAAAGTTGTCTACCAAGAATCATGGCCAGTGCCTACTGGAGGATTTCTTTCCCTTTCTCCCCTTGCTCTCTCTCTTCGCCATCTGGGATTGTAGAAATTTCCCTAAGCCTGTTCACGTGTAGATTTAGTGAAGCCATCATGGTGTCATGTTCTGGCACAGTTTGGTGTCTTTGCTTTCCTCTACCCTTTGTAGAGCAGCATGGCATGGCTGTCCATCTGTTTATGATTTACTGTACACAATGACTTGGTCCTGATTACACTGATAGACACAGTGGGTTATTTGAGGGCCAACCGGATCTCTATAATCACACTCAAACTGTACCCAAACCATGGGAACATTTCCAATAAAAAAAGGCCAGTGAGAAACTCCATGTAGGCCTCCCCCAAGAGAGCTTTCCTCTCTTTAATTCCAGGAAGTAAAAGCAAAAGTCTCATTTTTTATCTGGAATTTTGCTGTGTCTATCAGTGTCTAACTGATCCATAAAAAGAGCAGAGAAGGCAAGAAGAGACATCAAGACCTGCGTCTTTCTGAAGTTTAAAAGTGCATATAGGAAAAGAGATTTTAAAAAGACCCAAAAGATTAAACTCAGGAGGCCACATCTCATGGTCACCTTTAGCACAATAAGGAATCACACAGTCAGTGGAACTGTGCTGATTTGCACCAGCTAAGGACTGAGCCTAGAAAATGCAGCTTTTGGGGGGACCGAGGACTGTTACTGGGAAGAAGCCCTTTGAGTGTACAGAATCACTGGCCCTCATGAACACATGGGGCCAAGGGAAAAAAAACAACAACACAAAAGGCTGCAGGATGAAATCACAAGATCAGCAGTGAGAAAACACAGAATTCATTTGTCATCTGAACAAGGTCATTTCTAACACACTTTAGGATGATAGAAGGCATTATGCGGAAGGCAAATGGAAAGCATTGCTCACAATTTCTTCTGCTTTATGAGTAAGCTACTTTGGCCTTTATTTATTTATTACCTCACAGTCCCACAACAGTCCTGGTGCGAAGACTGAGCTGCTAACTCTCTCTCCTCCTACTCAACAGTACTTTTGCTTCTTGAGCCTGACCCTTTCCTCCCTCAGTTTCTGGCCATCTCACTCCTTTTTCTCTACATCTTTCCAAGGAGAGCCCTGTTTTTGTGATACCCCACACCTCACCTCTATGCTGTCTTTTCACCTGTGGTCATGCTGCTTTAAGACCCCCTATTTTATCTCTTTGCCTTCTTTTTTGAAGCTCTGTCCTGCACCAAGTCTCAAAGCCCCAGGGTAGAGGACAGAGGCCTGAGAGCACCCAGCCAACACGGGGGGACCCACCGGGGTTTGAACCAGTGCTGGAATGGAGCCCACTTGATCCCAGATGCTGCTGAGACGCAAAGGTGGCACCCACAAAGCGCTGCTTTTGTTGCACTAGTCTTCAGCACGAAAGAGCACTTTTAAAGCTAGCAAAGTGCACAAGCCATAGCTATCTGCAGGGGGTTCACTAGCAATTTTGCCCATATGAAATACCTAATAAAATACAGTATCCTTTGCCCTCCTTAGCACGAGCTGTGGCACAAAGATCTATGGATACCTATAGATGGACTAATTCGGAGGGAGTGATTTTCTGAGAGTACAAAGACAGAGCACAGCTGTAGGTTTTTTCCTGAAAAGGCCCTGTCACACACACAAGAGCAGCTAGGCATACTCGGAATATTACCAACCCTGATCACTCAGACATTATGAGCTAGGCCCCAACATACTTAGAAATTGCCTGGAAAACACAAGAGATTTACAACAAATAATAATATTTTGAACTGCATTTGCCTTCTGGCTTTTGAACTGGGATTCATGTTTCCTGTCTCATCTTTTCAACTATAAGGGTTAGAAACCTTTTTTCCTTCTTTTGTTTTTTGTTTTTTTGTTTTAATAATGAAAGATGAGATGCTGGTTATACACCTGCCTTCAGTGTCTAGTGATTTGAGAGAATACAAAACAAATACCCAAACAAAAACAGAGACTCGCAGCGCAATCACAGGATGCTGGTAATATTCCATTTACGGAGCACCATGAGCCATCCCTGGCTGCCCTTTGGCCATCTGCCGCTAGCACTCAGCTAGGCTTACGCAGACCTTTTAAAAAGTGTGCAAGACCAGGAACTTCACGCAAATAAACATGTGCAAGCATAAATCAATCCCCGCTGCATGCTGCCCCTCAGATCGCAGATAGTTTTGTAGCGCACGTTTGGGGAGGGGGGGTATGTGAAAGGGGCCTCAGGGAGCAAGCATCCAACCTCCCCTGAAAATGCCAAACTTAGTACCTTGGCAAAGCCTGACACAGAATCAAATTGAAACATGCAGACAAAGTAATTGGGGGGAAACTGTGCTGAGTTTATATATAGCATTTTGTTTCTGTTGGGTACTGGAGGGGGGGGGAAGGGAGGAAGTGAGCGGGAGGGAGAGAGAAAAAAAACAGAAATTTTGGTTGCTGCTATCATACACAGATCCACTTATCTATGGCTGAAGCCCAGACAGCTGTGTGACTGTAAATGAATAAATTTAATTAAAAAGTCAGAAATGAAAATCAGCAAGAAAAAGGAGAGAAAAAACAGGACCTCATGCTTCCCCCACCTAGCCTGATGTATAAATAGACTATCTAGCTGATGAAGGGTGCTTATTATTTCTCTGACTTCCATGTGTGTAAAGAAACCTACAATTCTTCCTAGTGAACAAGGAGGATATTCACAAAGCCAGTGGCACACTGATGCTATTCAAAATTTGCTGCTCTAGTTTAAATGACATCATATAACATCTTGGTGCTCCCAATCATGTAATACCTGGGGTGCTCCAAGAAAAAAAAATATATATATATATATACATTATATATATATATATCAAGGAATTTGGAGGGATAAGATTTTGGAAAGGAGGGAACCTTGGACCATATGCAGCCTGAGTAATACCTCTTGTAGGAAAGGTGTTGGGCAAAGGTAGCAAGTGGATGTGATTCCCCTTTTCCACCTCTTGCATGCTCAGGCCAGCCTTGTGTCAGTGTAACTTAGAGCAACCTCAGGGTTTCTCCTGCCTTAGTTCCCAAGGCACTTCTGATGCAGGAGGTCTCAGGAGTCAAAGCATCTTGCATGTTCATACCCACTGCTTTTCCTAACACATTCTCCTCCCATGCCTTTCACATCATGGGGCAGTAAAAGAGATTGGTATTAGTACTTCTGGCCCCTCTTCATGTGTGCACACATGTATGCATGTGTATTTTCTGTAACACATTCATCAATTTGAAATGGTATGGAAAGGACTGAAACCCCCCCCCCCCCCCCAGACCTTTAAATCTCTTAAGATTCAAAGTGTCCGTGCTGCAAAGTCTGAAAATCCATCCCAAGTCCTATTTATCTAGGTCAAGAAGTAGGAAGACATTTTTACATTCTGCATATGCACGTTGCCACTTCTGTTCCTTGGCACTACACCGGCTGGGAGCTGAAGAGCCCGGGAAGACTACCGCTCCTGTGTTTCCAGGGGACTTGGTAGAAACCCCCCTTTTGTGTTCCTTATAACAGAGGCTTGTCTCCTCTCTACCACAAGAGGCACTTCAGCCAGTATATTGCAAATCCTATGCTGACAGTAACTACATGTACGTAGCGGGGGAAGGAACCCTACCTCAGTGCCATATCACTGCTGCGTCTTCTTTAAACTAGGGAAAAAAAGAAAGAAAAGCAGTCTGTGAAGCAATGAAGAAGTTAACAAAAGACTTCATTTCTCTCCAGCTGATCCCCACGTGACATTGGGAAACGTGGGTTAGGTTCAGGCCTGTTTCCACGAGGGCAGGAGCGGTGCAGGCAGCAACAGCTGCATGGTTGAGTCACGGCGCTCCGAGGTGGACGGCTGCATCCTGATGCAGCTTCCCAAGTGAATTTGGGAAAGGCACTTCCTCTCCTCTAGCACTTTTAATAATACTGGTAAACCTTACTCAGGAGACCTTGCGTGGAAAGGGCTGGCACGCTCAGGTGAAGGCAACATACTGAGCCTTCAAAACCTGATCGTTACGGAGTACTAAGAGCAACTCCACTGCCTTTTCTTTAAGTCATTGGAAAGGTAAGTCTTAGAAGTTAATACTGATATTATACTCAAGAAAAGCAGATTCTGAATGGACAACAAAATTGTGGACAGGCTACTGGGACAGAAATTTTACACATTTCTTCTATATAAACAGAGAAGTGAGTTTACCCCCATCACTAAAGCTTTCCTTTACACTGAGCAATCGCTGGGGGAAAAAAGCTGTAATGGGTGCAACATGCACACGTGCACACACCCACACACGAAACAGCGAAGGCAAAGCAAACCAACTGATTTCCTGTATGTGCATGAAAAAATTAATTGTAATTTGAAGTTTAAGGGACCTGCTTCAAGGTTCATTTTGCCATTATGCCCTTTGGTTGCAAGCAGCGGTTGGGGCAAGCGCAGCTCCTCCCGGCTCCCCAGGCCTCTGCCCTCCCAAAGCTCAAAGACGAAATGGCGAGGGGAAAGTGATGCCACTGCTGCAGCACCTTTGGAGGAGGACCCAGGTGGTGCATCCCTGCCCTTGCTCCATCCCTCATCCCACACGCCCCAAAAACTGGGGGGGAGCTGCAGGCCGGGGGAAACGCTGCTCCGCTGGCAGCAACGCTGCCAGCGCGTTGCCGCTCCAGTCTGGGCAACGCTTTCCTCTTGGATTATTTTCTTTTTTTTCCATGCTGCAGTTCTTATTTCGTTATTAATCAGGCGACCCAGCGGTGGCGCATTGCCACAGTAACAGCTGGAAGCCCGGCGCTCCTTCGTGGGGCCGGCGCGCTTGCCGCTCGCTCAGACTGAAGGAGGGCTCGCGTTGGGAGCGCGCAGTGCCTCACCGGCCGCCAGGCACTACACGATGCCCTCAGCTCCGCGGGAAATGGGAAGGATACAGGCTCTTTTGTCAGCTTGGCTTGGTCTTAATAACATTTAAATATCTGAAGGTCACTAAATTAGAAAGCGCCGAGATTTGGCACAAGGGCCTTTCTCTACAACTATGTGGGTTTACTAAAGTAAGACAACAGAAGAGAATAAACCAGACTGAGTAAAAGCAACAATTGCCGCTATGATGTTATTCTTCTCATTAAGCCCATATACCAAGCCCACAGGGAAGGCAGCATTTCCTGTCTCTCTTGCTGACAGTTCAGTATTAGGGCACAAGCGCGGGTCACTGTCCCTGGCGATATGGTAAACAAAGATAAGAGTTTAAAGCCATGGAATATTTTTTTAACCCTGAATAATTCTCTCGGAATAAATTCCATTGTGGAGAGATTTATTGTTTACTTAGCACTCCTCAGAAGAGCTCCTCAGGAATGCAATCTCCTCCCCACGTGCTGGACACAGAGCGCGCGCTCCAGCTGCAGGCATGAGCCAGACCTGCTCTGGGCGTCTCTTACTTGCCACTAGAACCACGTGCAGATAGCGTAAGCGAACCTGCCGGAGGAATGCAGCCCCTGATGGTTGCCCCGAGCTTGTTGCTATCCCGGGCTGGGAACTTAAACAGATGTCTTCAATGGGCAGCCGTTCTAATAAAAAGGTTTTGCCAAAATGCCCGCAAAAAACACATTGCTTTCCTTTTCTGCACACAAAATGTCTGCAGCAGAGTAACACATGCGTGAAAAATAGCAGCTGATTTTCCGACATTATTAATAAAAAATCAGTCTTCCCCATCCCCACAGATGCCCACCTTCCCCTTACACCACATCTCCCCAAATGCATACATACAAACCCACTGTTGGGAAGAGCATGTGAGGAAGACATCACTGCCATCAGAAGAGGCTGTCTTGTATTTTCTCTGTAATGGCTCAGCAGCTTAAAGTAGAGCATGAGTTTAAGCATGTGCTGATTTGGGGCCTACAGCATCGGACTAGAACTTGGAGCTGTGGGTTCAATCACCACTGCTGCCTCTGAACTGGCCATTTAATCCTGCCATGCTTCCCCTCTCCATTTGAGAAAACAAAGTAAAACCTCTCTGGCACGTTGCCTGGGATCTCTCTGAAACACTCTTTAGTAGACCTCTCCTAGCAGTACCGGACATAACTGCAAAACTAACTGGATTTGATTAGGCGAACTGCCTCCCAGAAGAGCATAGAGTCAGGACAGGAGGAGCGGCAAGGGATTTCTCATGGCTTTGTGGTACACATTTGACCCTCCCCACCTTTTCACAACAATCTCGTGTTTCTGGATTTCAACAGAGAGACGACGAGGGAATCTCTAGTCAGGGCACAAGCAGGTTTGTTGCAATGCAATTCCTAAAATTGTACTTTCTGGGGACATCCTAGGATTGCCAGAGAGAGATTAACAGCCTTGGGCTGCACTGTAAAGTGGATTGTGAGTTTAAAGTGTTTCTGTTTCATTTTCTGAAAGAGCTATAAGCTTAGATGTTGCTAAAGTTTCCCACAGCGTTCTCGGAGATAGTTTCTGTAACCTGATCTCCTCTCCACAGCCTAGATTACTGTTCCAATTAGACCAGTTTCTTTTTATTTCTCTGAGCAATTAAGAACTCTCTTTGGCTCTCACAGCCCTGAAACACCCACAGGACATACAAGTCCATATTCCTCTTATGGGTTTTCCAGATCACCCCTACTCCCACTCACTGGATGCCAATTACTCTACAGATTGCATTAGGCATGTATTTGATGGCTGCTCTTTTTCAGCTGTTCTCATAACCTCTTTCTGAGCAGGTCGCTTGCCAGATAATCTAGCAACACAAAAAATAGAAGCGAGTTCTGCTGTCTGTTCCAAACAAAGTTTTTCCAGGACCATTCAAAGATGCCAAAATCATGGAGTTGCCTCTTATAAAGATCAGTACATTCTGTATCAGTGTGCCATCCAACTCCTGATATCTTTAATCATGACCTGAGGTCAGTTAGAGTTTATTAATATAAGCAGTGGTTAATGGCGAAGATTTGTCATTGCATTGAGGCTAGCTGACTAACAAACAGGACAGAAGTTGAGTGGTTGTGGAGGCCTGAAGAATGCAGTAATAAAGTTAAGCAATTCCTCTGAACTGTAGTGCACCCATGGAATAGGAGAGATATGCCTGCCTATATTTGTGTAGCATATAGCGTATTTCTATTGATCTGCTATTTGATGATATGCTAGAATGCTATGTACTGATATGCTAGAATGATACTGGTGCCGAGGCTTACTTTCACTAGTGAAGGTAAATTCAAGCATAAAGTAAATTCAAGTCTATAAAGAAAAGGTTAGGTGGTATAACAATTCAGGAAAACCCAAGTCAGTACAAGTGCAGTTTAATTGACTCCTTCCACTGGACCCATACTCATACCCATGCTCACTGATATCCCAATATCAGTGAGCAAAAGAAATAATATTAGCAAAAGGACATTTTTGCCAGGGACCTGCACCTATGCTAAGACATGTCTCAATGCACATCAGCAATAAATTAAACCTGTCATATACAAGCTTTGATGGAACAACCACACTCTACATCTGATCTGGGTAAAGGTGAAGCCCCTAAATACAGTGATCAATTTCCCTTCCAGATATGCATATGGAGCACATACTACGCATACTAATGCTCTACATAGGGGCCTTAGCAACTATCAAGGGGTATAGCTCCACCAAAGTGTACCCATTCACATGGATCAACACTGAATCATATGGCCATGGTTTGTATGCAGTTCCTCAAAGGGGGTAACTTTTTAAAAAGGCAGCAAGGTCCCAGAAACAAAGCTGTAGTCTTCAGTTCAACTTCTAAAAACCCAGTAAATGGACCAGTAGAACTTCTTCAACCTGCATGAGTCAATGTCTCATCTACACATATGACAGAAAAGGAAACAGCCCCCCTTTTTAACAGCGGTGACAGAAAGGAGCCATACAGTACATCCCACAATGACAGACTTGTCTAATTTGGCAAATACACTGTTTCTGAACTTGTGTAAGTATATCAGATGAACAATCTCCATAATTTAAATGCATAAAGTATAATGTAAAGGCATTATATCAAACTAAAGATGCTTGCACAGGAAAAAAGAAGTTATGCTGATAGAAGCAGTTTTATACTTGTATACTTCCTTGCATGCTAGGAAGTTGCCTGGTGTTAACCACATTGATTTCTACATTAATATAGCTATCAGCTGTAGCTTTAAGATGTGGATAGATGTGTATAGCTATATACATGCGTACACATACCCACACCCTGTTCTACCTCCCAACTGTACACCAAAATTTACTATTCTTTTCTGTAAGAGCAACCATTTGAATAGTCTGTAACTTAGGAAGGATGACCGCAATTTATATACATTATTTTTTCAATCAAGGTCTAAGTTAAAAACAAGACCAAAAAAAGGCTAGATTAAAAAAGCACCCATCCACACAGTATTGACTAAAGTTTTCAATCACAAGCCACTCCAGAAATAAGCAAAAAAGTCCTACATTAAATCACACACTCACACAAACACATACACACACACATGCGCACACAAAGGAGAGACTAACAGTTATTTATGTTTCCTACTTCTAGAGACAGGAAACCTCCCTTTGCATCTGCTTTTTTCTCATTATGAAGAATAATTTTAATTACAGTCACTTGTCAGGAAGCCAATTTTGATTTTTTTTTAATGACATCTGTCTCAGCATTTTTAAACTTCCTGCTCAATGTAACTTCCTTCATTTTATAGACCAACACCCAGTTACAGCAAAAAAGAAAAGGGAGTAGCAAATGATTTATTCATTTTTCATGTTAACTCTTATCAGGTATATCAAGTGGTTCATTGTTCTGAGAACTGATGGTACAGAAAGCAGATTTACAGGGGGAATTTAGGACTCAAGCAGTATGGGAAAAGAAAGAAAATACGTGTGTGGAAAAAAAAAACAGTTGTAACTTAACCGTAAAACAACTCAAGAGTTCCTGTTCTGCAGACTGATTTTCCTAGGTTCAGCTAGACATTTTTTCAGAAAAAAAAAATCAAGGTTTGAGAATAGGCCAAAAGTCAGGGCAACATACTTAAAAACAAGAACATTCGGAGTCATACACAATGGAGCCAGTCTAGCCATCATCTACGCTGGCTTAATTCTGGGTAAATTTCTGCTGCATCAGTGAAGTTACTCTGGACTTAATCAGTGCTGCAGAGGTAAAACCTGGACTGCAAGTCTGCATCCCAGGCTGGCATTACCCCCATTTCAGGCAGATAACTGGGTCAATAACAAGGAACCCCAGGGCTCCTCTAGCAAAACTGATCACAGAAAAACTAAACACTTAATTTTTAGATGCTTACTTGTTAAACATGCTTGTGCCTCCTCTTCGATTTAGTCTGCATTCAGTTTTGGCTTACAAGGCCATATTGTGTGGCTTACTATTTTCCTCCTACATGAGGAATGCAGCTAGCTCAGAGGCGAAAAAGGGAGGCAAGAACACTGCAAAAGAAGTTAAAACAAGTAATGCAGGAAGGAGAGAAACAGGAGAGAAAAACAATGAGCAGAATGAGTCAAGCCACAGGACGGAGAGAAGCGAGGGAAGAAGCAACGGTGGATGAGAGGGCATAAGCAGTGCCATCAAAAGTGCCAACAAACATTTGCCTTCAGCAATTACAGCCCTTCAGGTACGGCGGCTCCTCCCTGAGATTCACCAGGACCGCCACAAGCCTGGAGATGCCACGAGCACCGAGCACCGGGACGGGAGGGAGCCCGGCTGCGACGGGGGCATGCAGCAGGAGAGCCGGCGAGCAGCCCGGAGGAGCACATTTTGTGGGTCATTCTCACCACCCGTTCCCTGCGCTGGTGGAGCTCAAACCACAGGCGTGTACCCACACCTGGCGAACACAAGTCCCCCAGGGGTGGAATTTATAACCTAACTCAGAAACACAGCCAGTGTTAGCTATAAGAATAGCTGCCTTTTGGCTGGCCCCACTGTTGGGAATCAGGTAAGCAAAATGAATTGTTACTGTCTTGACACCAAAGCAGCATTTTCATTCTCTGCTCCAGACAACTTAGATTTTATTCTTTTGACTTACTGCATTTTCTAGAGTAGGGTAAATCATTGGCGCTTTCAGGGTGCATTAACAACACAATACAAACAAGCTGGGAAAACGAAGTCTCCCTCCTGCGCTTTCCGCCTACTTGCAGAGCTAATCTGCAGCCACCCTGAAAGTTCTACAAAAGTTTCCATGTGATTTTTAATTTCCTGATTCTGGTTGGGACCAGAACTGTGAGTGCTGGAAGCCTCATGAGGAAAAATTGGTATTGTCAGATTGTGCCCTAATTTTTCCAGATTCAGGAGTTTCAAAGAATATCTCAGCTCTTTAAATGTTTGGAGGCTTCACTCTCACAAGTGGCTCATTGCCTTCTGACTTGAGTCAACACAGCTGGAAAACGGAGTAAAAAAAATACCTCACTGAAAACCAGATGTTGCCACTGAGCAGAGCTCCTGTGTTAATAAAACACCAGCACCCCGTGCTCCCCAAAACAAAATGAACAACTCTAATAGGTTTCCCAAACTGTGTTTTGTGCCAGAAAGAATGTGGGAGAAAAATATTTTAAGACTGGAAGCAGACTGTAGAGAGGTATGGTTGTAGTGCTGGCGGTGGGATTACTGCACAGTAAGAAAGATCTCTATATTTAGGGAGGACTGGCTGCGCTTGTTATTTGGCAGGAAGTGATCAGGACCAGTGATTGCAACATTATTGCTGGACCTGCAGCATGCTGGATATGAACGACGTGTTCGAATACATGGTTTGGTGCCATGGTGCTCAACACAAGAATGTTGCTGACATGTGCCCAGTGTCACGTGCCACAGGGTTTAAGTGGGGTCAGGAGTTTATGTGTACCCCAGGGGCACACAGTGTTCCCCAAACAGTACTCACATCGTAACTATAAAACATCTCAGCACTGTCAGCAATAAGGCCAAGATTTCAGAGCAGTTTTGCTTAAAAAATAGCAAAGTTTCTTTGCATAACCCTATTGAAGATATTTTTTCCCTGTATGTATCAATTAAATGCGCTTCACAGGATGTAAAGGCATTATGTGATATGGTATGTACACAGTCAGGCAGAAATGCAAGCAACAACTGAAAAACACCAGCGGTTTGTTTAAACGTCGTGTTTCATCTCATCCAGCCAACATCCCATTATGAGCCACGGGGGGCCAGCTTTCTGAGGCCACCAAGATGTCAACAGTTGGAGGAAACATTCACTCAGATACCCCTGGGGCTGCTCTGAAAGCCAGCCCTGACATGACATCCACTGCCTTCAGCAGCAGAAGGAGCAGCGCAGATTTGTTAGCAGGCTACTCAAAGTTGCCACAAACAAGAGAAAGCTCACGTCTCTGGAGAAAAATGCTAATCTCTCTCTCCTTCCCATCACACACAACACCGTTGTCTTTTCTCCTCCCTCAAGCGCCCATGGCCCATACAGGGGCTCTGGGGTCGGTGACGAGTGCACACAAGATGACACAGCCCCTGTGCCCCAGCTGGACACAGGTCAGCTGATGTTGGGCTGCTCTGAACCAGCTGCCAGCTCCTTGCAGTGCTTCGTTGTGATCGAGCCCTAACCAACACAGCTATACCACTAAGCTGTGGCTGAATGGCTGATATGTCTCAGACTACGATAACACCAATATCCTTAGTCTGTGGGTGGTTTTTGTTTAGCAATGATAGCAGAAGTAAAGCCAAATTAAAAGTATAAATATGATGAGGTGTTTCAAACACAACACAGTTTTGCATTATAAATAATGTGCTGAATGCTTGCAATGTTCTGACACTTAAAGAAATAAAAATATGGCACCTTTCATCTGGTAATCTCCAGCCATTTTTTTTTTTTTTAATGGGGAAGCTGACTCATGCAAAAGGGGAAATGTTTTGCATAAGGTCACAGATCACAAATTCAGTGCTAGAGAAATCAGAGCTCCTTGTGCTAATTCCCTTGCTTTGTCACTAGATAATATTGGCTACAGTATGCATGAGCAATAAATTAGACTTTAAAAAAAACATGAACATCCACAAACCATAATTAAGCACACATTCTGCAATAAGATGAATTGTTTTTATAATAAGTGGCAGCAGAAACTAGTACCTATAAATTGCACATTGTAGGAGAGCATTACTTCTTCTCAGAGACAGCAGCAAATACCTTTGCCAGATTTTGACAATACAGACGTGTGTGTACGTGTGTGTGTGTTTAGAATGCAGTAAAAGCAATAATGGCCTGGCTGCACTCCCTGCTATGCACCTTGATGGGGAAGATAAGTGATGCTAGATCCAGAAAACACTTCAGGCCTTGGTTTAATTCAAAAGGATGCAGTAATTTTTACATTAATACTGCTAAAAATGTGAATTGCGTTTTCACGGACTGCGTGATTTAAGCGCAGGCCCCAAGGAGACACCAACTGTCTTTGACAACTGCATAAACTGCATTGACACTTGATTATTGCTTCTTTGCAATGAGAGGTTGACTGCAAAACCAGAAAGACAAAATCAGTGATGACATACTATATTCAGACTTTGATCCTTGAAATGAGATGTCAAATTAGGACAACCCGCATAAATACATGTTCTGATGTTAAAGGGCACTGAACATCCCAAACTGTCATTCATATTGGTGGAGATTGTCAGTGCTTAGAGTCTTCAATGAACTCAGGCACCTATTTAGGTACTTAAATATAGAGTTAGAGGCCTAACGTTAGGCATCTGGGTCTGAAAATACCACCCTTAAATACTATTGGCTCAGGCTGATGCTGAAATACTACTGTGAACTTTCCATAATGTCATGAAAAAGTAGGAGATATAATAAAATTATAATAATATGTTCTCTTCCCTAATGCCCTTCAGCTGAGAATCTCAAACTCAAATTACAAACATCCATTAACAGAAATATAAGCATGTTCCATTTACCACATGAAAAGGCTTTGGGCTTAGAACAAGGCAGAAGCTAAGAAAAAGTCAGAAACAAGGGGTTCAAGTTTTCTTCCTTCACTGTTAGACAGCACCCACTCCCCAAATAAGAAACCAGTCTTTCCCTCTCCATCCAGAGGAAAATGAGTGGCATTTCTCTACACAAAACTTCCAATGGTCCTTCTGAGAAGTCCAACTTCGTGGCCATTGAATGCTATACCACAGGTCAGGTTTGAGTGCAAGTCAAAGTTGAATCAGGTTAGAGTTTACTACAAAAAAATTTACAGATAAAGAGAACAACTGTATCACTCATAGTGTTCTTTACTGATTTGTTCTCTCTAAATCAGCCCGAGCTACCACCTTACCCTGGCTGGAAGGCTGGTCAAACACGTGCCTGTGCAGAGGACGTGGAGGCCAGCTGGTGCAGGGTAAGGGGCAGTGATGCCCAGAAAGGCTGACCCACATCTTCCTCTGAGTCTGAAGATGCCATTACCTCCGTTGCCCACTCAAGCTCTTATGCTCCACAGCTGAGCAAAAGGAGTTTGTGAAGCAGCAGGCTGCCACAAACCAATGGACAAAACTGCACGCACCCTCCTGTTCAAAGCCGTTGCTGGCCACCTCCTCCTGTCAGGAGGGCCAGGCACGAGGGACTCCTGCCCGAGGCCACTGAGACCACCCTTAGGGACGGCCACATCTTGGTGAGGGGGCTGTGCCCCAGCGCAAAGTGCTTGGGCCCTTCCCACAGCACCTTCAGCCCTCACTAGCTGAGGGAGCGAGACAGGCGACTTGTGGGTTTAATTCAGCCAGTTGACTGGCAGAGAATCTTCATGAATGCAGAGATGACACAGACACCATCAGCAATGCACCATCTACAGGTAGTGGCCACGAAGGTGTGCCAATACAACAGCAAACCTAGGCCAGAGACAGCGCTAAGCCTTTATTAGCAGAGTGATGCATACCATCGCCTCGAGAAAACTGATGGCATGATGAACACCAGCAGCTATTTCCTCACACCCCCATCTTTGCCAGGATTTACTCTGTTGCTGACCTCCACCCGCCCTTGTTTACGGGGAAGGACTTTGAATGCGGCGGACCCGGCAGGGGCCCTCGAGAGGCCCCGGGACGGTGCTGCCCAGTGCCACCCATGGGCTCACTGGGAGCTCAGCGCGCCTGCGCTGCACCCAGCTGCACACCTGGCAAATGGGGCAGTCAGGGGCAACGGGGATTGTGGGGGGAAAAGGGTTAATCGAAATCACCTTTCCTTCCATTTTCCCTCCCCTCAGCCTCCTCTACGACTGCACATTAACACCACACACACACACACTGCTCAGCGACCGAAACCGCTACAGCAAAAAGATTGAAGACGACGGGAAAAAACCGTTTTTGCAAATCCAAATAACCATCTTTTAATAACGTCAACAGCTTGCCTTGCTGAAGCAGCAAAGCCCAGTGCTCCCTGGCCTGTCGGCTTTCATTTCACGAAGGAATTAAGAGATCACTGGCACCAGCTCTGAACAGACAACCTGCTCCTCGCTTGCACTGCTGAGGCTGGTGCTTTTGGTACCAAGCAGCGGTGCAACCGCGTGGCTTTTCCTTCGCCCTCCTGCCCCAGGAGCTCAGGCTGGGACAACCACTGCTGTACCTGAGCACCTGTTTCACCTGAACCACCCCCAAAACTGCATGGATTCATAGTCCCATGTGAATGCACACCTTTTCTTACTCCCGTGCCGGGAGTGGGTCGTACCTTGAGGATAGCGAGGTGCCTCCCTGCTGGCACTTTATAGCCCTGCCTAAAATCCTTCTCAGCCTTATTTCCCTCCTGTGCTGAGTGCGGACGGTGCCCGCGGCAGCACCCAGCCCAGCCCCACAACGCGCTGGAGGACGAAGGACACTGCACCCGTGCAGTAGCCCTTGGCAGGCATTTCCCTGGCTATTTCCAAGCTCACCGAGATGAGCATACGGCAACACAGGCCGTGTGTGAAAACGGTGCAGGGGAAAAAGTTGCAAGGTCCTTTAGGAGGCAGTGGACATTTCTGTTTTCCAATGTGTAACAACAAAATATTCCCATCTTGTTTGTATTATTTTGATAATGAATAACCTACACTGTTTTTGTGTTGTACAGTATTGCTTTCTTAAACCTCAATTGCATTATTTGCACTCGCACACAGAAATAACGTCTGCTTCAAAATTTTCTGGTGAAGTCTCCACTCGCTAAAAAGTATCAGAGCCACCACTGCTCCCACATGAAACGCAAAAGTGTCGCATAGGGCTTGGCTCTCCCAGTTGAGCTTTACACCAGTTGTAAATAAAGTTATTAATACTCCAGACAGCATAAATAGCCACATATCTATTTTTAAATGTGTGCAATTATCAGTGCGCTAAGTACTAGCTTGCTTCTTCAGACCTTTCCAAAGGGGCTTAACTATGGCACAGGCAGTATTTACTTCTCATTTAATCTCAGCTATATCGGTTGGAAAAAAGGTGGCTACAAAGAGGATGACTTATCTGCAACATTACAGTATCTGTCAATATGACATTCTGATTTAATATGGAGGCTATAGGGCATGTATATTTTATTATGCTCTGGCCATTTCATGACACTTGCAATTACAGAATTAATAGTGTTGATGTTAGGAATTAGAAATAAACAATAGTTCGTTTAATGATTGATATTTGCTGAAAACAAGATTATCTTTAATGTAATTGAATAATTAGTTATTGATGAAGGGCTCATGATTAATTACAACTTCCCTGCCTTAGCAGGATTTTAAAGATTCAGTATTAATTATTTTCTATGACAATGAAGAAATACATAAGTAGAAATTGTAACTGTTTAATCTCAGAATTTCAACACTATGATTATTAAAAGTAGTTAAAAGATCTGAAAAACATTTGTATTACACTAAGATCAATGCATTAGCTGACATCAGCAGAGGATGCTGCCCTCTGCCTCCAGGCTACACATCCCCCTCCATTGCAAACCCTTTGGATTTGAGCTGGAAGCTCTGGGGCCGAGTGTCAACCGGTGTAAATCAGCATAACTCCTCTGAAGCCAGTGACACAAACTGTAATAAAATCAAATCAATCAGATTTCTGTGTAGGTCACCTAGATTATTTACACTGGTAAGGAATCTGGATGCCTAAATTGTGGGATCCATTAAAAAATACCAGATAACTATTTAACATTCATTGTGTAATTGATCAGTGATGGATGCAGAAGGATTTATTTATATCACATCACATCACGGTATCACAGCTATGTTAATAGTATCCAGGAAGTGCATAAGGAACTGAGTATGTTTATGCAAGTAAACGTCTAACAAGGGCAGACGTTGCTAAAACACTGACTGGGTTTTAGTCCTGTTGCTTTCATTTCTGCTCGCAAAGAGAAGTATGAAGGGACTCCGGTGGCACATAGAGAAGTTATTAAGAAATGTTTTTCAGGCTTACAGATGTCGGCTGCATTTTCTTTCTTAAGGCATTCATTTCTTCACTTCAGCTTGAAAATCAGGGTCCCTAGTCTTAGTCTTTGATCAGCTCGGGCCTCAGCATGTTTTCATGAGAAGGGAGGAGGAATGACAGATTCATCACCGCACAGATTTCACCACTGACAGCAAAGCAATTCTGAGGTGGAGCAAATCATTTTAGCACAAAGCACTGCTGCTTTTCCAGCTGTATTCAAGCATGCAATAGGTGATAGGATCCCTCCCAAAAATATGAGAGGATCAACTAGATGAAAAACTATGCTGCAAATACTATAGGTTTGCAAAAGCACTTAACTTGCCAGCCAGAAGTAATCCTGATGCAGTCGATCCAAGACCCCTCCTCCTTTGTTCTGCCGGCCTCGGCAGGGCACCTTCTCCTTGGGGCATCTGCTCTATTCCCTGAATTCGGATGGAGAGGATTCCACTAGCTCCTTTCCTCCTCTGCCCCCCACCAAAGCCTTAATTCAGAGACACACCTTACCCTTCTGTCCCAAGAGCATAATTTAAGCAAAAAAGAAAAAAGAAAAAAAAAAAGAAAAAGGAAAATGTAATTTACAGCGTGGAAGTAATATAACAAATGATGCCTTATGGGGAAACCCCATTGCTGTAATAAAGAACTAGCAGGGTCCTGGGATCATTCCTTGTTGGGGAGGGTTAATGGAGGCCCTGCTCCTTTGCATCACAGTATTAATGTTGATGTTTTTAAAGGAGAAAACACTCTCCACTAAAACATAAAAGGGTTTGCCTACAGCACTGCCTGTATGTACCACTTCTCTTACTATGCAAAGCTAAAGCATGGGATGCTATAAACCACTCTGCAGTCACTGCCAGCAGACAAAGGACTTTAGAGAAAGCCAGAGACTGCAGCAAGTGTTAAAACAAACAGTTGAGATTATACAGTTCACTTCATTTTCCCTCAGGAAACTGAAACATCTCTTTCATTCCACTGCTCCCCCTAAATCAAATTCAATAGACTCATATGAAAGAGCCACAATATAATCCCCTTAAGGAAAACATATCCTGGGCATGATGTGCGCTACTCCTGTCTGAAGACCTTGGAGGTCGAGGCTGTACTGAAAGAGCGACCAAACTGCTAAGACAACACATGAGCAGGCTAAACAAGCTTCCTTCCCAGCGGCCATCTATGGGAGTCCAAGGGAAACCTTACACAAATTGATGGCTTTGGGGAAGTGACCCAGGCTTGTATGATAGCAGATTCATCCATTATCTAATGGGAATGTCCTGAGAAATTCAATTTTCAGAAAAATTAGCAGCTGGAAAAGGTCTCTTTTTTATGACTTCCTCTAACGTGGTAAGCTGTGGAAATAGCACCTCTTTCTGAAGTTTAGAAAGATTTCACTCACTACTAAAAGGGTAATACAAAAATGAAAACCATTAAAAAGACATCTGTGCTCACCCATGTACCAATAACAGCTTTGATCATTAAAGATGAGTTTTATTTAACAAATGCCCTGTTATTGCCAGGACTTAAGATCTTGATCGCTCTTGCTTTCTTCCTATGGTACATTTTAATTGCAACTAGGAACATTTTACTAGAGGTTTCAAGTTGGCTACAAAGGCCTGGGATGCATTCCATGACCCACCATGTGTCAGCAGTATGTGGAGAAGGAGTTTTGTGGGCCCTTCCAAATGAGACACTGAGCATCTGCTTCCCTGGGAACACAAGGGCTGTGATGACCCATCTGGTCTCCCTTGCTTCTGAAGAAAGGAGTGTAAAAATCTACTTTGCATTTTCCCCTTCACACTATTTATTTTAACTTTCTGAATTTTGCTCAAAATGGACAGTGGATGCAGTTCAGCAGCCCACACTCACACAAGTGCTCCACAAAGCCACTGGAAACACGTTTATGTGATGGTGCTGTCTCACCATAGTACGTTGGGCAGGTTACTGTCTTGCACACAGCTGTGCCAAAGGCATACTACATGCTGTGCATGCATCTGAGCCGGATGAGGTTACTGCTCCCGTTGCCCCCCACCATCCCCAACTGCAACCTACCAGCCCCTGAGGTCTTGACAGCAGAACTGCTCAGATAACTGCTCCCCCACTCATTCAGCCCAAAAACCCAACTACCAAAAGTTTGCAAGCCAAATGGGGTCATTTTGACTGAGTCAGGTATGGGAGCAACCACTCAAGCTTGCACATTTGAAGGGAAGGTAACCTGTGGTGTAGGCGAAAGGGTGGTTGACCAGCCGTTGCTGTTCCTCATCCAGCTCAGGTGCATCTACAGGATTCTGTGATCACAGCCATAAGCTTTGAGGTGACCTTGGGAAACATCCAGGCACTAGTCCCACAGAGAGGACACTGGGAATCTGGGTAGTTATTCAGGGTCCTACACAATTCAGCAGGGTTTCACCGAGGAGCAGTGGTATACCCCTCTGCAGTTCCCATATTAGGAAAGAAGCTGAAGTCTCTAACATGGAAATACAACCTTTAATCCACACTGTCTTGTCAGTTTAAGCATAACACCACAAGCTTTTAGAAATCTATCTCTTATTAAGCTTTCTGAACATCTGACACTCCAATAAAGCCCAGATCGAGGGTGGAAATTCTCAGCGCTATTGTAACAAGCACAGGAATAAGGATTGCAGCAACATTCCCTCAGGAAAGTCTGCTTCACTCTCTGGTTCCCATGCAGCAGGGATGTGTAAATAATACAAATGTACCATGGAGAAAAAGGACTCATATGGAAATAAGTATGACTGTTAAATAAGAAGAAAAGGAAATAATGAAGAAGGAACTTTTAAAACACGCGTGTAATTATTGCACAAACCAACAAGTGGAATTTGCATGCAAAACTATTCACTGTGAAAGTCTGGTTTGTTTGTTTTTAAAATATTTATTTTCAACCAGAAACACCCAGAGATACAAAGTGGTTGGAGGGATTTTCAAGCTGAAAGGACAGCTTTAAAATATGATGGTAACTTAGAACCTCTCCAATTATTTCACTAGTTCATTTTACTTACAACAAAATTTTGCAAATTTGGGCTCACACCCATGATATACATTTCTCTTGCTTGTTCTGGCATGCAAGAGAAAAACAGGGAATTACAACTGACCTGGCACAAACCTTCAAACTAAGTTCATGACAGCATTTACAAAGCTAATGCTGTGCGACATGGTTAGCAGGTCAAATGAAAGCAAACCAGAAAGTGGAAGTAAATGCTGTAGGAGAATTATGTTTAATTTGAGGAGGTAGAACAAAACTTCAATTGCTGTGTTGTTGCCTTGAAAATAATACCGGATGGGTTCAGAACTCTAAGTGAAAGAAAAAAGCCTGCTAGTGGCAGCTGCACTTTATACTTGAGTAGCCACATGGGGAAACCAGGGGCAGGTCCTTAGCTAGGGTAAATTGCCTTAGCTCTGAATGGGACCTGAATTCAGTGAGAGTCTATCTGTTCACTGACTTCAGTGAGCTGTGAATTAGATCCGAGAGTGCCAGGTTTCCACAATTTCAGAGTGTTCTCTTCCTCATTAAAACGTACTTACGAGTGACAGAAGCCAATGTTAACCTAATGAACAAAGAAGTTCATTACTGACAAAAAGCACTAATGCATTTTTATGCACCACTCTGATAAAATCACCTTTGAGTAAGCCAGAGTGAGATCCTCACCCCTGGCTGGCTTGGAGAAATCCCTCATCCAAACATGGTGGAAGATCTCCAACAACTGTCTCGCAAGCCCAGAGGCAGGGGCTAGCCTGAGCTTGGGAAGTTTGGGAAGCTTCAGTGCTGTGAAGACTTTAGCTGGTGTTGCTGACATTTCCTGAAGATCCTGCTCGTCACTTGGATTTCCCAGGGCTCTCAGTATTAAAGGAGGTGCAACCCTTGCCCTGGAGAAGCCAAGAAAAGGACAAGGAGCCAAAAGGACTTTTCCTGTTTTTTTTACCTTAAAAGTTTTTTAGGCTTTTTGATCCCATCTCCTTTCTCCTACAAACCATACTGAGCTTCATAGATTAAGTCTATACTGCAGGAAAGGCTGCTAATGTGTGTATAACCACTCAGCTAGCTTTAGCCCAGCTAAGAGCAGTATAGTCACTAGCAGCAAAAAGCCCAGGGAGAGCAGAAAGAAACTCGCCTGAGTAACTAGGTTAATGCTGAGGTATTTAACTCATCCTGTCTTCTTGCTGCCAAGGTTACTTAGCTAACCAAAGCCAAACAAGCTCACTGGCTTGGTTATGTCCCCATACGCAGCAGCCATACCTCTGAACGCAGGGCAGATACATAGCAGACACAACCCAGCACCTTTTTTATGTCTAGGGTTTGCAAATGCATGGCCCTCCAAAAACTCCTTACTTGTTGTGCTTGTCCTGCAGACTGCCGGCTTCTCGGAGCAGAGATTGGGTGTTCTGCCATGAAACCAAGAGTGACATTGCTGTCCCTCACCACACTCAGTACCCAGTCGTAGCTGTATTTACAGGTGCAGCCTCAAGACCCCGTTGGCTTGCTCAGCAGTAAAGTTGCTCAGCCATCTTCAAACAGAGAAAGAGAAGGCCAAAGAGGGCATTTTCAAAGGCAAAAACAGCACGCAGGTGCCAAGTTTCCACTGAGGGACAGTGAGAGTCAGGCTAGAGCATTGTGGGGCATTTTCAAAGGCACAAACGGCAGCCAGCTTGCCCAGCTACCACTTCAGCCTTTGCAAAGCAGCTGGTAAAACGTCTGGCCTGAATCTTCTCTGCCCAGAACCCTGCCAAATGAGTCACACTTTTACAAACTGAACATAAAATGCTCCCCCCCATTTGCTTACCTCAGAGCTGCGTAAGGAACCATTACACAGACGACAGACCACACAGGCTCTGGCTCCCTAACTCCAGGCTGGAAGAGCAATAGCAGAAGGCAGAAAGTAAACCTTAAAAAGAGCTTGAGTCACCTCAGGACAACCCTGATTGCTACATCCAGACACAACCTTCATCTCTCCAGCCTGCTCCCAGGACAGGGCGCACCACAGGCAGGAGTGAGGGACAAGGGCATTGCACCACACGCGTCCCACCCAGAAGCCAAAGCCACCTTTGAGACACTACCATCCACATTTTTGGCCTGTGTACCAATAATTAACAGAGAGAGGAGCTCTTAAATACAAAACAACAAAATCGAACCCCCGGCTTCACCCTCCCAACACCAAACCCTTAAGCAATACTGGAAGTATTAAGAGCATTAATTACTCTAGAGCCACATGAACTCAACTTTCGTGAAGAGCCACATTAAAAGATCATCCTGGCTGCCATCTCCCAGCACTGTGCTGAGCAGGAAGGCTTCATAACTTGCCATAAAAATAGAAAGGAATACAGTAGTGCTGTAAATACCATCATGTCTCAGAGCAAAATCACAGTGACAGGCGACCTGGTCTGCTGCAGTTTACAATTGCATGAAATAGGGGTGTGGGTAGGGTACAGTAACAAACAACAGAGATTTCAAAAACAGCAGAACCCATTATTTGTAAGAAGAACTCAGGCAGAAGAACTGAAGGAAAGGTGTATTGATAGATTCTCCAGTTTCTGGACTTTGATCCTATTACACTGAAAAATTACTTTATCCCCTTTTCTATAATGCCATATTTACTTAGCAGGCATTAAAAAAAGAGGAGAGGAAAAGGGTAAAAGAACAAAAACTACAATGACTGAAGCTAAATTTATACGTGCAACAAAGACAGATAAAGCATCCCGGGGGACCTTATCAGTTTTACACAATAACCAACAGGCTGTTTCCTGTATATAGCAGCTTAAGGTCGGCGGATGTTTATTAGAGGCAGAGGGGAAAGGAAATGCAGTATCTTTGACTGACACAGTGTGGATATATGAGAAGTGCTATTTATGCTTTTGACTTGAAAAAGAACCACAGTGACTCATAATTGTCTTATGCTTAATATACCAATTAGCACTCCAAGAATGCTAAGCTCCACGGTCTCAAAAACATGGGGCTTGCTCACTATTCCTTACAAGAAATATAAAAGAGTAGTAAGAATTTAGGCTGCTTCAATCCATTACCTCCTCTCAGTTAAGAACTGCTGGGATAGATCAACCTCTTCCCATCCTCTTTGAATTTTTTAAAAGAGATTATTAATTATTAAACATTTATACCATGTCCATTGGGAATCCAGACTAGGTTTGAAGCCACACTAAATACAGCTCTGTGGTATTCTAGAGAAATAGCATGTTTGTGTGCTAATTCTTTTCACTCCTGGAAGCCCTGCAGAAACACGAGAAGAGAGGTAGGCATTTGGTCCACTATTTTGCTATGAATTAACCTAATATATTATTGAATCAGGTGTTCAAGAAACAAAAAGGCATGGGGGAGGGAATCTTCTTGTTTAACAACAGCTCTCCCTACTCTCTGTTTCTGATGAGCAGCTTTAACTGGAGGTGGAGCAGCAAGTGAGGAACACACAGGGTATTTGATACTGACCCTTCCCTAGAAAGGCAAACAGGCATTAGCTTGCCATTGCCTAGCTGCTGTGAGTTCCCACGAAAGGTCTGTGAGACAGTAAGAGTACAATCACACTTTTCTTACTTGCTATTTAAAATACCCATCATTTTTCAAAGTGCTGTACAGAAGAAACAAACAGTGACTACAGCCTGCTCCAAGCTTTAACTGTCTTTGCAGAGGAGACTACTTGTTTTGTGTCTCCACAGAGAACGGACATAGTCCCTGAGGTCAAAGGCGCACAGGATTTTCTTGTTCCCAAAAGCCTTGAGAGGGACACAATGACCAAGGCAAGGACAAGGATGAAATGAAGCAACCACTCTTTTCTCCCCACTCCAGCCCCAGTCTGTGTGGGTCTGAAAATAAGAAGGTTGCACGCCCCTTTCCTGGAGGGATGCTGCAGTACACCATGCGCACTGCTCATACTTTGGTTGATTCTCAGAGGGCTGAACTGGGGCCTTCCAATGCTAGAAAGCTGAGTGGGTACAAAACACTGTAACTGTGAGCTGAAAAAGTTGTTAAGAATTACTGTTCCCTTCAGAGAACAAAAAGCCTCACTCCATCACCCCGTACAGATAGAGGAAATTTCACCCTTTACTCCAACTACCTTTTACCAGGTAAAGCTGCATACAGTTTAATCCTATTCAAATACACTCTGATGCAAACACAACTGCTGGACATGAATCATGTTTCCTAATCGCAGTTTTTCACTATTGAACCATGAGCTGTACATTGAGGTTTGAAGGTAGTTAAACCCTTCTCAGAGGCTTTCAAGGAGAGCTTGCCTCCCACCTAGATGCCATGCAACGGGCTGCCAAACTTTCAAACAACTCAACGTACTGATATTATGCTGGAAACTGCTAAATGTAGTCATCCATTATGAAAGTCTGAATCTTATTCAGGTGCCAAAATAGGGAAAAATTTCAGAAGCATCAAGTGTAGTTAGGCACACACCCCTTTCTTGCTCTGTGCCACAAGCCGGTATCATCTGAGTTAGAAGATGGCAGAAGGGAGTTTGGGGCCGACCTGTGAGCAGCAGCATGGTCCACAATCTCTATCCCATGGCATACCAAGGAGCCCTGGCACCATTTAATGCTCTGATGGGCCCCTCTTGAGTCAAGGCTCATCTCTATACCATCATCTTGCAACCTTCACTTCATGGACACCTCTCTGACATGTAAGCAAGTATTATTTGTATCACGGAACTCTCCAACCAAATGTTTTGAAAAACCTGTCTTCAACTGCAGATGCCAAGCACGGAGTTGAAGCCACTTCCATTGACTATTTTGGAGAAGGTAGCCAGGAGGCCACCTTGAATTACTGAGGAGTTAACATAGCCACATGGCTCCACCTTTTCAAACAAAGGAGAAGGATGTATTTCTCTGGCAGTGCCTGAGAACTCAGGCTTGAGAAACACAAGCCAACCATTCATAACAGCACTTCTTGCCCCGCTAGGCCTGTTAAAACAAAAAAACAACAACAAAAGAAAGAGGGGGAATAAACTGAGATGAAATCTTTGAGGTTGGAGATGGGAATGAGTTCAGTGTGAATCATATGGCTACAAAAAGGCTACAAAAAGGGTATGACACGCACTGTTTTCTGCATGGCACAAGAGAGGGAAGATAGGTGTCTCATGAATTATGAGCAAAGTGGGAAAATTTAGGGAAAGTTTTAACTTAAAAAAAAAAAAGAGAGAGAGAGACCAAAAGCCATTAGATACATAACCTTGTAGTCTAATATGGCCATAAATTAACAGCTGCACTATATTATGTAAATTTATGTTAAATTATTCACTACCTGTCACCGTATCCCCATAAAAAATCTACGTACTGACATTTACAAAAAATGACATCTTCCGATAATAGTTTTGCTACATATTTCAGTGGCTGCAATTGCCTTTTAACCATCTTGACTGCTGCTGAGGCAAACACTACTTAAGCAAGGATGCTTTAGGAGGTTTAATGAATTCATTACTATTCACGGATTCACCCTCCAGGAGGGCACCATCCATGTAAGCCAGTGTCCTTAGGGCAGTACATTTTTTCCTCTAGTTTCAGAACTTGCTGGAGAGGAGTCAGGAAGGATCGCACAGGTCCCTCCATCACTCTAGCGAAGGGCTGAAATCTGATACTGCACAAAGGCCCTGCCAGCACTGGGTTAGTGCCAAAAGTGCTGGCCACTAAACATAGCAAGGCTGTGTTCAAGGATGAGCACCCCAGTTTGTCTTCCTCTGCCTGTAAGGAATCAAAGCAGCACCCCAGTTATGGAAACCTGAACAAGAGCCCTTCTGGAGACAAGACATTTCCTGAATCACACCTGGCTTGAGACTGTCCTCCGGTTTTCCAACTGTGCGCTTCTGCTGCCTACGACCAATATGCACATGGGACTTCCCAGCAGTTCTGACCCCAGCGAGGAGGCATGGCACACACAGATGTTATCTGCGCTTGTTCTAGACAGGACGCACAATGAGTTGGAGAACTTGCTTGGTGTCTCATCCTCCACAGCCTCTCAAGCAGCGAAGTGTGTACAGCTTATCTGAGACACTTAACTAAGGCATCTGTGTTAGAGATGCAGCCACCTTAGGCTCCCTTTATACCCAACTGGGAATGAAAAATCCCCAAGAGATCATTCACATCCTAGGACAGGACATATCTCCCTATGGGTGTCTATCACCCACAAAAGAAGCCATGATGTGAGTTGATGTGAGAGTCACGTGGCTCACTCACCTCATGCTGCAGCTCTGCAGAGATGGTGAAGCCTGAGGGGCTCTGACTCCTGGCCTCCCTCTTGAAGGATGCAGGCAAGAAGCTCTGGCTCAGCCCTCCAGTCAAGGATATAACCTGGCTGGTTTTACTCTGAATTTGCTATCTGTCATCTAACATCCAGATTTTGCACAAACTGCTCTGTATGCACCCAGCAGCCATTTGTTGGAAGTGGCTGGGTGCTTTGTATAAAGTGGCAACTGTAACTGGAATGAACCGAAAGACTCCCACTGATTGCACTTTGGACCAAGCCAAGGGTAAGAAGCAAATCTCTGAAGTTCACTAAGAAACAGGAAAGAAGGCCTGTTTCTTCAGCTTATTCCTGGTAGATTTTGAGTATAAGCTAAGAGAAGAGGCAGAAGGCAGAAGATAAAAGAGAATTCAGGCACCTTTCTATTAAATCAAAAACCATGCAGTAAACTAATAACAACAGTACTTCCAGGGCCAGTGTCCCTAATTTGACCTTGCAGTTCTGCTCAAAAGCATTAAGCCAACATTTCAGAAACAAGAGAAAGGGAAAGGGGATATATGTTAAAGAAAGAAAGAATGGAGGGAGGGGGAGGGAAGGCAAAGGAATAAACAAGCCTTTGCGACAGCAGGAAGCTCTCTCTTAATTCTGAGATAATGAAACGCTTCTAACCAGGCCCAACTGCTGAATATTACAAGAGCCATCATTTCGTGTGGATTGCATGCAGCTTTATTTTCTACTCCCCTGCATGGACTGAATATGATTCACAGCACAGTCACAGGAAACAGTCATTACTATTTATTTGGAGAGAGATGAGCGACTGCTCTAAACAGCATCAAACTGCACCTGCAATGGTGCAGAGTATCTGTTTTATTAAGCACACCCATGCCCTCTTCTTTTCCCTTCTTCTCCTCAAAATTCTCTTTACAAAGAGCATTTCATTACAGTGCTGGCAGCGTAGTTCAAAAGTAAAGAGGCAGATTTACAATGATCATTAGAGAAGATGCAAAAGCATGGCAGCAAATGCCAGCTTCAACACTTTGTGCTCTCAGAAACACCCCCACACCAAGCGCACACACAAACGATAGGTACACAAAGAGGCAAACTACTCATAAAGAATAGCTAGTTATATTCTAATTATAATATAGCACGTCTGACTGGGGCTGACCCTCCTTCCCCCACTTCTTATTTTTCTTGCTGACTGGAACGTATCAGAACATGCCGAATTCACCCGGTTCCAGACAATTGCAGAAAACTGCTCCTTGCTCCCTACCCCCAAAGCAGCTCCTGCACTCTCTTCACAAGACACTGCTTACAGCACTGCCGCAGCAATTTGTCTCTGGCTGGGCAGAGCGATGGGCAGCCTGCTGCCGGGCTCGCCGCGGCCCTTGCTCCTGCCACAGTCCATCAGCCAGCGCTGCAGCCAGCCTGGCCCCTGAGGCACTGCGCCGCGGTGAGCACTTGCCCTACAAGGTGAGGAGGCCGCAGCTGATCTCACCCCTCTGCTCACCCTGCCGTTCAGCAGCCTCTGCTGCCGAAGTTCCCTTTGCTGAACGCCATGGGCTCGAGTTTAAAACACACCTATAGGAAATTCAGAGCACTCAAAGTGCAGGCCTCCCGTCCGTAGCCGTTATTGCCCAAGCGTACTCACCCGACGTGCTTACAAAAATGCAACACTTACTTACACTAACAAAGTCCTCCCAAAACAGCACGGCCCTGTTTCCTGTTGGTTTCAGGCCAACAGTAAGAAGAAGCTAAGGCCATTTCATCCCTCTGCTGTAGGTATCACTGTCTCAAGGACTTGCACCCTGTGATGCCATTAAAAGCTTCGGGAGATTAAAAGTGTGGATTTTCTTGTTTGTCTAGCAAAATAAGGTACTTCACAAAAAAATGGATTGCTCTTGAAAACTAATACTTCTAATAGCAGTGAACAAATGCACAGATTGGATTGTTTTTTTCCACAGTGAACTTGGGTACTTATTTCTTTAAATTATTTTTGGCCTCTGGGAGAAGCATGGTTTCAAAACACACTTACGAGAACATCCTCTTTCTGTGTGTTCATTCTGACAGCAAATAAGACTAAATGCAAAGAAAGCGTAAAACTCATAAAACAGGGAGCAGCTCAGATGCCCAGCACCCTTATGCATAATGGATCATGGTGAGAATAACAATACAATGGAAAGAAAGAAAGAAAGAAAGAAGAGAGTGTGGAACTGGGGACAGATAAAGGGAGGTGGGGAAGCAAAAAATTCATGGTGAGCTGTAGCTTCTTTACACCATGGCAGCATGGCAATCGCCTTGTATATCTGGCACCTAGATGCTAAAGCAACTGGCATAGCTAAAAAGATGGTGTAGGAGAACTAAATTAACAGGGTTAATACACACACTACTAAAAGCTGCATCTGGCTGGACCACAAGCTGTAAATGCTCCTAGCCATTTTATACTTTTCCCTAATTGGTTCTAAAAATCTCTTCACACTGCTTCTCCTGCCACCACCTAATAAAGGGCTTTTACAAGAAAACTTTCCATCTTGAAGCGGGGTTGCACCCATTTTGGGTCTCAGCAACTCCAACTATTACCCCAAGAGGAAAAAGCAATCCCTGAAAGTAACACGATGCACCCCCTCCCTACTGGGCTGAGAGCTCTGCTCCACAATTCACAGTTACAGACTTTGCCAGCTAGGGAATAAGGAATCTCACTTCACTGCTGCCAAAGCATGGCAAAATAAAATAAATAAAAATTTCAAAAGTGCGTAGACATTCTCAGAGGCCTGACAGAGGTCTTCTGCGGGATATAACTAATGTTACAACAGCAGCTAGGAGCACAAGACTGAATGACTTCCCATGACACTGTATCTAAAATCCCACCAGAAAGTCTCATGAAATAGCTTTGCAAAACAGCCTCGTGATAATCCAACCACAAAGGCAGTGGTGACCACGACGTGATGCAATGTCAGTGCCAGACTAAAGCCTGCTCTCAACCACGGCAGAGTGAGAAAGCAGCTCATTTTCCATGACCTGATTTACTTTGCTCACCACACCTTACACCGACATTATCACACTCAATGTGATCGATGACCCGTCTAAGCCAATACTCTTTAGAAAAGCGGAAGAAACCTTATATCGGGTAGGTGAGAAATCAGCCATCCCCAGTATCAGGTCTTTTCTCTGACTCCAAGGAGAATGCCTTAAATCCAGAGGTAGGAGGACCACCAAGAGCAGTGCCAGTTACGGCGTGATTTGTTTTGCAGTACGGACACTCGCTCACTCAGAGCTGATCCCAAACTGTTACCATTTCACTTTCGCCTTTGATAGCCATTAGTCAAGCAACATCTGGGGACAGATTCCCTGCTCAATTACAGCACTGTACCCCCCAGCTGACAGGGTTGTTCTGTAAACATATCCCCAGAACTGAGAGGCAGGTCTCACATTTTATTTTCCGCAGTCGGCAGTAGCTGAGGTAAAACACTGGAAAGGTCTCTAGGAGCTGTCAGAGAGCAGCCTGCAGCAGGCAGGAGTGGCGCGAGGCTGGTCCATGCTCCCCTGGCCACCCTGGCCCCTGTCAAGGAGGGTCTTCCAGGGGACTAGGCCACTGACACGCTGAAGGCCTCAACACCCATCACCCTCGCAACTCCTCTCAGAGCCCTCACTTCTTGGCGCCGTCAGCGCAATGCTGTCCCTGCTGAATTATTTTTAAGCAAAAGCCAGCGTTTGAGGCAAAAAAAAAAAGCTTCTCGACACGTGAACTCTCAGCCTGGGAGCAGGGCAAGAGCTGCGAAAGATTGGTGGGTTCCCCCCTGCTCCCGGTGTTTAAATGATTAATTAATAATTTCTGGAAACCAACTCACAAAAGGAGAGAGGGTAGATTTTCAAAACTATCAGCTTGTAAATGGAGCAGAGCCGATTCTCTGGCAACTGTTCTAACAAGGTTTCTTTTTTCACAGTATTTGTTTTATGCTTCCTAAAGATCTGTCCCTAGTCTAAATCCCAGCAGGGGGAGATGCCAGTGGAGTTTAATTACATTCCACCTATAGGGAACATTCGAGGAACAGGGCTCTGAAAAAAAACAACTTGGATTTAAAAAAAAAAGAAAGTAATCTGATTAAAGCAATGATATCAATGTGCTGTGTCTCCTAACCGTAGGTTTAAAATGTTCCCTTCTTACAAGTCTCAAGGCACAGAGCCAAACTCTCTGCAGAAGCAAACAGGGAGTTTATACCATCAATTTACACTAGACATTCAGCATTCAGGCCTACAGTTTAAGTAAACAGTGATGAGAAGTGGCATTTTTAAAGGGTTTCTCTTTTATTTTTATTATTGTTACTATTTTTATAAACTAGACACTAGACATTTTCTGGGGTGAAAATCCTTGTGATTCAGGACAGGTTTGAGCTTGGACACGAGCTATTGTTAGTGCTTCAGAGGTTTAAAAGTGGCCCTGCATCCCGCTGGCTGTCACGCATGCATACATGGCGCACGAGCAGCAGCCTGCGCCCCTGCAGATGTCGGAGGCGCACCTAGTCCGAGAAGGGAGGGTGCACAGGAGTTTAAGACATGCACATTAAATGCAAAAAGGGAGACTCGCAGATCTCTCCAGTCACGACACGGGAACCCCCTGCCCTCAGCAGTAGTGCAAAGGAGAGGAAAGAACGGCCCACAGCCTCCTCCGGGGATAATTCTGCAAACCTGGAAAACTCATCTGTGGGAAGTACCTTTCTCTTTAGGAATCAGGCTGCTCCAAACGACTCCTGGGTGTTCAGCTGGGAAATCTGAATGGCTGAGTAGGCTGTGGAGGAAAAATACGGCATTCAAAGCAGAGAGGCAAAACTGGGCCTTTTCACCGTTTCTCCTTCTGGTACTCCTAAATCAGTCACCTTTGTATTTGCAATGAGACACTCGGAGAGCAGCTCCCATTAGGAGCTGGGAACGGGGCTGCGAACCTCAGCGTGCCACTAGCTATCTGGAGTTGGGTGTTGCATCCTGCTGCGTACAACAGAGAGTCCTTCCACCCAACAAGCACTGAAATATTTAATCATCTGAAATGTTCAAGTGTGACAAAATTATCAATGAAACTAATTAAGAATCTTGAGATAATGAGCACTGATGACAAAATGTTCCGCTCTAGTGCTTGCCATTAGGCAGCCAGGATTTATAACATCTGCTGCTTACACAACTTGGGTCCTCAAGGAGCTCGACGCACTTGTACAACATACACTTCCATGGACACATAGTCCTGTTCAGCACTGTGATTCGAACTACCCGTGCCCACCGGGCAACAGCCCCCAAATTAGGGGCCATAACCCAGCTTCAGGTCACCTCTCTGGAAATGCAAACAGATATGGCGTCACAAGCAGCCAAGCTGGAAACTGCCAGGTTTCACGCTTGCCCAACCGAGTCCTAAGGTCTAACCCAACCAAGCTCTATTCGTATCAGTGGATTCTGATCACAAAGCGATCAATCACATGGATTTCAGAGTGGCTGGCCATGGGAATATGGAGTTGAGGGCATACAGAGCAGGCACAGGAAGGGATAAGGTCATCGATTCGGCGAAAAGTCACGGAGCCAGCATTTTATGCACCGGGATTTTACAGCAATTTAGGACAGGAAGTGAACTGATGTCAAGGCAGCAACACTGCAGATGGGATTTTGAGCAGCCAACATGTAAATGGAGTTTGGCAAAGCTCCTGTGACTAACAGCCTTTTTTTTTGTGAAAAGTGTCATTTTTAGATACAGTAGGAGAAATGTTGCCTTCTGCCTGCCCAGAACAGGTGTACAGATGTCGAAAGAGAGTTCAGGCGAGTGCCAGGTAGTTGAGAGTTGTCACTGGGTATGTAAGCTGCCTCACACCATCTCCAAGTTTTGCAGGAGGCATATTTCTCGGAGCTCTCCAACGAACTGCTTCTCTATCCGACCCCGTCTCTCAGCTCAGTACGCAGCATAGCTTGATTTTTATTTTATCTTTGTTTCTAAGCTAAGCTCTCTATGCTAGGCCAGCTCCTAAGCGAGGGAAACAGTAGGTCTCTCTGACTCACCAATGTGGCTCCTTACGAGCTGCCCACGAGACAGGTACAGCTAATCTGAAATGACGCCTGGTAACTGCAACATGTAATTTCAGACTCAAGGCACCAATTTCCCAGTCAGTTTGTAGCTACACTGTGTTACCGTAATGGGTTCTCTGCACAATTATCGCAACACTTAGTAAGTTATTCGTTTTGGAAGCGGCTAAGTGTTGCAAATGATTTTCTTTTTAAAGGAAGTAGGCATATTTTCCTCTGTCAGAAACAAATAGAAGAGTTCCCCCCCCCATTTTGTTTATTATTAATGTTTCACAAATAATATGATTCCATCTTTAGTATTAATATATCTTTAGTTTAAAAAAAAAAAGCATTAAACAGGCAAGAATTTAAAATCCAGGTGTGCGTGCCTTTGTGGCAACGGCACACATCAGGCACAGGCAGTTTGAATATTTTATATTTCATAATTTTTTCCCTTAAATAATTAACCAGTTTTAACTACTTATTGTCCAGTTCTTCCAATGCTGCAGATTTAACTGTGTATTACAGCTCTGACTACTCCTTTTAAATCTTTGCTTCCCTAATAGCTCCGAATCTAGACAGAATACATCCACGAGCCCTGCTGAATTTTTAACCTCAAAATTTGTTTCTTACATCACTCTGAAGAACAATACAAATTCATTTTCTACAGCTTCCCCTTTGTGCAGCAAAACCAAACAGCTCCATTTAATACCTTTAGTGTTCACTGGATGAACCAGTGTTCAGTCTATTATCTCTTACCATAGTAAGAGAAACCTGCCAGCTGCAGCTGGTAATGTGGGCTCATTTGACACAGTTTTTGCCTCCTGCAGTCCAGAAGTTAAGAGGTTAAAACCCCACAGCTTGGTCTGGTTACTGTGCATCACTGACAGTAATGCAGATCAGGACCAGGAGACAGAGTGTATGGCACCAGGAGAGAGTTGCGCCCTTTGGATAACACATGGAAATTAAACCCTTTCTCCCCATTGCTCACTTGAGAAAGTTCTCTCAAGACCTTTTCAAAAAACATCTACTATCAAGAATGTCCTGATCAATATTTCCCCCTCCCATAGCAAAGCCCAGTGCTGAAGGATATTTAAGCGCACATATACTTAGATGCATAAAGAGGCATATAAGTGCTTGGTAGAGTTTGCCAATGCACTGCTTAGAATTTGCATATCTGCATATGCACAGCAAGTGTCTCGCGGCTACCACATTTCTCTGTAAAGTCTGAGTGTTAGTGAGATTTAACTTATTACTTCCTTAATCTGAAATTCTAAAGATAATAATAAAAAAGAGACAGTATTCAAGCCTCAATTCAATTTCAAGAAATCATTCCAGCAATTAATTTTGACTTGGTGAGAATTAAGAGATCTGGAAACACTGTTTTCCTATAAAATCAAAATGCAAACCCCCAACCTGTGTCAACGCTTTCCAGCTACGTTCTCTTAGTGTATTTATAGAGCTATAGTAAAAGGAAAATAATAGATTGACAAAAAGATATGGCAACACTTAGAAACACTTAACTACACTAACTGCAACACTTGTAACAAGGGAGCACTGAGCAAGAACAGCTCTGTGAGATGAGCTTGGTAATATTTCATTCTGGTGAAGACTGCTTTTAAAATACTTTATCCAATTCTAATATCCACATTTTCAAAAGGATGTTGAAAAAAAATAGATGAACCTCTGAAAACAAGCACCTATATGGTTCAACTTCTAAAAAACCCACATATTTTACAAAGAGAAATTTTAAGAACTTTCTTATAATTTTAATACAAGAAAACATTAATAGGTGATATCATCATAGTTTGTAATTATAGTCTGCACCAGGGGAGAAAATACTTTTCACAGGCAAAGGGTCCTTAATACACCAGCCAAAGAATGACAGAAGTTCAGGGGAATCTGTGGGCAATAAATTCAAACTGGAAAAAAAGATAGCCTTTATTTAT
The DNA here is from genome assembly GCF_036417845.1 of Apteryx mantelli. Classification (NCBI taxonomy): domain Eukaryota; kingdom Metazoa; phylum Chordata; class Aves; order Apterygiformes; family Apterygidae; genus Apteryx; species Apteryx mantelli. The sequence continues at coordinate 159,228,355 of NC_089978.1, read as the reverse complement.
TTTAACTGAGGAATTAATTAACTATTGAAACAGATTAACCAAGTATGTGGTAAATACACTATTGCTTGGTAGTCCTTAAATCAGGACTGGTCATATTTCTAAAAGAAACAGAAAGGCAAGGGCAGAAGAAGCAAGATTCCTTGCATGGCATTCCTAGCTGTATTTACACATGATGTCAGGACTGGTGACTGAGATGAATCCTTATACCAGGAATGGGGATGAAATCAGAGCCCAATTCCAAATGCTGCCAAACATGGGAAAAGTTCACATCTGAATGTTATGACCTGGATCTATCTACAGTTTTCTTATAAAATCAGAACTAGAAAGGAATGCAGGAGGTTCACTGAGCACCAAGCCTCCGTGTCCTTGCACTGCTCTCCATTTAACTGCACTGCTAAGACTCCACTGATAGTAAAAGATTGATTTAAAAGACCTTTCTACAATCTAAGCAAACACTGAGCCTGGTTAATGTTACATATCATATCCTCTTGTCGTTTACTGCGACTCTGCATGTTTACTACGTCTCTCACTCTCCCTCAGTACCATCCCCAATTTTACAGCAGAGCAGTTGGTCCTTTGGAGCTGAGTGCACAGTTGCATCCATGAGCCTAAACTGCAGCAGTTTCTCACTTATTCACACACAACACTGATCCCACTTAGGATCTGAACCAAAGCAACACCCTCACAGGGCTTTGGGTCAGCTCTTTGCAGATTTCCCAAGTTACAGGTATCTCTGCATCACCACTCGGCAAGAAGAACTTCCCTCCACTAAGATCCCAATTTTTAATCAGATCATCTGCATTCCTATATCAGGATTCTGACTTCAATCTAACACAGGATATAAAAGAAGGCAGCGTGAACAGAAAAGAATAAAACAATTGTTTTCACTCTATTTTTAACTTTTATAAGAAAATACCTTATTTTGCGTGGGTTATCTCCTTATATCAAAGTTAGTATGCAGCATGACAAAAACATTCGTGTTCTTCCCACCTATAAAGAAAGAAAACCTACTGGAGTGTGTCATGTTTTGTCTTTTCTTTCTCTTATCCTTTTTCTGAATTGCTGGTTCCCTTTGTGTTCCTTGCCAGCAAGATGTGTATTGCTGTTTTCCAACAAGAGATGCATCTATAGAGCCTGATTCTCAATTACATCGAGGTCCTACCACAGCAGCATAAGGAACCCTTAGCACAGTTGCAAGTGCATGTTTATATGTTAACAAGATCGTATCATGAAGTAATAAGGTGAGGATAATATTGCTACAGATAAAGTATAAGGATGACGTACACACACCTTGACAGTCCATTCCCATTACAGGAGCGGTGAAAGAGGGCATAAGCGACAACTGAGAATCAGGCTCCTGGTTTGCAGTTACCCTGGATACAGTTTGTAGGAATTATACGTTTAATTAATGCAAAATGTGGAGACAGTTCCACAATCCTAAAATCTTTAAAGGCAACATGTTAAAGACACTTTTGTCCAACATTTCTAGAACAGCAAAACTTGCAACAATGGAACAAGGATAATTAAAAAGATTAACAAAGCATTTTGTTTCACTTGCTTTTCTTGGAATCTTTCATTTTTAAAGTCAGGAAAGAAATTTTATGTCATTTAATTAAAACAACTGGGAGTTTTCTTTAAAAAATGTACTAATTTAAACAGAATTAATTCAGGGAAGTCCTATGCCCTTGGTTGTATAGAAGATTAGACTGCACAGTAACAAACCCCTAAACTTAAAACCTATGGCTTCATTAATTTCATAGACAATACCTCTTTTTTTTTTTTCCTCCCGGCAGAATGGAAAGGAGTGTGCTTTGGGGGGACTACTCAAAACACTGGGAAAAAAAATATTCGAGTTTCTGGTCCCGCATAAGGTGATGCGCATACTTTAACTTCAGCATACCAGTAGACCTACTGAGCTCAATAATTCAGATCTTTATGTAATGAAAATCAATGTATTTTCACTGAAGCCTACAGGGGCAACGCCAAATTATTTTGCAAAGGATTTTTTGTGTGATTTCAGTGAACCAGAACATGTAAATTTGCATGATGAAGTCTTTATTTCCCCCCAACAAAACTTTTAAATTCTCTGTGCCTCCTTGAGCTCACCCTCAAGAAAAAAAAACAAATCAGGGCTATTAATATTACAAGCCTTGTAGGGAGGTTTTGAGGTTAATATTTTTATATCATTTGGGTGTTATTGGATGAAAAGTGCTAAAATAACATAAAATATTTTTAAAAGGTATGATATCTTACTTTCAACAGCAGGAGCTTGTGGTGCTGAAGTGGCAGAGTACCTAACCTAAAGAAAAGGAAGTCGCTTGCCTGACAATTACAGTTTGGGTTAAACATTGCTCAAATGTGTAGGTAAAGCCACCACTCTTCTCTCTGGGCAAATACGAGAAACAGATAAGCTCCATTATGGAACTGAATAACCGGGATTAAAGCCCCCGTGCAAAACACAGGCGACCATCTCAATGCAAAGCCAGGTTACAAATAAGGCACATGTGCGGGCCGAGCGGCTTCTCTGCGTCATTCTCTGTGCAGACCCGCATGTTCATGAAAGCAGCAAAAGGATCAGAAAAAGAAAACAGAAGTACAGCTTACACAGCCTGGAGAAACAGCCTGGAAAGAGACCACCACCATCCCCACCGCTTCGCAAAGTCGCCAGCGCAGAAGCCACGTCCTGCTGTTCCATTCCTGCTGCACTGGGCAAAAAGAGAGTTTGCACATTCCTGGTAAATAAGGAGGGTCACTTGAAAGATATTTGGCTTCTAGCCTTAAGCCAAACAACCTCAAGGCCGGGGAATTTTGGCTAAGTGCTCTGCTCAACAAAAGTAATCAGTGTAAACAGCCAACAAATTACGGTATGGCACTAAATCTAACAAATCTTAAAATCTTTCTCGGTTGACTATTTGGCCACATCTGCAGAGGTACACTTTTCAGTAACTGAGCTGACACACACTGCTGGCGAGGGATCAAGCACTCCAAATTTACATCCAAATTTTGCATTTTATCACACAATAAGCTTGCTCAGGCGACAGGCAATATTTTAGGTGACAATCTGCGACTTCTTGCTCCTCCCGTCTCCATAGGAAATCGCTGGTAATCATGACTTCTTATTAAAGATATCAAACATATACAGATGTTTTAAAATAACAAGCTGTTGGGGGAAAAATAGAACCGGTGACACTATCTGAAGACAGGCACGCAACTGGTGTCAAGCTGTGCCACTTAAAAGCACTTCTATGGCACCCACCTATGAGAGCCTGGCAGTGGATACTTGCAAATTTCTCACAGGCAGGGAGTGAAATGCTTTTAAATATCACCTTCCTCCCCTCACTTCTGCTCCCAGTGGGGGTCTCTGCTGGCTGCTTTCTACCAGGTGGGCACACTGAAATCACTTCTAAATAGCAATTTCTCCTACTGTTTGACTTCTTCAGTGCCCAGCTTGGGGACATCTATCTCTGAGTGTGGGTCCTAGCACCACAAAGCATGAACTGTACAGAGTTGCATGTGCTGAGCTAGATGTGACACCCTGCAACACCCCGAGGTGCTGGGTTTATCCCACATCAGAGCCTTTTGTGGGTGAAATTCTGGAAATTTGAATGTTGGAGGGACACCCATTGCGAGCAACACTGCTTGGGTAGACACAGCCTTCAAGAACGGAGGGCAACAGTATAAAGCTGGGAGAAGAGCATAACCTGACCAACAGCAAATGGGTAGCTGTGCTCTCCCACCTTGAAAAACACCAAAGGGGAGAGTACTCCCCTTTGGCAAGGCTGAACTTGGTGGCACTCCAAATGCCAGCAGTTCACTGATTATCAAGTGGAAGAGGCAATCCTACTGCCGATCGTTCAGTGAAATTCAAGTAAACCCTTCATGACTTCTCCCCCCTTTCCCCTTAAATTGAAACAACATCAGAGCTATCTGCTGGTGGTGCTTAAATGCTTGTGTTTTTAACATCAAAGAGGCAGGAGTTTTGGACCCCCTGATTCCTATACTTACATACCTTTGGAAATTAACATAAACATCTCAGCTGGCTACCAATGTGATTAAGATGTGCCTCTACTTGGCAATTTTTCCTTTGAAACAAAGCAAAGGCTTTCATTTGTTAAGCGAAAATTCCCTGGTGGAAACCCCTCTCTCTTCCCCTCCCACTTCTGACCCCACATTGGGCACTTTAATCTAATTTTGGTTTGAGGTTTTAGAAGCTGAACGCTGCTTCTGAAGATCACTGAAGGGAAAAAAATCACTGGGAGGAACACTGCACTTTGAACTGAAAGTCTCCGGTACAATGCATATTGGAAAAAGCACTAAGAGCATTCCCCAATCACTGCAGCTGTATTTTCACACCCAGTTAGAAGAAATGAAAACCTGTGGTAAATAATGCTGCTTTGCACAAGCCCAATTACCCTAAATGATAAATTACCTAATTATTTCAGCTCTAGAGTCTTTTCCAAGTTCTTTATCCTTTTCTTTGTAGTCACTGTCTGCAGAACAAGAGCATTTGACTGTTACTAATTAGTGAGAGGGAAAGATGCAGGACACTTAGTAAATTCACTTTCCTTTAAATCCATCTTACAGTTATTTTTCCCCACCATGAAAAAGAAAAGTAATAATTTATTTAAAAGCTGCTCTGCTGGAAGAAATTTTTCTCCCTGACTACTCTATGATATTAAAAGTCAGCTTTTGTTTTTTACATTCTCCAGAAAGCTGAAGGATTAAAGGCACAGCAAGGTTAGATTAACACCTTGAAATTATCTATAAGGTTCTTTACTTATCAGGCTATTAAATCTTCATTCCTGACTGCACAAAACCTTCCTCATATCGTAGCCTCAGCGCATATGAATTTGATGCGTCTTGAAAACAAATCCCCAAAAAGCAAGCTCTCTTAGAAGTGCTTTGTTCCAGCTCATGATACATGGACTTTCTGACATCTTTTTACTTCCTCCTTCTTTTATTTAAATCAGCAACTGCAATAAGGGGCTACAGATAATTCTCTAATGCTCAGAACTTCTCTAACTCCTCTCAATTTTCTCCTTTAGACTTGAAATGTAACACTGAGTATTCAGACAGGTGTTAAAGCATATTCGAAATTTCTATTGCCACCAGAAGGTCAAAATCATTTTAACTTGTTTATTCTTTTTGACCTGAGGGTATGTTAAGCATAAAAAAACCAATACCACCTTTGTATTTTTCCCCTCCACTTATTAACAGAAACATTTTTGAAATTGAATTTTTTGTTTCAGATGCATGTAAAACCAGAATGTTTTACATATAAAAAAATATAATTATTTTGTTGGATTCTGAAAGCACAGATTTCAGGCAGGTGGAAAGTGTTGGGTCAACAGTAGTGAAGAATGAATTCTTCTGTTTGCACAACACGTCTCGAATGCCCTACGCCTCAGTGGCAGTCAGGAGGGATGGTTCCTATGTGTGAGAAAGTAATTCCGTTTTTAGTCTCATTACATCTGAGGCCTAAGTAAACTGCAGAATCTGGTACCGGTTATTAAATAAGTCTTCATTCAAGCACCTATTTGTCCTCTAAGAGTTGATAGAAACCCACAGTCCAGTCCCTACAAGACATCTGGGTTTCCAGAGTATAGAAATTCTCAGTCTTCACTGCCCAAGCCCCAAAGGCCATCTCAGCTGCTGCTACAGAGGTGAAAGAAAATCCACTTCTAATCAGCCCACACCCCCAGAAAGCATTTTGGGGCACTGACCAAAACATTCAAGATGGGACTAGTTGTGCTGAGATGCAAGGCTGTAGTTGCTTTAAAGGCTTTAATTTTCAAAAAGACCTGCATCCTGCCCTCTGAAAATCAGGTAACAAATTATTTGCGGACACTAGTAAAAAGATGGTGACATTCAACTCTCTGTGACAGTGAAAAAACATTAACTGTTATGAAACTGAACAGTCCTTAAAGAGTATGAATTTTCTATTTTTTTCTTTGCATTTTCCTGACTACTTCCTCAGCATCAGCCTTGCCATTTAGTTATTAGGGAAATGGGTTAGTAGGAAATCCACATCACTGGAAGACCACTGTATTTCTAGAGCAAGGAAAAACCCAGAAATACTACCATTTCTTTCCATCCACATTAAAAAGGAAATATAAGATGAAACAAGACAAACAATACAAAAGTAATCTGTTGCTGATTAAAAGTAATACACAAACACATCGTTAGAAATGGAAATTTTTTAAATACTTATGTGCTGTCAGGGTGGTAGGAGAGGAAGAAAAAAGAGGAGGAGGTCACAAGAAGTTCATTCCACCAAGAACTGTTTTACATAGTCATGAAATGCAAACTAGTTTCCATTCCTTCTGGCACAGGCTCATTCAGCCTTCACTTTGAATGCTTATTGACAAATAAATGGACTGGTTACTTCCTATTAATGCTACCTAATTTATGTACATACCTGGAGGAAAAATTCCATTTTGACCTTACATTCATATGAGCTAAGAACATTTTTAAGCTACAAATACGTTGAATACAAGTTTAATTTCATCATGGTTGCTGCTGGGGATTTGCTGTTTTTTAACAAATTAGGCATGTGTTCTCCTCAACTTAGCGTTCACACCTTGCACATATAATATGTGCAATTCAGGAATCTGTGTTGAACTTTCAGATGAAAGACCTTCTTTTCTTCAGCCATGATTTATTTTCTCCCTCCTTCTTTCTCTCTCATGTGCATGCCACACAATTTGTTAGTCATTTTTGTTTTATAAGCTCTTTCCCAGTTCTTCTCCTCTCTTCCCCTGCCCATGAACAGTCCTCATCCAGAGAGTGGTACTTGTTTTCCCAAATCTCAAGAGTCACTATTGAACAGGGAGAGTGCTACTGAGGCAAGATTTTATCCACGAGTCTTGAAGGCATCTCAGAACTAGGGAAGTCAGTGGTGACCCTTGCAGCAGATAAGGATGTGAGAGCTGGAACAATGTGTTCATCCCCCAAAGAATCTGCCCATTAACCTGGGGACAGGGAAGGATCTCATTCCAACTGGATGCTATTAACACGAAACTTGAAAATGCTTCTTTGTTTACTTTGGTATTTAGTATGCCCCAGGAGACAAGTTCCTGCCTGATGAATCTATTGTCTGTTAACATTGAGACACAGTGTGGGGTACTGACACGCATGTCCAAGGCTGCCCTCTCTCATTCTCCTCAAATTCAGTAGGACCAGATGTCTTGGTTTCTCTCATTTCTTACACCCAAGGTTGTGCCTCTGGCTGGCTGTCCTCCCTTTCTTTCCTATGTATTTACTATTCAGCAGCACATACCTTACAGAAAACCTTTTGGTGCCTAACTCCCATTAAAACCAACATAGCTAAGTGTCTAAATACCCTTCTGGACTTGGCCTCTACTTCACACAACAGACTTCTCAGTGCTAGAGAGACAGCAAACAAGAGATCAGGCACTGATACCTGGAAAAGGCTCCCTGCTGTTCCTAAGCTGTCATGCAGTGCACACCTTTCTTCTTGCCACACCTAACTGCTCTTGTAAGCCTGGTAAGAGCATCTCCCTCCCGAAGTCAGTGAAGGGGAGATTATTTACTGTGGCTTGATCTTATCACCTTGCTTCTGCAAGGCCCAATTGTCCAGTGCAAAATCTGATCTACCTCTCCTACCTGGAATTGTCCTCTACTTTGTCAACAATGTTACCTAACTGTAGCCAAAAACCACAGCACTAGTACTGCTAATTAGCATTGATTAACATTGATACTGATATGAACTGGTTTTCTCTGTCCCTGGCAGCAGCATGTTGATTGCCCTATAATGTCCAGAATGGTAAACAGGAGCAATTGGGATACAGATCCTGAAAAAAACTGTAACCAATTTCTTACTCAGCTGTGATATTTTTCCCTAGTTTAAAAGCAAATATGCTCTTTCCTCCAAAAAAGCCTCAGATGGAAGGGAAGAAGGGAATAGAAAGACGGGGAAGATGTATCCCTCCCTTACTGCCTCTTTAAACAAATCTGTCTAACCACATTTAAAGTACTGTATTGTTAAGGTGTTCATCATTAAATGTTCCATGTCACTAGAAAAATTTATTCTTTAACATGAACCTTGTAGCAATGATAGTGGGTCAATTATTATGATGATGGCAAAATACCAAGAAAATTCATGGGTGAAAATGAATATGTGTCTAGCATACATTACCTGAGACTCAGTTTTGCTCAGGAATAGCAATAAGGTAGAGTTATGGAGCAACATGTGACATTGCAAGCAAAAGATAAATTAGACTTCATGGGCAAGAAACTGATAAGCTTGAACTGAAAATATGGAAAAATAGAAGTCTTTTTTACTTTGGTGAAGAGGGGGTAAAAATCCCCCTGTAACATCAAAAAAAAAAAAATATTGCTAGAAATCTCACCTTGAAATACGGGTACATTAACCATCTCAACAACTCATCTTTTCAAACTGCACAGAATCTCCAGTTCTCAGCTGTCAAAGGGATTTCCCTGAGAAATGATTTTTTTTCATATCCAGATTGCCTATTTAGCAGAGTTCTTGGAAAAGTCAAGGAAGGGGGACAATGTCACGATACCACTGGGGTTTAAAACAGTGACTTTATGAAGTTAAGCTAAGAGTAGACTTTTTGAAAAAGCAAGGCCAAAACATTTCTAAAAGACCCTTGGACTTCCCAGTGGACTGATGCAACTCCTTCCATGTTATAAATAGCCTGAATCTCCAGGAAGTATTTATTTTTAAGAGATACCCACGGAGACCAGAGATCTCTAGATACAGTGCGAGAGCTACTAATATATGCTAAGCAAAATCAATTGCCCCATGTGGCTCCTGGCAGACCCACACTACCTGTTATCCCCTACTTCTGCCAATGGATGCCTGTGGCTGCCTACAAATCACAGCTTCCCTAAAGTGTGAGCGGCAACGGGAATCTTTCGGAAAAGCTTCCCAGACAACTCCTCCGGCTGGCACCACGAAAGGGACCTGGGACACTCAGCACAGGGGGGACATGTGGCAACCCATGTAAAGAGCTACGTGCTAAGGCTGGCACAGCGAGCAAGCTGAGCCCAAGTTTCTCCTCCTTGGGTGTTTTCTCCCAATATTTGGGTCTGCAAACAGGCTTGTGTCCAAGTGGGGGAACGCGAGGCGAGGTTGGGCACAAGCGCTTGCTTGGACTCGATCTCCTTATACAGCAGAGGCGCAGTCACCAAAGAGGCCAAAGCCCAGAGCCTCACTGTTCCTTCAAATGGCTGAATGTTAGGAAGAGTTAAGGACCAAAATAATCTTTGCCCAAGAAAAGTGACTCTGGTCTTCTCAAGTCCAAAGCTAGCACTCAAATCAGTAGATTCTAGATACTAAGAGAAGGGGGGAAATGTAGGGAGGGACTTAGTCTCTTCACCTCATCTGACAGTCTTGAAGTCATATGTATGAAAGTACTATGAGACAAAAGACAATTATCTGATTTCAAACATCCAGCAATTGTATGAGGAACTACAGAAATATAACCCAACAGCAGCCAGTAGAGAATGTAGAGACATGTTTAAAAGCTTTTTTTTTTTTTTTAAACAAAACTGACACTTGTGAATGATGTGAGGCTCTGCAACATCATTTCCTTGCACAAATAAAGAAATCAAGGAGGGTTGTTTCCTTCAACAGAGTAAACAGCAACATGATACAATGTTGCTTGTGCTTACAGTTTTTGTACGTTTTGTGCATATATATGTGTATGCATGTGTAATAATGACTCTCATCTATGGAAAAAAATTTTTTTTTTGCAAAGTCTATTTACAATTCAGGCTCCCTTGATAAATGCAAACCTCCACCGTCAGCAATATTTGCTTAGTGAAGCTTAGTCTCTGTAGTTGCAAGCTTCTGAGAGCATACTGCCTTGAGTTACTGCATGAAAGGCACCAAATTCATGCAAATTGTTGTGGGTAATTCCCTGACAGTGCCATCTCTCTGACTTTCACCTCTCATTTTCACTAATGCTCAGGGAAAGCATCCTGTGCTACCAAGGACATTCTCTGCATAAACAGCTTTAAAAAAAATAAAGTATTCAATTAGGCAAAATGACACCGTAAAACTGATTCTTCCTCTCACTGGTCTCTGGGAATTTTATGGGAGGGGAAAACTTTGAAAAGGCCAAATATGACCTTGCAACAAGACATCTTTCTGTTAGACTGCAGAATTATTAGTAAAGGAGATCGTCAATGTGAAGGACAGGATCATAAGCCAGCGCAAACTAGCGTGGCTCCACTGAAGTCAAGTTATCCCAGAAGAGTAACTAGCCACACCCAGTATATTTGATAAATTACAGTGTCAAGGTCATAAATCACAAAGCAGTGGCTTGTGCATCAACGCAGTCCAACCCGGCCCGTTCACAGCAGGCCACACGCAGCCATTCTAATGGAGTGAAGCTGCACCTCTTCGTAGATGAAACAATGGCATGTCATGACTTTGGGCTGGCATCGTTCAGTATTGCTGACAGGCAGTTTAAACGCTATCTGGTCAACGTTTTCAATTAAGCATATTAAAAATATTCCTAGGCTTTAGAGCAATAGAAGAGCAAATATTTATGGGAACAGGAAGATTTCTTTCCATTGAAGAAAAACCTCCAAACTTCCATTTAAATAGTGAGCTAATATCTCAGGACTTTGAAGTTCCTTTAAAATTTATGGGCTACAGCTAGTGGTGACAACATTGGTATGCCACAGCATCACTGAATAGTTACGCTAGCGCTTTGTGCGGATGGGAAATTGGGTAGAGTGGAGACATTCTGGGACTTATCTTGCTCTTCATTTCTCTACACCCCCATGTTCCTAAGGCCCATATCAACCAATGGTTACCTCAGAAAGCAAGAAAAATCTTCTAGGGCCATAACTTCAAAGATCAGAGTTAAATCTATGGCTCTGGTGTGGACTTTGGACAAACCACGTTTCCCTGTCCTTACCTGCAAAGGGGGCATATTCCCATTCTCTATCCATCACATGTGCAACAAAAGCATCTGGAGCTTTTATATTCCCCTATGAATGCCCAGCACAACAGGATGTGTGGCAAATCCTCCTCACACTGTTGGCCTTGAAGTGGTAGCACAGCAAAAGCAGGGGCCTGCCACGGTTCCCTCTTTCCTTTGACCTTTCTTGAGTGTCAGCAAATGTCATGACAGTGCCCCCTAACCCCAGAGATGACTTCTGCTACTCTTGTTTAACTAAGAAATGAGAGCTGTCCGTGGCATTTAAAAACTAGAATGGAAAACCCAGCTGGTCTTGAAGTCTTCAATTAATATTTTACAGTAATAGTTGCCCTTTCATCTGTGTACTTTTAGAGTGCTTTGGCATTCACTTTTTACTTCCCCTGACTCCTGCACTCTCCTCCACCTTTGCTTGGGATCCTGAAAGTATTCATAGGCACTTGCAGCAAGAGTGAGCAAGCTGCTCTTCTGTCTGAGCTTTACCAGGCCTCTCCTGCCTAACACTGTGCATCCTGGCAAATTAGTACAGCAATACATTTTTCAAGAGTTTGAGCAAATTTCTGTAAGAAGCATTAAGCCTTTAATACACCTGCTTCACATAGTGCTTTATGTAATAAAAGGTTTATCTAGATACAAGCTAATAAACAAAACTTGCAAGTATCGAGTCTTCCCATATGTTAATGCAAGACACGGATGTCTTTCAGTGAGAATATGCAGTAAATTATTTCTGAAGTTGAGATTAGAATTCAGGATGTTCCTTGCTCCAGATATCTCTATGCTTGGCACCTTCAAGTATGCATTTCTTTATTACAGGGAAGCACAGCAATTCATCTTACAGCCCCCTTTTGCCCTTCTTAGCTGCCTCAAAGTCTTCTTGCTTCCTCTCCCTCAAGAAAATAATGACTTCATTTCAGTGGTTCAACCCGATCTGTTTACTTTGTAACAGATTAGGAGCACATACATACCCACTTACAACATTTCACCTAAGGGTAACAAATAATTTCTTACCAGAAGTTAACTCGATCACCTGTGGTTTTGCAATCTATTTTGTGCAACTTTTCTTCCTGTCTAAAATTGCGTAGTCCAGTAAAACCAAAAAAACTCATTTATAATTGTAACTCACGCTTGAGAGGAGGGAAGAGAGAGGAAGGCAGGGAGACATTTAAGTGCTGAAATGAGAAGAGAGGCAAGACAGACAGATCTCTTATTAAGGGAATCTCCGGCATGGAAGATGCAGCAATTTTTCACTCCCATATGCTTGACAACACTTCTGTAAGTGGCTTAGGACAAACCACAGAGAGCAGCCCAGAGCACAGGAGGGCTCAGAAGGAAGCGTCCATCTGTTCAGAAGCAACACATGTTGCAGGCTTGCTACGCTTTTGCTAAGGACAAAACAAACCACCACCACCACCACCACAACAACAACAAAAGCAGCTTGGATTTTCAACCAAGTAATCAGTCATAAGTGCAAAAACTGTTCATGAAGTACATCCCTTCTGAAGACTTCTTTTAGCAACTCAGCACAGAGATAGTTGTTGACTGAAATGAGGAGGGTGAAGACCACAGGGTATTCCTCGTCATGTGGTTAATGTGGATAAAAACATCTCTTTTTCACAACTGTATAGCCTCTAACAGCTTTGGGATGGTTAGTCACAAGCACTATAAAATAATATGGCCCTTGAAACAGCAAACAGTTTTCCTCCCTGGCCTCTTTTCCTAGTATATATAAATTCAAGGCCAGCTTCTCAAGTGATGTAAATCATCATACCTGTACTAACACCAAACATGTTGTGGCAATTTACACCCCACTGAAGATCCGGCCCCTCTCGCTGTCCTGGGACCAGATTGGTGGTCCCTTCAGAAAGTAGTACTCTTTTATGCACACACAGATATAGGCATCCTGCCCCCTCTAGCTTGTAGTTAAATATCTTTTCATCTTGTTTATTTTGTTTTAACCTTCACTGTATCAAAGCACCCAGCAACAAGCTTGCAGCAAATGTCAACATTTTATTTTCGGTGGATGGTCTTTCATAGGGCACATATTACACCCCCACAAGGGATTCATGAAGAGGACCACATTAGAGTACCTATGATTTTAACTTCAGTCCCTCCATTTGAGGAATTATGCTCAAGTTTGTCTTTCCCAGTGCAGTTGGAGCAGGCACTGGGACTCACAGGTAGAAATTACTACTACTGCAATGATCACTTACTAATCAGAACCAGTCATAGTATGTATGGAAAGTGCCATATAAAAAGCTAGGTATCATTACTATTCCACACTTAAAACAGTAATATCTACCTTTCATTTGTACTTTTTACAGGTGTCTAGAAACACTGTGCTCATTTTATGGATAGAGTTGAAACAAATTGCCCAAAGTCAGCCAGAGTCCAACAGAAAGTAGTAATAAGGCTCCTGATTTCTTAGATCAGTGCACTACCCCCTGAAGCATGCTGCCACACTCATCTTTATGTGACTCCAAGGATGATTAATCACTGCTCATACCAAAGTCCCACCCCAGGGACTTTGCGGCCCTCAAAGACTGGGCCTGCTAGATCATCTCCAAATTCAAAGGGAAGATGCAATGTGCGGTGACAGTAGTCACCCACTCCAGACTCTGTGTCTCTCCTTTCCGGCAGACGGTGAAAATCGCTGCACTCCCTCTCACTACACCTGGTATTTCTCAGCAGCTTGTGCCAGACCAGCTCAGGGATCTCCACCACAGCAGTGCATGAGTCTTTCTCCTTCCCCATGCTGTCCCACACTGCTAGGGTCATCACTGCGTAAGCAAGACAGACGAAGATAAGAGCAAACTCAGGGGTATCCTCAGGTAGGAAACCTAGAGCCACTGAAATACTGCTCTATGCCCACTTGTACCAACCTTGCTCTCCTTACTGCTATCACAAGGTCACCGTGCTTTGAATTTTTGACTTGTGTGCCAGAAGGACTGGGCCTGTCATTTACAGCACCTTTTTTTCAGATGGCTCCCATGTCTTTATAAACTTTAGTAAATGAGTGTATAAACTAGATCTATCTACACATAAATCACTCTGTCCAAAGTACAGTGGTCTCTGGGATGAAACACAGCAGCTGCTAAGATCAGACCACAGCTCTGCACCACAGATTAGGGCAATAAAACATGCAGCATGAGGCAACTGAAATTGCTGGAGGAAGGAAGGGGGAGATCGTGGAGAGCATTTAGTAGTTATAATTACCTGAGTAGAAATTTGGCTAGAAATGGTACAGTGTTTAACACTTGTACATTTGCAAATCAAAGCAGTCTTCCACCACCTGTCAAAACAACCTGACTGTACCATTCTCCATGTTTTGGCCCTCTAAAGCTCTTTCTGAAAATTGCAAAGCACCTTGATAAGAGCAAAGCTGATGTGCTGAGCACAGGCTCTAACCTAATCAAATTTCTTAGCAACTGACTCAATAACCAACTGTGAGCCTGTAGCTGCTATGCCGCCCTCCCTTCCTCTCCCCTGCATGACAAATGAACATAGCATCTATATATTCCCTGTTTTAAAATAGCTTCTGCTGCTGTAACTCACAAACCGTTCACATAGATCTTATTTTCTGGGCCAAATGTAGTTAATTACAGTTACTAAGGGGACTGAACTGCTGTCTCCTTTTCCTGATTCTGGAGGGGGCTCCAAACCATAAACTGTTTATAACAAAAAATGTTTGGAGGAGGGGGAGGCACAGACTGGAAACATGAATTTCCTGTTATCAAAGAGAGCAGATAAATAGTTATCCTCTTCTCCCTCTTCTCCCTGGCCATACAGCCACATATGCATCATCTTCAACTAAACCACAAAACTAGTAAAAGTACGGGGAACTGCTCTGAAAGGTGCTTCCAATCAATATTACATGGGACAGGATGGTTTGGGATGAGGTCTCCAGTCCCATACTGTTTATGACTGTGTATGGAGCCAACCTGAAAAAAACTCACTCATTTGAGTGCTATTTCTCCAAGTTTTGACTTCTCTGTCACAAATCTCTCTAGCTCCCCAGTGTCTCCTAGACACTGAGAAGGCTGAAATTATTAGGAAAATACCCCTATTTCAGAACCAACACAGTCAAGCATTACCCATTTGAACTGGATTATTATTGAAATACTACTACTAATGAGCAACAGCTCAGGCAGATCATATACAACACTGTGCCCTAGCTTCAACCAGGAGCACGCTGACGAAGCAAGTCTCTTTCATTGGTTCACATTACGGCATGGTCTTTGAGTGCACAGCCAGGGCTCCTTTAAGTGAAACTAAATCAGAAGATACATTCCAGCTAAGGGGAACTTGGTCCACAGGAGCAGACTAGGAGCCAAAGCAAACTCTCCTGAAATGTGCACAACACAGACCCATCAGTCCTCAGTACCAGCTGCTCCAGACTACCAATCTGCACCCATGGGACCACACTACTTGTTAATGTGGACATAGCCAGATAGATGATCTCCCCATATGAAATGTCTATAAATAATCAGTCAGCCAATGACAGCTTGCAGGGCAGACAGAACTAGACAGCTTTTTAATCACTTATGTGGACAAATACACTATTTCATATATTCATCGACAGACCACATGTATGAATGACATTGTGTACCCATCGTATTAGATTCCTCTCCCAACAATTTCACTTTAGCTTCTGAGAGTGTCAGTTTTCAGGAACTGGAGAGGAGATGAAACATGTTTTCCTCAGGGCTGCATAACAGGGATTTCTGTGTGTAACTGCCACCAGTATTAACCAGTAAACTGCACATACTTCAAGCCAAGTTGCACTTCCACAATTTTGCAGCCCCTGAGAAAGTCAACTGAATTAACTGGACATGAGGGCAGAATTAGGTCTGCTGTACTTGAATGAAACAACTAAATGTGCTGCAGCTGGAGTGTCCTAGTGCTAACAATAACCTAGGATTAAAACCCAAGCCTTATAAATTAGAGAATAATACATCAATGGCTTCATTGTATTGAATTAACTCACACCAGAGGTATGAGGCATGCACTGCAAAAGGGCTCTGTGGAGCAGATTGCTCAAGGCCTAAGCTCCAGCACTATCGCCTATCTACACCCTCAGAGCAACAGGAATCTTTGAAGGAGAACCACCACTCAAAACATCTTCATATAAGACAAAAGTTGACACATTTTCTGTATACACAAATCCTGGGTTTTACATTCACCCAAACAAAAGAGAGGAAATTGGAAGATTTTAAATGTGCACACTTTTGCATAGTCAAGAATTTGGTCTTACCATTACCAGCAAAGCAGGTAATTAAACAACTCTCTTCTTGTTCTATAAGTACAACACAGAACATGGAATACATAAAAAGTATGAAACCTCAAAAAATGTAAAGTCAAAGATTTCAGCATGTAAATCCAGCAGCTAAAATCCTGCAAGACAGTCATTCCTTGTGTGATTTTTCTCCTATTAGCCTCATGATCCACTATAAGAAAGAAGAAGAAAAAGAAGAAAAAGACAAGAAAAGATAAGAAAAGTCTTCACAAAGAAGAAAAAGATAAAGACACTACATCTGAACTCTCATAACTCACAACTTGTGCAGAGAATGTGGGAGTAGAAGAATGGCTGCTGCACTGTGTGCTAAATATATGAGATATGGTCAATAGTTATCCAGGAAATATAAACAAAAGACTATCTTTGATAAATAGAGAGTGAAGAAGGAGTCATTTGAAAACAGTATAAGAGAATTAGGTATTTGTGATTTTTAAGTATACATATACATTCTGCTCCTGCAGGAAAAATTAAAATATTCATATTTTAAGCAAAACAATGCAGTTTATGTTTAATAAGGGCTCTGCTCACGTGCTTACAAAGATCAGGAAATAAAATTGGCCACAACAGGAACAAAAGTATCTGTACAAGAGGGAAAAGTAGAAATGTGTAGTTTTAGAGCCTGGCCACACTTGGTTTGCTTCAATAATGTAAAGTATTTTGTAAAGGTTAAACTTCCACTATAATAAAGTTTCTGGGCCACCTCTTCAGTTGCTGTAAAGTGACATCATTTAAGTTTCCAGTAAAACTGAACAATATGGATCAATTTTGAATTTTTGGTTGAAAAAAATCCCTCTTTTAATCAGGTGCTGTGTTGCATAATCCAGTCTGACAGAAAACAATATCAGAATGAAGCAAGCCATCAGCAAAGATGGAATGCTATTCTCTTCAAAGCCTCATTGGGCCCAACTCTTGATCAAAATTAAGGGCAGGAAACTTTCTTCTCTTTTTGACTTCTCTTAAAAAGGAAATACTAAGGTAATGATGTGTAAAATGTTAATAAACTGTGCGTGCACAACTGAGACAAATAGGGATCATGCAGATGATATTCACATTGCCTTGCTCCATGCATGAAGCTCTGCACCAGCGCATCATACTCACATGCTTTGCCGAGAAGTCGTCAACCTCCTGAAGTACCTTCTCCTGGCACTCTGGGTTGGTGGCTAGCAAGTAAGTGGCAAAGGACAGCGCACTAGTGGTGGTCTCATAGCCAGCAATCAGGAAGAGAAAAGCTTGGCCTGCAATCTCATCCTCCGTTAACATCTTTTGAACCTTCTCAGATGGGGCATTGCCTGCAAGAGGTGCCTCGTGGTGGCTAGAAGCAGTGGCTGGGCTGATCACATCAAAACACTCGGCTCCCAGGGAAGCAGCAGCGTTGCGGGAGTCCAGCATCCATTGGAGAAAATCCCTGCGTCTCTGCAGAACATGAGATGAGAAGAAGCACAAGGAACGGGTCACACAGCAATGCCTTTTCCCATGGCGGGAAGGAAGGAGAGAGCTGTCTCCTATTTATACTGCCCACCTGGCTACCACAGAATGGCCACCAGCCTTTCAACAAACGAGGAGAGCTCTCCGTGTTGTCCCCCTAAATCAACTGGAAATGTCACTTCTAAGAACCTCTCACTGCTTTCTTCCCAAAGGGATGAAGTTGAGCTGCCTCCAGTACATAACAGTACATATATTTTCACTGAGGCTTGCTAATGGTCAGCTCCATATAGAGCTTCCTTTGTCCTGAGGGTGAGTACTTGGCACTTGCTGGAATTAACTGGATTGGGGTGTATTCCACACATGCACGCAACAAGCGGAGGTGCTACAACTCTTGCTTAGCTCGTCCTTCCACTGTTTTTGGCCTATCTGCTATCTGGAGGCACCATTCCTGTTTTATCGCATGATCGGAGGTATAATAGTTGCCATCTAGGTTTATGGTTGCATCTACAATAATTTTTGTATCAGGTTAATGAGACAGTCCTAGAAACTGACCTCAGTAAATTGGGGCTCATTTACTGGGAAAGTACAGTTAAAGATATTCTCCTGTAAAGACAGCTTTTATTATCATATTTGCAGAAACACATTACAACAGTAAGTATTCCTTTATTATATGACCTGTTTGGATGGCTTGTCTTTGCAAAATGCCCACTGAATAGTTCTACTGTAATGAAAGCTGCTTTCTTTTGTGGTAGTTTCTTACAGAAAAACACTAATAAACAGACCTATGGACAAGAGTGAGTTGACTCCAAACCAGTCCGGACAGAAAGCTTGATCAGGCTTTGAAATATAACCCAAAAGGTTTGAATTGACTTTGAGAGTGGGCATAATAGAATTGTGCTGAACCTAAGCCATAAGGCTATGTGATTGATTTTCAATTCCTCAAATACCAACAGAATACATGATAGCTCAAGGACTTACAAGTGACTGCAGTGCAAGAACATGACAACTCCTGCACTAGGATGGACAAAAGAAGGGATCAAGTCTTTCTTCAAAAGAAACTAATGCTGTAAAACTGCATTTATCTATTAAAAAGAAAATATTTGAATGATTTCTTGGATCTGATGATAGAGAGATAAAGAAGAAAAGGGAAAAGACAGAGAAAAAGGACAGGCAAACAAGATAAGAGTAAGGAAGAAGTAATTAATTGCAAACGTCAAAGGACTTTATCAGATAATCTTTTTCACATGACACAAGGAAAGGGAGCAGTGAGAAACAAAACGAGAAATATTTAATGTTCTGTGCTTAGCTCTGCTGCCAACAAACAGTTCTCACCCAGCTAAAACCAGAAAGCAATGGTAATTTCAAGGTTTGAGTAATACACAGGGTTAGCTCATTGCCTCTTGAGCAGCTCCAGGAAGTCCCCCACTCCTCCCTCCCTCTGCCCCATAAGACTTTGCATTTCACACACGTACATCATGCACCTTGTACCCATGTACACAGTGCATCTTGTACCCTGGTACACCTGAGAAATCAATGCTCCAGAGAGCAGCCAGTGTCAGCCGCTGCACACTGAAGGACTCTGCAAATTGGCCGGTCACTGCACAGCACCTCCAAGGCACGGGATATGTACTTTTCCCCCCCAGCAGCGAAGACATGCAAAGCAGTACTACAGACTGCTCAGGGAACAAGTTCCAGCTCTGAAAACGCTTCCTTGCACCTAAACTTAGGAACAATTTCCACAGCCAAAAAAGGCCATGCTTCCTTGGTTTCTCATTTCTACTAGACAGAGCAAGGCAAAAGTTGCAAGTGCTCCACCACGGTCATTCTCCTCTGGTGCGGCAGGATATCTCAGCTCTTTTATCTTCCTCTAGACTGGAGGAAACAAGACTCTTGCATACTTAACTGTACAGGGCTAAAAAAATCATTTACCATTTCCAGGAAGGGCTTTATTCACAGGCTAATTCAACACACAGTCTGGGAGTCCACATATTACACAACTGGGAGTCCAGTTCTTAGGCATGGCCCACAACTGAGGGATTTTCCCAACACAGATATTTGGGCTAAGGTGTGTTTTTTAAAAATCAGTCCAGCTCCATTGTGTCCATTATTGTGTGGATACACTGTGCCAGTATAGTAATGAACTGCATCTGTAGAGCTATTCCCTTTTATCTGTAAGTCTAGTCATCATGATATAAATTACCTTTATAACAGTATAATTGCATTCATATTCAGTGGAGTTGTACTGCTGTAATACAGTATAGTTCAAATGGTATAACATTTGGTATAGTTCAAATGGTATAACACTACAGTACAATATTCTGTATTCATCCTTCTCTAGCTGTGAATGCTCTTGTAAACAAACCCATTGCTCTCTGAGGGTTCGCAGTCCCCAGTCATTAGCTGAGTCTGGTCTTATACTTAGACAATATGTTCTCTGGAGACCCTATAAGATGTTTCTTCAGCCGTAGACAAAATCAGGTCCTGGCCTTATACGAAGCATCTGATTATTGCTATGATAGTACAGTAATAATCATAATGACTAGTGAATAAAATTTCATTCATGAGAATTTTTGCTGAGCAAACTGAATGAATGTTCACACAAGTGAATATTCCCAAGAACGTGCTCTGAAAAGCCTCTGTGGCCATTTTGAGGAGCTCTTTTTATTATTCACGTAATATATTTGGTTAGGAATTTAAAAGCTTGTCTTGTTACAGAATCTGTTTATAAGGTCACCCTATCTAGAAACAACTAGCTACCTTATCTGCACTATGCAGTTTGTTCACAGGTGAGCAGAGGTTGCTAAAAGCAATGGTCCCACAAACAATGCTTATAAAAACAACATTCATTTGTAAAAATTACTTGAATAATAGTGGGGGAAAAAAAGCATAAAATTAGAAAGACAGAAGCTTTGTTCAAGATAATTTTACACAGTGCAAGGAGCTATATTTTAGCAAAGCTTTTCTTCCTTATGGTTCATTCTACTTCACTTTAGGCATCAGTATAGAATGCAACATAAAAAATCATCATCAACCCAAGCGAGAGAAAAGATTTCCAGGGTTATAACCAGTCATAATGAAACATATTTTTCTTCCGCACCATCAGGATAGAAAAATCATTCCAACTCAAAAAACTAACAATGGCAATAGAGGCAAACACTGGCATAAAACCAAATATAATTGGATTGTTAAGTGCTGGAAATGAGGAAAAGGTATCTCATGAAAATTCACAAGGTTTTTCT